>NW_006159624.1:2370465-2394987 GCF_000334495.1 Tupaia belangeri chinensis
GCCCCCTGCGGCCGGCGGCCACGGGCAGGCCCAGGGGCCACACGCAGGCCCGGAGGCCACGCACAGGCCCGGCGGCCACGCGCAGGTGCAGGCCTGGCGGCCACGCGCAGGCCCAGGAGCCACACGCCAGCCCCCGGAGAGGCAGCAGAATGCGAAGCAGAGCCCTTGCTGCACAGGCCCGCCCGGGGGGGCCCGCGCAGGTGTGTGGGGGGGTCTCGCGCAGGCACCACCGCCGCTGCCACCACAAACAGAAGTTAATTTTAAGGTAGTCAGATTTACCAGTATTTTTCTTTATATTTTGCTGCATGTGTGTTCATGTCTTGTTAAAAAATCCTACTTTACCCAAAAATGTCTATACACAAATTCATAGACACACTTACATCTTATAATTGTTTAAATATTTTGTCTTTTACATTAAATTCCCTCATAGATCTGAATTGATACTCACTTGTGTTATAAAACATGGGTCTGCTTTAATTTTTTTTTTTGTGGAAAGTAGTGCTGCCTACACCATTACACTGTATTTAAACAGCTTACTCTTTTCCTTATCTGCAAAGACATCTATATTTACAAAATGCCCCTGTACCTGTGGACATTGTTATGGTTAACTGGTCTAATGTATTTTTGTGCCAGTATCGCACACTCTTAAATACTGCTGCTTTCTAAGAAGTTAATATTAACATTTAAAATGAAAGGCTGCCTTTACTTTTTCTAGGGTTATTCTTGTTTCTTTACCTGCTTATAAAAATTTGATGTGTAAACAAATTAGCTTGTCAAATCATGTGGCAAATAAAATTAGAAATGTTACTGATCTGTAATTGAATTTGAGCATAATTAGAAATTAGAATTTTGATGTTGTAACTATGTATATAATATACTTTCTTCTGTAAGAAATCTTTTAAGTGTTTCATTCAAGCTTTACGTTTTCCCCCATAATTTTCATTTATATTTAGGTACTTCATCTTTCTCTCTTCTCTTTAGGGCATATACTTTTTAATTTATACTTTGGGAATTTCACCTGAAATTTACTCTGTATTTACTCTCCTATTGAATTATAAAGATACTTTTAAATCCTATACATCAGATAACTGATACTCCTTCCTAATTTATTTCTTTTTAAGCCATTATTGTCTATGTTTTCATTCTTTTAATTAACTACATAGGTCCACTATTCTTTTCTATACCTCAAAAGTTATTTGTGAGGGACAGCAAATGGCATGGTGGTTTAGGGCACTGGGCTCCCACATGGCTGACCACGGTTCAAATCCTGGCCATGGCGGCTTGCTTCCTCACTTTCTCTCTCTCTCTTTCTCTGTCTGTCTGTCTCTCTCTTGTCTAATTAAAACAAAGTTAAATAAAATAAATCTTCAGGAAAAAAGTTACTTCTGGTGTCATTTGCATTGTACAGGTATGATTTCACAGTAACATGGTGATGATTGCCTAGGTCCATTAACTCACTGGAGGTTTCAAAATAGTTCTTGCATCAGCCATTGCTGCTTGACAAGCCACCTCAACACCAAGTGACTTAAAACAATAACCATTATCGGCTATTGCTCCTGAGCCTCTGGTCCATTGCATGGTTCTGCCGAGACAGGCACCATTGATCTCAGCTTGGCTTACTACTGTGCTTGGGCTCTACTGATGAACTGTCTGGAGCCAAATGACAACTTTCATCATCTAGCAGCAAGCCTGAGTTTGTTCCCATTGATGTGTCAAGGTTCCAAAACTGAGAATAAAAGTATGCAAAGCCAGGTGAGAGTCAGACTTGGAATTGGCACAACATGATTTACAAGACTCTGTGGGTTAAAACAAGCCACAGAGCTAAGTCTAGAGTGGAGACACAGGCTCCATTTCTTAGTGTGAAAGTGTATAAAGTATCATTGCAAAGGGACGTGGTGAATAATTGTGGATATTTTTGCAGCCAACCACGATTATCATGTGTATTTTGTTATTTCATCAGAATCTATGAGTTGGGATGCTTTTAGTCTTTCCTGTACTAATTTGTGGTTAGGATGACATACAGGTATACTAGACAGGTGGAATAAATATCTAATGTGTGTGTATGGGGGAGAGGGTGCTTGTTTATTGATTTCCGTAAACCAATTTCAAAAATAAGGGACTGATGCCTTAGCAATTTGCAATGTTGACAAGGATTTCAGAGTCTTATCCCTAAATCACAGTATTGTCATATTTACTTCTGGTGATTCCACTCACATCAGAGTCTTATCTTTTAAGAGTGTGTTTTATTGGTGTTCTTTTGAGTTTCAACACTTTCATTTCCTACATATTGCTCAGAGCCTGTTTAGACTTCTTTCGGGTTAATTTAAAAACGCTTGATATAGTCCATCAGAATGGATGCCAGACTTATCCTTTCTATCTGCTGCGAAAATGATTTACTCAGTCGAAATATATCCGTGGGCCATTTTTGATAGCAATTTAAATAAACTTTTCACATAACTGCATGTGAGCTGCAGCATTAATTCTATACATTAAAAACATACTTTATTTCTAGATCTTGCAGATTTTTAAAAAGTATTTGTTTATTTCA
The DNA here is from genome assembly GCF_000334495.1 of Tupaia belangeri chinensis. Taxonomy (NCBI): domain Eukaryota; kingdom Metazoa; phylum Chordata; class Mammalia; order Scandentia; family Tupaiidae; genus Tupaia; species Tupaia belangeri. The sequence continues at coordinate 2,373,014 of NW_006159624.1, forward strand.
TTGTATTTGTTATTATTAGTTTTTAATTTGATGAGAGAAGGAGAGAGAGAGAGAGAGAGAGAGAGAGAGAGAAAGGGCAAGAAAGAGAGAAAGTGAGAGAGCAAGCTGTCAGGTACGAGACTTGGTTGGCCATCTGAGAGTCTAGGCACCTCAACCACCATGCCACCTCCCAGCCCCAGATATTGCAGATTTTAAACGTTGATTTCTCTATTTTGATATTCTATAGATGTCGCTAGAATGGGAAGAAATCGAGAGAACAGAGAATTAGAATGTTAAATTCTCTACCACTCACTGAGATCATCATTAAGTTCCTGTGGGAAATACACAGAGGACAGACTTGATAAATAAGCAATAGAAAAATATGTGTCTCTATGCAATAAAAATATAATGTAAGCCACCTCTGAAATTTAATGTTTTGCTTGAAGCCACATTTTAAAAAAAATTGAGTAGGAACAGCTTAGTTATTTTAATAACCTATTTAACTCAAGGTGTTATGGAATCAATAATTAATCAACATAGAAAATTATTTTTTAGACTTTTAATTTTTTTATACCAGTCATTAAGATTGAATGCTTATTTTAAACTAATAGCACAGTTCAACTTGGGGCCACATTTTAGTGCCCTGACAGTCACATATAGGTAGCTACTTGCGCAAGACTTCAGGATCTAGAATAAGCATGCATTTTGTATTTCACCACCATACTACCTTGGGTGTGGAGTTTTAACAGATTTGTTTGAAAAACAACAATGTGTACTGATCAAATCAGGGTCGTGAATATACTTGTTACCTCAGCCATTCGCCATTACTTTATGCTGGAAACACTTAAAAGACCAGTTTTTTAGTTACTCTGAAATTTTGTACCCCACAGATAGGTACAAATATTTTGTGCCAATAAAAAAAGTTAAATAATAAAACTTGCTGTAATAGTGACAATAAATAGAAACAAAATGCAAACAGAAAATGTGTCCACAGATGTATGGGTCTTTTATCTGGCCTGCTGTAAAAGAGCATCCTCTTAGGGTAGATCATAAATACTATGAAAAAAGAAACAAAACAAACAAACAAAAAAACAGTACTCTGTCCAGAGGTTGGGTACTCATGTACAACTTGATATTGCATTGAGAAAAATAATATATGTACTGACACCAAGAATGTCATGAAGTTACACCATATCATCACAACAAAGAGCTGATACACAACCTTGTATATTTCTCTGACTATATTGTTTAAAGATTATAGTAACTATGTGTGTAACATAAGTCCACATTTTTTTTTTACTTATCTGTGGGGATTATCTTTCATACTACAATTTCAATTTTCTATGATCATTGAATAGACTTTTATCACTTAACAAAACTGAATTCATTATACTGAAAATCCAGCATAGAAGTATATGTACATTTTCCATTCAAGAGAAAGGCTTTAGTTACCAACTAGGAAACCTTTTAAACCATACTCTTCTATAAAATGATTCCTTAATTTGGATCATTGAAAATAGCAATGAAGGTGCCTCTATATAACTGTAAACATTTTAGGTCTAAGTATCAGGGTTGCAATCATATTTGTTCATCCTTTCTGCCTGATGAGTTGTAAATTTTATTACTAACTACAAGGGCCTGTCTGTTGAGCACTATAAATTTCTTAGTTACAAATAGAATGCCATAAACCTGTTGATACATTTAAAAGAAAAACATGAATCTGAGAAGATATTTTTGCTTTATAGAGAATAAATAGTATTGTATTCTTGCAGACTGGTAATCATATCCTCTAAATAAATTTATAAAATAGGGCTAACACACACAACCATCTAATATAGAATCTTTCATTTGACTAAATATCTCTGCATATTAAATAGGAAATGAAAGGAAAAGTGAGAAGTTAACCATGATTATTTTATGTCAGAACTATCCTAGCCACTTTGTTACTTTTACTTGTCTTCAGTACAAAATATAAAGAAGTTCTTCAATTTATTGATAGGGAAACATGCTTTAATTAATCCATTCTCCCACAGTCACTAGCAAAAATGTAGTGGAGCAAGGTAACCAGGCAGAATAAGTTTGACATCTAGACACTTCTATTAGTGCTTAATGTTTCCTTCCATAATTACCTGACCTTGGATATCAACCAAATAAGGGGGGAAATTTGCAAATAGAAGGCACAGTTGGTATTCTGGAATTGACAGTCCACAATTTTCAGTCTAATAAATCTAAGGACCCAACTGTTCTCCTCATTGGCAGTAATGGAGCAGCCACTTTAGGCTCTGCATTTTTTGTTAATTAGCACACTTCTTAGGTGGTAAAATTGATAGCCTTCAGCTTGGTATGCTTTAATGCCACCGGAGGCATGCTGCTATCTTTCAGAAATGCACTGCCTGCCAAGTACTACTGCTTAATCCACATAATTAGCTTAGCATTACAATCATTGGACTGTTTTCAGAATAGGTGATGGGAGACGAAAAGAAAGTATATGCATTTTTAACTTTGTTTTAGAGATTTCTCTACCTGGTCTTTATTCTAAGGATAATAGAATTCACCATTCATCTCTAAATTAAGAGTAAATAGTATAAATGACCAATGCTCCAGTCGTTCTGATAGATATTTTCTTTAAGTGTATTAATTCCATGAGTGAGAAAGACAAAGAGAGAGAGTGTGCATATGAGCACAAGAACACCTGTCTGGGTCTGGATGCTGCGATCCACAACTGTTCTCCTCATTGGCAGTAATGGAGCAGCCACTTTAGGCTCTGCATTTTTTGTTAATTAGCACACTTCTTAGGTGGTAAAATTGATAGCCTTCAGCTTGGTATGCTTTAATGCCACCGGAGGCATGCTGCTATCTTTCAGAAATGCACTGCCTGCCAAGTACTACTGCTTAATCCACATAATTAGCTTAGCATTACAATCATTGGACTGTTTTCAGAATAGGTGATGGGAGACGAAAAGAAAGTATATGCATTTTTAACTTTGTTTTAGAGATTTCTCTACCTGGTCTTTATTCTAAGGATAATAGAATTCACCATTCATCTCTAAATTAAGAGTAAATAGTATAAATGACCAATGCTCCAGTCGTTCTGATAGATATTTTCTTTAAGTGTATTAATTCCATGAGTGAGAAAGACAAAGAGAGAGAGTGTGCATATGAGCACAAGAACACCTGTCTGGGTCTGGATGCTGCGATCCACCTCCAATCTCATCAGCCAGGATCATGAGCAGGGCATATTCAAGGAGGTTTCCAGATGTGAACCTATACCCTCTCCATGTGAGTCTGCTTTGCATAGTATTAGGTATTATGGCTGCACCATCATCTAGCTCCAGTTCCACATATTAATAGATCTTTATGTCAATTAACTGTTTTTTATGGTAACCATTCTTATTCCAGTTTTCCAAATGAGTAATCTGAACCTAAAGTGCAATACAGCTTCTCCCAAATCATAAACTATTAAATGGTTGACTCAGAGTCCAAAACAGACTGTGTCATTTTAATACATAGTTAATAATTATGTTTTAAAAGTTATGTACAGTTCTAAGAGTAGGAATTTCTCTACATATATACCAACACATTCATTCAACAGATAATACCACATTTCTTTGTCCCCTTAATGCATTGCCTCCCTATTTTTCTTCTAAATGTCCTTCCTCAGACCCTATTCTTTCACACACACTATATCTGGTATTTACATCTATATGCTGTATTTCTATATCCTTTAGTCAATCAATTTCAGTCATAGAGTGCAGACATGGAATATATTAAGTGGGGACATACAATGCCTCTCCTTCAAAGCCTGGCTTGCTTTACTCAGCAGTGAATCTTCCATATTCATCCACTTCCTGTCAAAAGCCAGGAATTTTTTTTAATGGCTGAATAGTATTCCAGAGAGTTTATGTGCCATAGTTTCTCTATCCATTCATCTGTTCATGGGCATTTGGAAATTTTACTTCATGATAGCTACATGAAATTGTCATTTTAGAATTTTAAGCAAATTAGAAGCCTTGAAGTTTACTGCTTTAAAGGTGATATAGGGACCAGCCCATGGCTTGGTGGGAAAGGTAGCTGGATACCACATGGCCAATTTGAATGATTCAAATCTCAGACCTGGTGCTTGAGAAATGCACCAGGCACAAGTTGAGTGCATGCCCCAAGTCCCTGAGATAAAGGGAAGAGAATGGATTGTGGAATGACCATCCACTGTAGAGGTACTTTCTCACTCTCCCTTTCTCTTTCTCTCTCTCTTTCTCTCTGACTTTCTCCAGGGAGCTCATACTCTTTATAACAAAATTAAAAAATGAAAACTAAAATAGCACTGTAAATAATAAAATGTATATATGTGTTCAGTCATTCTTTTTAAACATATATTGAGATTCACTTTAAACATAAACTAGTTTGTTGCCAGAATTTAATTAGGCTTAAGTATATAATAGCACTAAATGAACATTGCTAAATAAGATAATTGATTTTGTTTTTGAATTCACACTATGGAATTTATGAAATATTAAAAGTGGTACCCAAAAAGCAAGAAAAAAAATGATGGCATGCACTGTTACTAGACATATGAACACACATAATTACCTGTGGGAAATATTTCATTAGTCAGCGAGCAGCTCTATATGTGCCAACCAATGATAGTTGTGGGAAGAAAGCAATGAATTTTTAAAAAAATCACTTGACAAAATGCTTAATTGTGTCAGTACTTATTCCCCTGATTATATCTAAAAGTGGAAATAAAGAGAAAAATATGCATTAAATGTGATCGTGTGTGTGCACAGAGAAAGAGACAGAGAGGAGAGGAAAAGAGATGGTAACTGCTGTAAGCAGACCACATAAAGAAATCAAACAATTCAGCAGCAAAATAAAAATAATTTAATAAAAAGATGAGCATAAGATCTGAATACACACACAGCCAACAGGTACATAAAATAATGTTCATCAACATTAATCATAAGAGAAACACAAATAAAAAACATAGTTAGATATACTCTCACTGGAAATAAGTACTGAAACAAGCATTTTCTCAAGTGATTTTTTAAAAAATTCATTATTTTCTTTCAACAACTATCATTTGTTGGTATATAAAGAGCCATTCACTGACTACTGAGACATTTCCCACAGGCAATTATTAACAAAAAGACAAAATATAACAAATATTGGCTACAATATAGAGGAAGGAGAATTCTTATACACTGGTGTCAGTAATATGAATTAGTATGGCCATATAGAAAACTGCATGGAGGTTCCTCAAAAAAATTGCAACTAGAACTAGCACATGATCCAGCAATCCAACTACTGAATATTTATCTAAATAAAATTAAATTAGTTTTGTAGTTTTATTTACACTCCCATGTTTATTACAATACTAAATACAAGAGCCAAGATATGAAATCAACCTACGTGCCCATAAGTGGATGATTGGATAAAGAGAATGTGATTTATGTACAAAATGTGATATTATTGGGACCAGTAGTTAGTGTAAGGGCTATGTTGCTGGACTCCCATGTAGTCCACCGTGGTTCAAGTCCTGGACCCGGTGTCTTAAACTCATGCCGGATGTATGTGTGCGTGCGTGCCCAGGATCCCAAGAGGAGAATGGAGGAGAAGGGATTGTAGCATGGCCATCCCCCCGGGGGATAATTTCTTGCTTTCTGTCTCTCTGTCTGTCTGGTGAGCGCACATGTCCTATAGCAAAAACCTCTCCAAAAAAAAAAAAAAAGTGATACTATTTAGCCATAAAAAGAATGAAATCCTGGGCTGGCCCTAAAACCTAACAGTTAAGGGAGCAGATCCCATGTAGCTGACCACACTTCAAATACTGGCTCCACTGGGCATGTGTATGTCTACTCCCAATCCTGACAAGATAGAGAAATGAAGAAGGGAATGTGGTGTGACCATGCCCCATCAGGGTGCTTTCTCTCTTCTCTCTCTCTCTCTGGTGAGCACTCGAGCTCTCTGGCAATTAAAGACAGGACAGACTGACAAAAGAAAAATGAAAGAAAAAAGAAAGAAGAAAGAAAAGGAAGGAAAGAGAAAGAGGAAAAAATCCTATCATTCGTGGCAGCGTGGATGATTCTAGAGAGCATTATGTCAAGTGAAATAACTCAGGAACAGTAAGACAACTTGATATGACTTTATATGTGAAATCTGAATAAAATTGCTGTCATAGATGCAAAGAGTAGAATGGTAGCTTCAAGAGGCTGGGAAAAGAAGGATACAGAGGGAGGAAAGGAGGCTCATCAGGTCCAAAGTGATAGTTGCATTGGAGGAATAAATCCTAGCATCTCACTGCATAGCAGGATGACTATAATGAACAACAATGTCCTGTATATTTCAAAATAGCTAGAAGGGAGGATTTTATAGTTCTTACCACAACAAAATGATATAGCTGATGAGTTTTTGAGATAATGGGTATGGCAATTGTGATAATTTGGCTATAAACACTGTCTAGATGTATGGAAGCATCACACTGTACCCCATAAACATGTATGATTGTTATGTGTCAATTTAAAATAAAGCAAAATAAGACAAAATGAAACAGGGCTATGTTCCAACACAGATTACATAAAAGGAATCAATTTTTTTACTACAGAAATATGTGTTCTAAGACTGATACTGTTCTTAATAGGCTGAAAAGTTTAATACAAGCGTATAATATACTTTACCCATGAAATAATTTTTCTGTTGTGCTATATCTTCCCAATGTCTACTGCTAAGGTTATCTAAGTCCTATTTTCACAGTTGTCCTACCTCCTGCCCATGATGTTTATGACCTTTAGACTCTCCACTACTAATAGAACACTGCGCCTGACTATTATTATTTTCTTTTCTCTACTTGTTTTTGGCCAGGTTAGCAGTTTTTATTCTTGAAGCCTTAGAATGTCCTGCATAAGGAAAAATAAAATTTTAATTATTTGCTTGCCCTGTTACCCTGGTGAGAAATAAGCTGTTCCTATTGGCTTTGATTTACTCTACATCATTCTGATCACACCATGATGGTTTTATTTGAATCAAAGACATCATTCTAATAATCACTACTTGTCGTCACTTCCCCTTATCCCCTATGTTTGTCTTGTATTTGCCTAAATAGAATATTTCCCTGTGGAAATCAATTCAGTTTTCTTCTTCTTCTTCTTCTTCTTCTTCTTCTTCTTCTTCTTCTTCTTCTTCTTCTTCTTCTTTTTTTCTTAAGGGGTTTTGCCAGTATACAATAAAAATGAAAGTACCAAAATAATAACTAGAAAGTAGTATCTCATTTAGCCCTTCCAAGGTAATTGTGAGTGATATATTATTTTTCTAACTTTGCAAATGTACAGAAAAAGATCCATAGAAATTAATAACATGCCAAAGGATACACATATATAGATGACCAGCCCAAATTCACTCTATGGCATCACAGACTACATCAAGCTTGACAACACATTTTTCAGATGTCTCAAAGCAAAGTTAATTTTTTTCTTTTACTACTAGATATTATTTGAATCTTTCCACTTATTTTGACCTTTTTGTTGAAAATAAAAGCAATAACAATTTATTTAATAAATTACCTGGCATTCTTATTGTTCTACATGCCCTACTCTCTCCATCCCTACCAAGACAAGAACTAAGTTATTCTATATAAATGTAGTGATTGATTCCTTTATTCTACATACTTGTACCCTATAAGGCATAATTCATAATGCTCAGTTCCACCTATTACAGATTAGAACCCAAATATGGATTGAACTTTATGGATTGTTGTCAAGATTCTGATTTCTCAAGTACAAACACCTCAATCCCAGTTTATCCATGGACTTCAGTTTACACGTCTGCTTTTCTGAGCATCTCTGTTTTCCATTCATTTGAATCCTAGATTTTCAGGTCTGCAAGTATATATACAATAATCATTGGTAAATATTATCTACCTTAAGATTCTCTGCTATCACAACTGTGCTTTATGTTGTCTTTTGAGATGATAATTTTCATTCTTTTTCTTGGATCCCTAATACCTATATATTGATCGTAGTTCATTCTGTTCCATGTTCTTTTCCATATCCCTGAAGATCCATTCGACGGGCTGTGATTTCATTAAATGGAAAACAATCTGTCTCATTTTGTGGCCATCTGAGAACTTAATAATGCATATTCTCACTGTTTTGGCATATAAAATTGCATCGATCAACTCATTAAAGCCTTTACACAAGTGCACTTGAAATCTTCAGCTACTTCTTTAATGCTTTATTTGCTTATATCATGCCTAGAACATTTTTATTCTTCTTTCCATTTATTTATATATTTAACTTCCAAACATTGTTTCATTTTCAAGAGTCCTTCATATTTTTTAAGAATCCAGTGATACAATCTTCAGTGAAATTAGGCTTCAAGACAATATTTTGGAACATTCTCCCTAAGGAGACTACATCTACCTGAAGTAATTGTGAACTTATCATTTCAATTCATGTAAGATAAATAATATATTTAATTTTATCAGTTTTGCATACCAAGTTTAATAAAAAAATTAAATACAAGTCTGGGAAATATTTTAAATGACCCTCCTTATGGGTCCACAAAGGAAATTATTTCAGGTGCATTCAAAGTTTTCGGCAACAGTACCATTACTATGAAAAGTTTAATGTATTTAAATGAATTCTTTTAACGAAACTAACTGCAAATTTACTGACTAAGGTGCATTGACAGAATTAAATGGGCTTTGGAAATGCACTTCTTATTATCTGGCTACCTTTGTAGATTTGTCAGATTCTAATCAAATTTTCTGCAGGTATTTTCAATTGCCATTTAATTCATTTTACAGTGTATTTGCTATGTGCCTCTCATTTAACCAGCCGTCATTGATTTTATCTATCCAAACACTTCAGTTAAGGTTTTTTTTTCAGCTTGATTCTCTCTACTCTTTGTAGCACTGAAATTCTCATCTTACCTTTGAGATATGAAGAGGGAAACAGTCTCTCCTATGCCTCTCTCTTCTCTTCTTGTCTGTCTCCTTCAAAAGTGGCACTAACACATTTAGGTATGATAAAAAATACGTGGTCATAATAGTGAAAGGTTGAATCAATAACACCTAGTAGGAAGATATTTGAGAAACGGGAGTGTGGTTAATGTGTAGAAGAGAGAAGGTGCTGGACACTTGAATTTAGGATAGCAAAATGAAAAACTTCATATTTTATGGCTATTTTATTATAAGAACCTAGATATATTGTATAAAGTCTTAGAAGGCAGACTGAAGATCAATGTGTAGAGGTCCAATCATGTAGACTTAGTATAATTGCATTAAAAAATAAAATGAATAAAAGAATCCACCACATCAAGGGGCTTTTCACCAATGTGTTTCAAATTAAATCAACAACAGGCACTAAGGCACAGTGTAAGGAACTAAGATATGGAGATTGATCCTGCACAGTATTATTCAGTTCAGATCTCCATCTGTGCCGTTCTTCTGACTTTAAGATGCTTTCTATTTTATCTGCGGTCCTTGACAGTGTAGCACCTCATTATCTTCTGAATACACTTCTAAGGGGGGAAATGAATTTAGATGGCCAGAGAAATGATAAAGAAAAAAAAAATGGAAGAGAAAATGTAAGAACTAAAGGCACTTTTCCTTTTATACAACACTCCTCTTCATTTTCTTGCTGTCTCAGCTCCCTCTGCTGCTACTTCTTTGCTTATCTTTTTCCTTCTTTGACTCAAGCTGACTGTGAGAGGGGGAGGTGATGATCTTTCAGCTGATGGTTCTCATCATTAGCACATTGAATGAGGGCCCTTCTTTAACCCAGTAATGAATTACCTGCTGTGTTGAGGGCCCAGCTTTGGGTGCTTTGTGGCCTAGCCCTGAGCTCACTTCATGTTTTAGCAGATTTCACCTTCAGGAGTCTCTTAATGTCCTCATAGCAAGTAGCTAGGAAAGCAGACACAATAAAGAGACATAAAGTAAAGAGAACTTGGATAAACAAGTATGCCCCTGCATAAAACCAACAAGATGGAAAGTAGCCACATTGGTGAGAAGGTGGCAAGTAAAGTTACTGAATGTCAGAATAGTAAGGAAACCAGTGTCATGTAATTTACCCTTTTCCCTTCCCCAGTTTGAAAAACTCAGCACTTTTTAATCAGATAACCGCAAGCTGGCCAATGGGGTTCTAGAGATCACCACATTAAGTAATCTGGTGGCCAAAGAAATCAGCTATCCACCAACCCCAATAACAATTAAAAAAAAAAAAAAGATGTTAGAGACCTATTGGGAGGACTAGCCAGAGGCTATACACATTCCTTAGAGGAGAATGGAGGAGAAGGGATTGTGGAGTGGCCATCACCGCTGGGAGATGTTTCTCACTTTCTCTATCTCTTCAGCAAATTCTCACAATCTAGAGCAGAAATCTTCATAAAGCCCCTAATTTGCGCAGACCAAGGAGTCAATCAAATAGTGCTCTAGTCTTACTACCTATGCCCTGTATCTCCTGGGTCTTAAATCTATTCAAATCCAAGTTAAAGAAAAGGTGATTGAATGGCAAAGACAGAATATGACTGTAATCTCAAGCAGTAGCCCTCAGTGTTGGGACAATCTAGAGAAAGACAAAGACAAAAGTGAAGTCTGTTGTGTTGGCTGCTCAGTTATTAATAGAACTCTACTAAGGAGATTACTATCTCCACTCTGGCCAGTTTATAAAGGGAAGAAAGGAAGAAAGAATTCCACATGGCATGATTACAAGAAGCTAGGATTTGGGAAGAGAAATTGCAGAAAAAGACTCTGGAGGATGTAGGAATTACATACACAAGACTTTCAGCTATAATCAGAATTGATAGGTTGAGAAAATCTGAGAGGTAGGAACTGGTGAACCATATAAAAAAATGTTAGTAACTTTCCCACTGGCTAATCTGCTCTTGCCTTTCTGATAGATACTGATGCTACATCATCCTGGATCAGTATGAATTATTGGCAGTTAGAGTTGGCTTTCTACTTCTTTCTCCTCCATGTATTCTGTTATTGGGATTCTGCAGGGGGACTAAACTAATGGGTTTGTGAAGTTATACTTAAGAAATTTATTGGGAGGATTGGCTTACCTGGTTATAGAAACTGAGAAGTCCCACAGCAGGCCATCTGCACACTGGGAAACCTGGGATTATGGTGGTATGAATCAGTCTGACTCCAAAGGCCTCAGGAATAGGAAAGCTGAAAATATAACACAGTTCACGGCTGAAAGTCTGAGAACCCAGGGGGCCACTGGTATAAATCCTGGAGTACAAAGACAGATGATCCCTGAGTTCTGACATCCAAAGCAACTCAAGAGAGCTATCTCAGTCTGTGTCAAGAGAAACCACCTATCTTCTGCATTTATTCTTCCCAAGTATTTTATTGATTAGAAACTGTCACCCCACACTGAGACTGGATCTTCTGCTTCTAGTCTACTCAGACTCCCACATCTATTCCTCTAGAAACATCCTCACAGACACACCCAGAATAATGCTTTTTTTCTACATATTCCTTTTTCTAATCAAATCGACACCTCAAACTGTCCATCAAAGTTCTCATAAAGGTAGTTTCTCCTTCCAAGGAACATGCTCATATTTTTTTTTTTAGAGAGATATTTTTGCTAGGGCACTTGCACTCACTGGAGAAATAGAGAGACTGAGAAACAGAAAGCAAGAAATCATGCTCCCAAGGGGGATGGCTACACCACAGTCCCTTCTCCTCATTCTCCTTTTGGAATTCTGGGCATGTGCATACGTACCCAGCATGACTCTCAAGTCATTGGGTCCCAGACTCAAACCACAGTTGACTACATGGAAGTTCAGTGATGCAAGCATTATGCCATCTGTTGGTCCCATATTCCTATTTATTTCTCTTAAAGTAAATCCATTAGAGAGAGACTTGCTGTGCAACTCAAATGTAATCATATTTTTACTTCAGACAGACTGTCTGTGGAGCTCCTTGGAAAAAAGGCCCCTTATATGGTTGCTGTGTGCCTTCTGAAAGAAAAAAGGTAATTTGGAGTATGGTGTATCAAGGAGGGAACTCAACGAAAAGGACTCTAATATAAGATAAACCATTGCATATGTTCCTCACTTTTCCAATCCTTTCATCTGTTTGTGTACATTTGGGTTGGTTTCATGTCTTGGTAATTATGAATAATGCCACAATAAACATGGATATGCAAGTGTTTTTTCTAACCGAGTACATTCCTATACTTTGGGTAAGTACCCAGGAGTGCAACTGCTGGAGCATATGGTAGTTCTATTTGTAGGTCTTTGAGAAATCTCTGTATTATTCTCTACAGTGGCTGTACTAATTTACATTGCCACCAACAGTGTAAGAGAGTTCTTTCTCCACAGTCTCGCTAGCACTTATAATTGTCTAATTTTTTAATCATAACCACTTTGACTGGGTTAGGTGATATCTCATTATGGTTTTGATTTGCATCTCCCTTATCATAATAAATGTTGAGCATTTTTTCATTTGCTTTTTGCTGTTTGTATGTCTTCCTTAGAGAGTTGTCTGTTCAGCTCATTTCCCCAATACACAGTGTATTCAGGATGGAAAATTTCATTTGGTATGCTGTAATGATACACAGGGATTGAATGTAAAAATAAAGAAATAAATAAATAAAATAAATAAAGAAGTTACATAGAAAATAAAGAAAACCATGGGGAAAAAAAAAAGAAAAGAAAAGAAAAGACAAAGTAATGCATTGCTTTGGACCCTGGGCAGTAACCATGCTGATGTAATTTGAGATGTAGAACTGACAAAAAATGTTCTCCTAAAGCATAAACCATGGCCATATGAAAAATAATATCCTGTGTCAAGAGCTCAATTAAAAGTAATGCTATCAGTTTTAAGAGAATTTAAAAAAAACAAGAATAATTTTAAAATAGGGCACTCAGTCTGTACTACTGCCATATTTTAGATAAAGGATTAAGTTCAATTAGACAAAAATGATTGACCACTGGGTAGACTTGAAAAAGATCTGTAATTTCTAACTCTGCAACTGTTCTGATTATGACCTTGGTGCTGTTCTGCCATTTTTCTCAATACTTTCTCTATATCTTATAATTGCTTTTTCTTCCTTCCTTCCTTGCTTTCTGCTTTCCTTTTTCTTTTTCCTTTTTGTTTCTATAATAGGTGAGTAAAGTCTTGCTTGTTTTGCTTATTCAGAAGTTGAGCATTTATGATTAAAAAAGTTGTAAGGATTTGGGGATTCTTCTACTATAAAAAAGAAAATAAAATAAAATAAAAAGAAATTTAATCCCATCAGAAGGATCTATTCCTATTCAAAATGTAGATGATTTGTTGATAGTCTCAGAAACTAAAAAGGAATGCAAAATTGATACTTTGGCTTTGTTACAATTCTTTGCTTCATAGGAGCATAAAGCCTCACTAAACAAATCAGAAAATTACCAAACTGAAGTAAAATATTTAGGACATGTGTTGTCAGCTATAGGCCACTGAGTGTTACAGTCTAGGGATCAGCTCATTTTTGCAGATAAAATACCTTAGAGCAAAAACAAATGAACAAAAATAAAACTTAGGCAAGTTATGAGACTAGTACAGTATTATAGACGGTAGAGTCTGGCTTTTGCAGAGCACACAAACCTATGAAGCAATTGGATAATTCTCCAGATCCTCTAGTTAAGGGCTTAGTATATGAAGAGGCTCTGAATATCTGAAATTGACTGTAACCTATTCCCCAGCTTTCAAGATTCAAAAAAAAAAAAAAGCCAAAACAAAACAAAACAAAACAAAAAACCATGATTTATCTGATATTCACATTGCATACATGATAATGTTTACTGATGGCCATATATCCCAAAAAAGGGAAGGCAACTAGTTAATGCTTCCTATGTTGCAGAGACTTATGATGAAACCTGGAAAACTTATAGTTTGTGTGGAATTATGTATACACTAGCAGATGAGGAAATTTTTTTTTAAAAGATTCCTTACTTCAATGAGAACGAACATATTACAAGAAAACTTGATGGATTGTTTTAGGCTTTATAATTACCCACTTAGATGGCAGTAGTGATTCTTCACACAGTTCACTGAGGATAGGCTGAAATTTCTAGTGACATTTATGGGACACAGAAATGGATTTTTGTCTGTTGATGATAATGTGGATAGTATCCTCAGCTGGATGGACACAAGTGAGGTGTATTTGTGTTGGGCCAAAAAAAAAAATACTATGAAAAAAGGAAGTGGATTGATAATTTAAGAGCTCATTAATAATCTTTTTTGAAAAAAAGAGGAAAAATTTCTAATGACAATTATTTTGCTATAAAACTGCAAAAGCTGATACTGAAACTCGGCAAACTCCAAACTTAGAAGCCCTACTCTTAATAAAATCAGAAAACTTTATTTTCAAAAATTTTTTTATTTAAAAAATGGACAAATGGATGATAAAACATTTTGACCAGATTACATGACATACTTTAAAAAGTAATTTCTATACCATACTCTTATTTTTTGGTTAGTATCATCATCAACACAACCATCTGAATACAGAAGGATTTTAAAAATGACAGACTATACTATGCCTGACAAAAACACAAAATTTTTCTAAACATTAAAGAAATGGGCTATTTTCAGTATTATGTACAGATTACTCCCAAAGTAAATGAAGGAAATTCTCCTTGACTAATTTTTCCAGAAACCCATTTTCAGTCAGATCTTATAGAACTAATGCTTGCAAAAGGTAAGAGTTTTGCCAGGTTCTGATCGTATGCTTTCCATATGGTCTGACATCTTTCCCTTTTTAAAAGCAACCATTTCTCTCAATACATAAAATTTTCACTTTAAGACAGCAAAATGCAAGGAATAGAATAGAAGCAATTATATTTCTATTGGCACTTAAAAATTCTGCAAATGTTTGCAGATTCCTTTAAGCCTTAATCCTCTGGACAAGTAAAGCAAATGAATCAAATTGAAAAGCAAAACCAAGCAACCCACTGGCTAATATTCTGTTTATCACTAGCTTTGTCGAAAATTAGAGTGACATTCAGAAATAACCATAGAATCTCTTTCTTTAAATTTACATGTGGCAGGCCTATGAATTTGGGGCTGAGATTCGGATCTGTCCTCTGTCTGGTTTAACTGCAGCCTCTCCTCATCATGTCCAATACCTAAAAGGGCTTCTCCCTTCCCTAGAAACCCTGAGACATAAAGTAGGAAAGATCTGGAAGGGACTGATGGAAGAAATCTGCCATCGCTATCGAATAGCAGAGTTTTGTCTACATAAAAGTGTTCTTTAGGAAGACAGGCTGTCACCACATGAGACTGGAAGAGACACTTTCAAGTGCTCTGATCAACCATATGACTATCAAAGTAGAAAAGAAAAGGCAACTGGATTCATGCTTTCCACGTGAAGCTAACACCCCAGGAGAAGTGGACCGTATTTCTCACAAAGGACCTAAAGCCTAAAATTTTTAGAGTAATTGATGTTGATAGTGAACTAAACTCTAAAATAGATATTCTGGCAAATAAATTGCTATTCTCTTACTGTCCTACTTAGAGATTTTTTTTTTCAATTACCTTAAAAATTACATTTTACTAGAAAACAAACAAACACGGCATTTTTGTTTGTTTGTTTTGTGCTCCCAGGAATGATGTCTACATCTCATTTTTGACTAGTTCTAAACAATAATGCCAGTATAAACAGGGTCTGGATTTATAAATACAACAACTTATTATTGACAGAGTAAAGGTAAGACCGTCTTCATGAATATTTTTGATAATAACAAAGTAGAAGTAATTGAATTGTATCCAGATATTCAAGTGCTATATTTGACATAAAACTATTTTAACTCTCTTAATTATAAGATGATGCACAGAAGAGAAAGATATCTATTTATTTGTTCATTTATTTTTTGGAGACATTTTTGCTATGGGGTGTGTGCACTTGCTGGAGAGACAGATAAACAGAAAGTGAGAAATTACCCTCCAGGTGGGATGGTCACATCCTAACCCCTTCTCCTCCTTTGTCCTTCAGGGATTTCGGGCATGCACACACATCCACCTGACATGAGATTCAAGCCTCTGGGTCTGGGACTCGAACTACAGTCAGTCATGTGGGAGTCCAACAACGTAACCATTACTCCATCTGCTGGTCCCCGACATCTATTTAATAGACAAGAAAAAGTCTAGCATTTATAGAGAGAGACTGCCAACAATAGGCGTAATGTCACTAGATTAACTTTAAGAAACAAATTTTCCCTAATTATTGTAGATATGTAAACAAGGGTGAATTTGTGTTATTTATGAATATTTAATTGACTGTTACAATATTAATGATATATTAATTTAGATACAATGTTTTACAAAGTCCATAGGTAGGGTTAGTATCTAAGACTTCAAACAATTGAAAGCATAAACATTTCTTGAGTTTTTTCATTGTCAAGGAGTGCATGTGCTTTCCAGAAAGAGAAAAGAGCCTGACAGACAGAAAGCACCCCCAATTAGATGTGGTCATGGTGCAATCCTTTTCCCCTCCATTTCTCCATCCCATCAGGATTTTGGATGCACACACACACATGCACACACACACACACACACATGCACACACACTTGGTATGTTTTTCAAGCTATGACTGGCTCTGTAGAATCTAGCTTCTAAGAGGAGAAGAATGTAGGGAAGGAAATTAAGGAGAAAAACAGAGAAGTATAACCAAAATGGTTTGTTACCTGTTGATGATAGCATGTATAATATTCTCAACTGGACTGGTCTGAGGTGTATTTCATGTTGGGTAAATTCTCTGTACAAGCTAAATTATGCATAGTGACTGAATATATAAAAATAATATTAATAAAACTAAAACAAAGAATCTATCTCCCTATCCATAGTACCTAACCACTGTGCTATGGGGCTGCCTAAGTCATTTATATTGAACATGGAAAGTTCAATATATATCTTTCATTGGTTACCTAATAATAAGTCTTTGGTATTAGATTCTGGCCATAGATATCTTTGTTAACTCCATGTGGAAAAACTATTTGGAAAGATAGACAAATTTGCTAAAAGGCCTGAGTTATTCATGAATGTGATAGTACATATGTGATTGTTTATTGTTTGACTCTTAGGTGAACTTTATGGAGCTTTGTGAGGAAAACTCATAATTAAAAATTTAGGTAATTAGGCTCCAATGCACTATTTAGGTAATTAGGCTCCAATACACTCCTATGTCACTATTAGACATGAATTAGATAGAAACTTACAAGGAGATACCAAATTTTATATATATATACACACACACACATATATATATACACATAGTTAATAATTTGAAAATGCAAGCAGTAAGACATCATAATAATGTCTAAATGTAATGAATGACTAAGAAAATTTGTATGCATTACTAATCAAGAACCTGATTTAACTGTTTACTTTCAATATGCTATCATCAAAGGTTATTCCCATAAGAAAAATGAGGTGTTGACTATTGAAAAATCAGTGATTCTGCTATTCTATGATAATTCTGATTATTGCTTTTCTTTATTAGACACAGTGAATATTTAGAAAGCAACAGCTTGCCCAGAGAAAAGAATAAACAGCAATAGTTTTTAAAGATATTTGTAGGGGATAGAAAATTGTAATGTTACTATTTTATGTTAACTCAGGGAGAAGAATGTAAGTGGAAATATAGTGCAACCGAGAACTAAGAAACCTAGTTCTTGTTAAAAATAAAGCAAAGATTTACACACTCTTCCTTTGCCTACACCCTGCTTTTCCTAGGACATTTACTTTAGAAAACTTGCAAGATTTCCCTCTGTATATAAATCTTTTTAAAAGCTGAATAAGTTTCTTACCAGCTGTAAGAACCAGGAATGTCTTTCTCAAAGACCTAGAAAAACAATTTCTTTTGACATGTTATCATTAAGAGACATAATGCCCCTATCTCCCAGAAGGGTAGGCACCTAATGCCAGTGGGCACCTCTTTCCAAATTGCCTAATAATCTCTTACCTAAGGATACTTTTAGTCATGGATAAAGCCAGTTGACTAACACAGATGGTCACTGCAACTCTCAAGTAAACTTAGGGTGAACTATGTGTGACAAACATTGTCAAGTTCTTCTGCTTGAAGATTCATTATTGTTTACCTTTAGAACAGGTTTGCAAGGGGTTATATCTGCTTGACTATGTAAAAGGTGATTTCTTTCTTTTCAACCTCTTATAGATTGCGTCTGAAGCACGTTACTTTGTGGGTAAATTTTATTATTCAATAATAAAATTGTTTTCTTTCTCTTTTGCCTTTTGTTGAAGTGGTTTTCTAGGTTGGAGTGATTCTGGTTTTTAATTTTATTCCCCCAAAAAACTTAAGCAAAACATATAATAACAAAAATAAACCAAAGTAGAACAGTGATCAAAGAAAATATCAGGGTAAATTTGCTTGTGATTTTATGGAATTGGAATTAATGTATGTATCAATTTTGGGAAAATTATCTTTATTATATTGTTTTTTTAAATTTTTGTACAGTGCTTTAATTCATTTTAAATTACAATTCTGCAGTAAATATATCATCTTCCTTTTTGTAATTGTCATCATATTTTCTCTTTTTTTAAATATATTTATCATAGTTATTTTAAAGTCCTTATTTGTTTGCTCAAACATCTGCACCATCTGTGCATTTCATCATTTGCTATCTTCTCTCATGATTATCAGTCATATCTCTAATTGTTTTTTAAAAGAAAATTTTTATGCTGCATATTATATATAAAACTATCATCAAAATTTCAGATAATTTTATCTTCACCACAGAGTCTTTAGTTTCACAGTGGAAGAGCTAATTGATTGAATCTATTAAAAACATAGGCTACATTGGGATTGGGCTTCAGTTTTAGAGACATTAAATTGACTTCACTTCACCTTGATTCCTGAAGTATGTCTATTCAAGCTTTTGATTAGAATTCTTTATGTCTCTGACTCCCCAGGTCTGTGAGCTAGAGTCCCAGCTCTGACCTCCTTGGGTCGTATCATAGCTTTCTAGTCAGCTCCATTCACAGTTACTTTACATATCTGACAAATATCTTGAGGGCAAAATCAGAAAAGTGTATGTAGAAGGTACTCCCTGGTAGATTTTTGCTTCCTCAGTCTCATACACCTGTATAAGATTCTGTCTTTTAGAAGCTGCCCACCTGTCCTAGTTCTCATTCATTAAGAATTGAGCAGTTGTGTCATGAGGAAATTGGGATGACATAAATTTGAATCTCCTTAAGTTTCTAAATTTTTAACAGCATTATGAAACTACTAAAATCTTACTTTTTCTTTTTTTTCCCTTAGCAGAAGACCTCTTCCTGGGCATAAATCCAGTATTTACAGATATCTCTAGGCCATAAAATGGCTGAAGAACTTTTGCAGAGGTAAACCTCAAAAATACTTTCCAAAAATTATAGTTCATTTTAGTCTTTATCGCTTACAAAACTTTTATTTTATTGTAAATGTGACTCTTGTCATTTTTTTTTTCTGGTTTTCCCACTGGGATTATTGGCTTGTTACATTAACAACCATTTTATCCAGAAGCAATAGTTTGTAAGATGTTTATATCCATCCTGATTGTCTCATTATGACAATACTACTTGTGACCCCTGGACTTTGTTACCTTAAAAATAAAGGAAAAACTGAATTTTTTAGAGCAGTTTCAAGTTTATAGAAAAATTGAGCAGTAGTTACAGAAAGTCTTTATTACTCTCTCTACTGTATTTTCTGTTAACATATTGTGTCAGTGTAATCCATGTATTATAGTTGATAAATCAAAACTGATACATTATTATTAACCAAAGTTCATAGTATACATTGGGATTCATTCTTTGTGGCAAATTTTATGGATGTTGGCAAATGTATGCCAGATATCCACCATGGCAATACCATACAGAACAGTTTCATTGCTCTGTTCATTGCCTGTGTTCCACAGACCCATCCTGTCCTTCCCAGAAAACCCTGGCAATCACTGACTTTTAGTTTCACATTCTTGGTAGTTTTGCCTTTTGCAGAATGTCACATACTTGAAATCACACTGGATTAAGGATGAAGCTTGTTTAGACTCACTTATTTTGCTTAGCAACTTGCCTTTTCACGTCTTGATATTTTTTTTCTTGAGAGTTTATTCTTTTCTTAATAATATTCCACTGTATGAACAAACAGTAGTTTGTTCATTGAAGGTCATTTAGTTGCTTTCAGTTTTTAAAGAAACTACTATGAACATTGGTGCAAATGTTTTCGTTTGTTGTTTTTGTTTTTGTTTTTGTTTTCAACTTATTTAGATAAATTAATAGGAGCTGGTGAACAAATATTTGACATATTAATAGCTGAGACTTTCTCAAGATTAATGGAAACAATAAAACACAGAAGCTTAGAGAACAAGGCAGAATAAACTAAAAGAAAAAAAGATGCAACTAGGTATATCACTTTCAAACTGTGGAAAATCAAAATAGAAAATGTTGAAAACAGGCAGTGAAAATATTCTTGATTCCTTCTTCCTGTCCCTTATAATATTACTGTCATTTGTTTCACTTATAGATAATTTATAAAAAACAAATTCATTATCGATATTATTAGTTTAAACAAATTGGTATCTTTCAGATCAATTAAAAATAAGAAGAATAAAATATTTTATTTTGGGACCAGCAGTTGGCATAATGGCTATATCGCTGGACTCCCATGTAGTCACCTGCAGTTCAAGTCTCGGGCCCAGTGGCTTAAACTCACGCTGGGTGGGTGTGTGTGCATGCCCAAAATCTCAAGAGGAGAATGGAGGAGAAGGGATTGCGGTGTGACCATCTCCCCTTAGGGGTGATTTCTTGCTTTCTGTCTCTCTGTCTCTCTCTGTCTTTCTGGTGAGCGCACACACCCTGTAGGAAAAACTTCTCAAAAAAAAAAAGTTATACTTTAATGTATTTCTTCTCTGGTACTCTTCCTTTCTCTAAATAGAGAGAAGTTTATGTCCTAAACAATTTCCTTCTCTCTGAGAAACTTCTTTTAATCTTTCTTTCAAGGTAGGTCTGTTGAACAAATTTCTCAAATTTCTCTTTTTCTGAGACATTTTATTTTCCTTTTACTTAAGTGAGACAATTTCACTGAATACACAATTCCAGAATAATGGTGAATATTTATCTTTTCTTGCTTGCACAGCTTCTTAGGAGAAATTCAAGGTCTTATCCTTCTTTCTCTAAAGGTAAGGTATTATTTCTTATTTTCTTTTTTCATGGTTTTGTCTGTCATGTTCTCTATTTTTCCTCACATAGTTATATGCCTAGTTGTAAAGGTTATTTTCCCTTTTTTTATTTCTTTTATTTTGGGTTCTCTAAATTTCCTGGATCAATGGCTTGTTATCTAAAATTACTTTGGACAAATTTTAGCCATTGTAACTTTGAACACTTCTCTTTCTCTGTTCTTCTCATTTTTTTTGCATACATAATACATGTTCCATTTTTACCATAGTTCTTAAAAATTCTGTTCTGTTTTGTTAATTTTTAATATCCTATTTGCTTTTCATTTTGGAAGGTATTATGACATATGCTCACGCTCCTTGGCTATGCCCAGTCTACAGAAAAACCACCAATGGCATTCTTCAATTTTGTTACAGCTTTCTTTTTTTTTTCCTCTTGGAGTTTCTATCTGCTCTGCATTATCTATCTGCTTCTTATGTTGTCTATTTTTTCCATTGCAACCTTTTGTAGTTTAAGCCTACTCATTTAAAATTCCTATTCTAATAATTTGAAATTTCTGCCATGTATGTGTCTAGTCTGTTGTTTGGTTTGTTTCTACAAATTGTGTTTTTTGTTGTTGTTTTGTTTTTCAGTATGTCTCATAAGTACTTACTGAAAGTTGTACATATTGTGCCAGGTTTTTAAAAAAATAAGTAGTTTTTTTTTGAGATCTTTTTTGCTATAGGGCACATGCACTCGCCAGAAAGACACAAAGAGACAGCAGAGAGACAGAAAGCGAGAAATCACCCCCCTTACCAGAGAGACAGGCAGAAAGCGAGAAATCACCCCCCAGGGTGGATGGCCAAGCTT
>NW_006159624.1:2395033-2401726 GCF_000334495.1 Tupaia belangeri chinensis
CAGTTGACTACATGGGAGTCCTGCGACATAGCCATTACACTAACTGCTGGTCCCATAAAAAATTAAATAGTTTTTTAGTGTGACATTTTATGTTTATCTGGAGAAGATTTAGACTGTACTGTTTGCTGTAGCTGTGGGTATCAGAGGCTAAAATTTCTCTCCTGTCTTTGTTTTTGTCTTCTCTATGGTCTTTGGTTTTTCTAGAGACATCTTATTAAACAGGGTTTGAGCTTCAGTTATTTCAACTAGAATCCTGACATTATGAAGAGGCCCTATAGAAGTGGTGATAAGATATGGAAGAAATGAAGGATTCTATGATTCTGTGACAAAATTTTAGTTTTTTTATTAAGCCCATGCCTTGGAGCTGTGGACTTCACAATGCTTCTCAGCTTTATTTTTTCTTAGTTGAGATAGGAAGGCTTAAACACTAGGCTGGAGCTGGATTTTCCCTTCTCCTATGTACAAAGCAAGCAAGGGTTGCCATGAGGTATTTGTCTTCTCCCGGGTCAGTTAGGTTCTTGTAAAATAATATCCTTTGATGGCAGCCCTCTGTTGTGAAGGAAAACAGAATGTTCTGGGTGAATTTCAAATTGTTATTTTTCTTTCTCTTCTCAGAAGCTGGAGAAGATTTTTCTCCATTTTTTTACCCTGAGAACCTATTGGGTCTCCTGAAGGTGAAAATCATGAAAATTGGGAACCCTCTAAGGCTGGGCCACTGTGAGTTTTTATCCCTTGCACTACTCAGAGCTCAGACTAGCAATCAGTCATTTCTCTTTAAGTGCTTCTACCAGTTTCTGGCTCCAGCAACAACTTCTGCTTGAGTTAAGCTGTGATTTTCTGTATTCATTTTTCTCTCTAGTTTTGGAGGTAGTGATTTTCTCTGTAACCTCAATGCCTTGATGTATCTAAGAAAAGTTGCTGACTTTCAGCTTGCTCAGCTTTTTTGCTGTGAGGAAGGGAGTGATGACATTCAAGAGTTTTACTTAGCAGACTGGAAATTGGATGTCTTATTACTATTTAAATACAAACTACTGGGACCAGCAGTTGGAGTAATGGCAATGTTGCTGGACTCTCATGTGGTTGATCGTGGTTCGTGTCCCAGACCTGGTGGCTTAAACTTATACCAGGTGCGTGTGCGTGAGTGCCCAAGATTCCAAGAGGAGAAGCGATTGTGGCGTGGCCATCTCCCCTGGGGGGCAATTTCTTGCTTTCTGTCTCTTTATCTCTCTGTCTTTCTGGCGAGTGCACATACCCTATAGCAAAAAGCTCCCAAGAAATAAAAAATAAAAAAAATACAAACTACTCAAATTATTTATCAAGTCCAGTGGTAATAATAATAGTAAGTGTTAAGCTATAAATTTGGCTTAGTCCCTTCCTGGATGTACACTACAACTCTGATTTATTAGACATAATGGCCCTCTTTACACCTTTCTTTCTTGTCACTGGAGAGTAAAGAGAAATCTGGATCCCTTAAACATCAAACACCGACATCTACAGCCTACTTTCTGATCCTCTGCTCTGGATCTGTGACCTTTCACTATTATCATTAAGGCTGGGACTTTCTGGTCCAATGGTATGTTTCTCAGAGTTCCAAAGCCTCCCTTCTTTCATCTCCCCCCCTGGTGTTTCCATGTCTCATGCTAGATTTTGGCTTAAATAGGTTGGTATATATATCTGCCACTTCTGCTGCCCTGGCTCTGTTTGTTCTATTTTTTTTTTCACTCTAATTTAATCAGAAATAAAAATGTTTTTCCTTCTTCTTTTGGATTGAATGAAACATTGCATGTCACATTGAATTTTTCCTATCCTACAATTTAAAATGATAGTAATTTTTCAACCTTGTGAGGATGAGAAGATGGTCTTTTATGCTCAAGTGTGCTAAAGTAATTTTAAAAACTCAATTCAAAAATAGGACATTTGTTTTTTGCTGGAAAGAAATAAAATGATTTTAAACGGCAGTTAAAGTTAAGAGGTTACATATTTGTTCTAGAATTTATCCACTCTCCTACTGAAGGATTAAATCCATTGCTTTTATAAGTGGAAGAAAAAACAATTTCAGTATAAAAATAAAATAATTTCAGAAAAATATTATCTATAGATTTGCACAGTGAGTATTCCTATGTTATAGCACATTTTTTCACAAATTTTACTCTAAACTTTTTATTAAATCGTCCTACCTATAAATGAAAAAAGTTATAAAGGCTCATACATGTCAAAAATAATAAAGTAAACATGTTCTTTATTTGGGAAATGAGAGTCAAAAGAAGTGGGCATAAAAAGGAATAAACTAGTCTTTATCTTCATGTTTTAGTATTCTATTCTGGACCATATTTAAGAGATGCAAAAAAAATACTTTAAAAAATGAGTAACACTAAGCAATGCAATCAATGGCAACAATAAAACATAATTGGCTGATCTACAAAGTGGAAAAAAACTTTTGATTGCATATATGCAAGATCAGAGGCATCAAATTCATATGTCTGCAAATCAAGCAAGAATTTCAACAAAGATGTTGTCTCAGTCCAAGTGAGTGAGATATGGATAAGTGCAACATCAAAGGAAAAGTTTATTGCAGAAGTAAGTTTTGGTCCGACTGCTTCTGGAGGTAATGGATGAAATAAAATCTCTTTACTCATATTTCATGAGCAACTTCTATATGTCAGACATTTTCCTATTGACTGGGGGTATACTAGTCACCAAAAGTGCATAGGAGTCATTCATTTTTTTAACAGATCTTTGCCTTACAACACATGTACTCACCAGAGAGAGAGACAGAGACTGTGAGAGAGAAAGTAAGAAATCACCCCCTGGGGTGATAGTCACACCATAATCCCTTTTCCTCATTCTCCTCCTGGGATCTCGGGTATGCACACACCTGCACCCGGCATAAGTTTCAACCCACAGGGTCTGGGACTTGAACTGTAGTTGGCCATGTCGGAGTCCAGTGACATAACCACTACTCCATCTGCTGGCCCATGAGTAATGCTTTTAAAGAGCTTCAATTTTCATATAAGATAGAAGAAATAATAAAATACATTAATAGATATACATTTTCATATATTATAAGGACTACAAATCCAATGTAATTAGAGGGTGTGACTTGACCTTGGCAATAAAATTTTTACTTCTTTCTTTCTTCTTTTCATTCTTTCTTTCTTTCTTCTTACTTTCTTTATCTTTCTTTCTTTCTCTCTTCCTTTTTTTTTTTTTTTCTTAAATAGGGATAACTGACCTAAGATCTGAAGGGCAATGAGAAGTTAACTACAAGAAGACAGAAACTAGATGCATGTCTTGGTCAGAAGAAGCAACATGGATACAGTTCCAATGCCAAGAAACTATCACAAATGTGAAGGAACCAAACAGACAGTTTAATTGAAGCAGAGAGGTGAGGAGAGCAGTAGAGAAAACAAGACCAACAAGCCCAATTACAGGCTTTTGAAAATCTTCTCTCTTTTATTAAAAGTAAAAGACAGCAATTGAAGAGTATGAGCATCAAGGAGTATTGTGGCAAATGAAGGTATTTTGATCAAAGCATTATATCCAAATGATACCTCTGGAAATAGTGTTGTGATGAGATATAAAGAAGAAAGACAGATACAGCTAGAGTCATTAGGCAATTATTCCAGTATCTTAGATAAGAAATAATAGCAGCTTTGATGAGAGAAAAGGGAAAGATGAAGGAAATGAAATCAATGCAAGAGTTATGTGGCAGGTAAAATTAATATGATTGATGATATTACTCGTCAGATTCTGTGGCATATCAAGGAAGCCCCAATAATTCTTCTGGCTTGAAACAGTAACTGCATATTTTTATACTCACAGGTCTACAAATTAACTGCCGTTATTTGACCTAGACTGGACTTTGCTGAGTCTTAATAGGCTCTAGGTTGCTGGTGAGTTCAGATTTGTTCCACATGCCTTTATTCTGAGGCTTAGAATAAAGAGTATAGAGTTATCTGGAACATGCTGATTTCAAGGTGGTTCATAAAATCACAAGAGCACAAGCTAAACCACACCCGTGGGGAAACATAACTATTAATGCTGTCAATGTTTAATATTATTACAGGTCAGTTAAGAATTCGAATTGTAAATTAATCTACCAAAATGATGTATATAATATGATGGTTATGGGAGAGGTAGGAATCCATAATGATATATATCTTTGAATAACTTTTATGTATTATTGATCATCATGGTATTGTCATGGATGGGTATAGGGAGCTGTCAATAACCTCCCTAATAAAGAATATAATGGACCAGCAGGTGGCATAGAGGTTAAGACTCTAGATCCCACATGTTTAGTTGTGTGATTCAAGTCTCAGATACAGTGGCTTCAAATCATGCTAGGTGCATGTGAATGCATGCCCAAAATTCCAAAGAAGACTGGAGGAGAAGGGATAGCAGAGTGGCCATCCACCCTAGAGAATGAATTCTCACTTTCCCTCTCTTGCTCTCTCTTTCTGTTTCATGCATTCTGTAGCAAAAACACAAAGAAAAAAAGAAAGAATGAAATTATGTGAGCAAAGAAAATGAACTTACATTTTACATGTTTATTTTAGTTGCCTTCCAAATAAAAGTAGAACTTAAGTAGCTAAATATATGTTAGCCTCAATCTTAGAAAAGAGATGGATGAGGTGAATAAAAATTTGGATGACAATTTTGTACAACTGGCAATTTTATCTTCCATATGAACATTTCCCAGGGATACCACAAATTGAGAAAGGGTTGAAAGAGGGATTACTATACAGGAATCTGAATATTTTTTATTTGAATAGAGAGTAACACATCTTGAAAGAGACAACATGTGATTTGTTAGAGTGGGAGGAGGACAAATTGGAGATTGCTAAGAGAGAGGTTTATGTTTGAGATATCTATTGCATTTAGTTACACGAGTTTTTTGTTGATTTGGAATTAAGATTTGGCTGAGTGCTAAGGTTTGGAATTAGAACTACAGTAGTGTTAGAAGTGAGTTAGTAGTGAAGAATAAAAGCAAGACATAGAACATTTTTTGAAAGGAAATGATATAGGATACGATCTTGAGGTATAGAGGGTGGTAGAAAAAAATTTTCCTACTCTTTTTTTATCTTTTCAAAGGACAGAGAGTGAAGTGTACTTAAGATCTTATGGGAAATATCCACATCAGAAAGAGTAGTTGAATACTCAGAAGACTGAGGGAGTAGCCTCCATGTAGGAGGGGATACATACCAAGGCACATGGTATGACTTAGCCCTTGATAAAAGAAGTTAAAAGAGAAAAAAAAGATAAAATAGGAGTTAGATGAGACAGAAAAATTAAGGTATTAGGAACATTCAATATAAAGAAAAGGGAAAAGATAGATAATACAGACTGAGATAAAAGAAAATTTAGTCTTGAGTAGACCATGACTAATTAGGTGGATCATAAAATATATACTGAATATCAAGTGGTTATGTAGAGAATCTAAGGCAACCTATTAAATTATGTATTTAAATAATTTAATTAGAAAATTTTTGAGTTACAGAAACATTTTTTCATTATTTTTTAACAGTCTCACTATGTCAAAACTTTCTTGCTTAAATCTCCTAGGTAGCTTGGACTTTAGGCATGTACTACCATGCCCATTTTTAGGTTGGGCTGCAGATCGAACCAGGGCCTCCCATGTGACCTCAACATGCTGAGTAGTAGCTTTAGCCAGAACATACTATGCCAGAAGGGCCATCTCATGTTTTTAAGCCCACCCTAACATCATATTTATATCATCTCTTGGAGTTTTTTCAGTGTATTAAATCTTGTATCCTAGCAGATACAGACAAATTAATAACCTCTAATTTATCAAACCATAGTTTTAAGACCCCTCAATAAAACTCTCTTGGATAATTATCTTAAGTTTCTCTGGTATATGCTAGCTAGGTCTGGTTAATTCTTAGAATTATAGGTACACTCGTTTCTCACAAGATCCTGCTAATCTTTAAATAGTACATGTTGTTATTTAGTCCTATTTAGAAATTTGGGCAAGGAAGAGAGTTAAAGACATATTCTGGGGAATATACACATTGTCTAGGGAAGAACATTTTTATTTCTATTTCTATTCAACCAAGACTTAATGAAAGCATTTAATGCAGAATATTGGAATATGAACTTCTGAGCTTTTTCCACAGATCAACCCAGGGGCCAGATGGTAGTACAGTGGTACTGCAACGTTCTCAGAGGGAAGGTTCTGGGTATGGGTTCAGAGACCTCCCAGAATGTACTAAATACACATAATGCCCAGATTGGGAACTCACTGAAGTTGAGGGTGGTGTGCATTGAGAATATTCCTTTGGGATGGCCTTTTTTCCTTTTTTTTTTTTCTTTTGCTTTGAATTTTATTTTGGAGGGTAGAGAGACTTGTTTATTTATTTGGCTTATTTATTTATTTATTTATTTATTTTGGAGAGTAGGGAGAAGAAGTACATTTGAGCTAACTAAGTTATAGTCAAACTCACTCATATTCATTTACTGTACTACATTTCATTAGTAAAAGAAAAATTCTAAAATAAAAGGCTTTCTATGTGATGGTTATTTGTTACACTTGGATAATTTGTCATTCTTTAGACAAAAAATCTGTGTCTCTGTCTCTCTCTTTTTCTCTCTCTCACTTTTGTTAGGAAGGAAGGAAGAAAAGAAAGAAAGAAAGAAAGAAAGAAAGAAAGAAAGAAAGAAAGAAAGAAAGAG
>NW_006159624.1:2401845-2433643 GCF_000334495.1 Tupaia belangeri chinensis
AAGGAAGGAAGGAAGGAAGGGAGGAAGGAAGGAAGGAAGGAAGGGAGGGAGAGAAAGAAAGAATACAAAATAGCATTTATTATGTAGGTTTAAAGTGAGTATCTAAAAAGCTTACTCAAAAAAAAAAAAAATAGGAGTTTTAACATCCCATTTAAACATTTGACTATGATAAGAAGCAATCCACAGTTGAAATATGACAATGTTATCTTTCAAGAAACCAAAGCTTGACAAAGGATGTAACTAGTTTGTATTTACTATTTAGTTATTTATTTTCTAATAATTTCTTTTCCAACATTTTTTATTTCCCAGCTAGGACCAAACCACAAATTGCCCAGTACTCAACAAGTTGCCAAAGGGTAAAATAATCCATGAGCAATCTTCATGTAGATGATGTTTCAAAGATTAAAATTCAAATATTTCCCAAGACATCTTATTATATGCTCAGAACTTGATGCTGTCTTTTAATAGATTATTGCAAAATCGAAAGTAATCTTGGATAATCTAATCACTACATTCCCTGATGCAAACATAATTGTCTTATATTCCAAAACAAATAAATGGTAGAGTATCATTTATTTGGTTACTTCCTTTATTCAATTGTTTAACCATATTTCTTTAGCACTTTCTACTACTTGGGAAAGAACAAAGAGCAAAACAGCTACCAACCTTCATAGATATGACCAAAAAAAAGTTTCAGTACTAAATAAGGGCACAATTACAATAAAGCATGATTAGATTAAAATGGGAAGTTCATACTGTCATGAGAATATAGTATCAGTAAAATTTTTGTGATTTGAGATGTAAGCTAGACTTCTTGGAAAAGATAAAGAATTAGAAGTTACCATAATGCAAAGAAATTTATGAGGGAGGAAGAGTCTTCCAGAAACGGTATAGAAAGATGTGCAGAATCAAGAGAGAATTGCTTACTTAATTGCTATAGGAAGTACAGGGCAGCACCAGGTACACAGACGTCACATCCAATTTGCTACCCACACATTCAAAGTCTTAGATCAAAGTCTTTGTTTCACTGCTTTCTCCTATATTCTCTCATTATGATTTATGTTTAGTTATGTTATTCATCGCTCTTACTGAGGTCCTGTAATTTAGACCGCAGAGACCAATGATTATAAAAATGTCATGTCTAACAATTTTTTGTTGCTTATGCCTAGATTTTTCCTGTTTTAATCGACATATGAAAGGCACACAGTAACCTGGAAAACTGTAGATACCTACTCCATAAACTCTAACGATTCAAACACATAGGATCCATCCAGTGGCATGGTGAACTAAAGTGGCAGGATTCCACATAGCTGACTATATGGTTTGAGTCTTGGAAGTGGAAGCTTGAGAAATATGCTGGGCACATGTGCATACCTGCCCAAAATCTAGAAAGAAGTGGAAAAGATAGTGGCATGACCATCTCCCATGGGTGGGAAGACTTTCTCACTTTCCTTCTCTCTTTCTTTCTCCAGTGAGTGTATACTCCCTCTAGCAGTTTCAACCAAAACAAAAGACCTATTGAAATCAGTTTAAAAAAACTAAAACTTTGAGACAAAATTTCAATGTGAGCTAATATGCTGTTATTGACGATGCTCACAAATCCAACCATGTACATGTCTGGCTTCTCGGGCCAGCAAATGGCGCAGTAGTTATATTGTCGGATTCCCACATGCTCAATCTTTGTTCAAGTTTCAGACATGGTGACTTGAGGCTCACCCTGGGCACAAGTTTATGCATGCCCAAGTTCCTGGAAGAAAAGGGATTGTGGCATCCACTGGGGGATGATTCTCATTTTCCCTCTCACTGTCTCTGTCTCTGGTGACCACATGAACCGTGAAGCAAAAACTTAAAAAAAAAAAAAAAAGAGAGAGAGATCTGGCCTCTTATTTAATCTTTGATTAAGGACAGAAAACCTCCAAAAGCCTGTTCAAATGGCCAGCTACATGGTCTGCATGAACCATGATTTTATTTCTCTAATATATTGAGAATGTTCTCACTTGGGACATATCTTCAGCCATATGTTCTCTTTTCTCCATTAACTCAGTCAATGATTTTTTTCTAGAGCACCCTTCAGTCTGCTCACACTGGTATTATTGTGTTCATTCTCCCTTTACCTGTCATCCCCCTTCACATTTCTACAACAATTCTAGTCCAAAATTCAAATATAAATTTATATTTTCTCTTCTGTAAGATACAGGTCAATGAATATCCTAAATTACCAAAGGTTATATAAAATTGGGGGAATGTGTATATGGGACTCATTTCTATCAATTTTTGATAAAAAATATTTTGATTAAATTTTAAGTAAATTCTCAG
The DNA here is from genome assembly GCF_000334495.1 of Tupaia belangeri chinensis. NCBI lineage: Eukaryota > Metazoa > Chordata > Mammalia > Scandentia > Tupaiidae > Tupaia > Tupaia belangeri. Next base: position 2,404,162 of record NW_006159624.1, read on the forward strand.
GATCAAACTGATCAATAGCAATGTAAAGAGAAGCTGAATATGATAGGGTGATATTACATATATTGACTTTAAAATTTTGCTTACAGAAAAGACTTGAGTGAACTGCCCATATAATTATCTTCAAAGAAAAAATAAGCTTCTTAAATGTCATGAATAGAAGAAAATGTTCTTTTAGAAGTGTTTCACACTCAAAATTGTAGCTAAAGAAAAGAAATCAGATGTGATTGTCTGTGACTATGATTTTAAATACACCAAGTATTTCTGCTGGCAAAGTTTCATAAGTTGGGGATTATAATGGCTATGACAGCAAAACTGAGATCCTAATGCACTTTCAAAATGTTTAGCACTATTTCTTTCAGCTCAGTAGTTTACTCTTTATACCTGGAAATTTCATATAAGTTAGAGCGTTTTTGTTGTTCCTTTAGATACATTTTCTCTGTAGCTTTGTTGATTTACATTCTTATATTGTTATTCATCTTTGGGTTAGTCAGAAGTTATTTTACTCCTAAAGGAAAAAAAAAAGCAGTTCTTAAAAGCTTGAGATCCAAGAGACAACAAGGAAAAGAAACTTCTGCTTTTAATTAACTTAATCAACTTTATACCATTGCTCTTCTCAAATCTAATAAAACTGTCAACTAGTCATCCTTATTTTCACACTTCCTGATTTTCAGAGATTTACCACTTGTATTCCTTTTCTTCCTTGACATCTAAACAGTGTTTTATGGTGCTGGCAAGTGGCATGGTGGTTACGGGCGTTGGACTCTCCACGTGGCCAACCAAGGTTCAAGTACGAGACATGGTGGCTTGCTTTCTCACTTTCCCTCTCTCTCTCTCACTCAGTCCCTCTCTGGTTAAATTTAAATAAATAAATAAACAAATGTTAAATAAAATAATTATTTTAAAATAAGTAATAGTATTTTACTACTTCTTTTTAAAAACTCTCTTCTCTTCAGTTTTGATGAGTGTGCTGGCATTAAACACACTTGTTAATGCTTTTGTAAATATTCTCTTCTCTATCTGCCCTAGTAAAGTCAATGTTATCCCAGAGATGTATACTTGATCTTGGTATCCTGTTTATAATCTCTTCCTCTGAAATTTTCTCATTCTCACAGTTCGAACTATAATTGATCTGTTGAAGATGTTTAATTCTAGATGACTAAAATCTTAGAATTTATTTCAAATTTCTACATAGATATGTAAAATTCAGTTTGTTGAAATTACAATTTGCATATTCTCTTACCACATCTTTTCTTACTCCTTTATTCTGTATCCATGATAATTGCTTGATCATTCAACTTCTCCAGATATTTTGGTTCTATTTCCCTGTCCTACAATAGTCATATGAATTCATGTATCATGTTGATTGTCTATTCCCAAAGTCTTCCAAACTATACTTTTTTGTTGTTTTTTTTTGAGAGGTTTTTGCTATAGGGCGCGTGCGCTCACCAGACAGACAGAGACAGAGAGATAGAAAGCGAGAAATCACCCCCCAGGGAGGATGGTCACGCCCCAATCCCTTCTCCTCCATTCTTCTCTCAGGATCTTAGGCACGCATGCACACGTGCCCGGCATGAGTTCTAAGCCACTGGGTCCGGGACGTGAACCGTGATCGACTTCGTGGGAATCCAGCAACATAGCCATTACGCTAACTGCTGGTTCCCCCAAACTATACTTTTATACAGCCCTGCCATATGATGACAATGTTTTGCCCTTTTGAAGGTCAGTGTTTAAGTTTCCATTTTGGAATCAGACTCGCCCAACCTGCTGGCAACCTGATATCACACTTCTAGGCCTTCAGAATTTATAATTTACACAGTCTCAAATATTCTTTTACAGCAATAGAAAATGAACTAAGATACAAGGATACCACAAAGGCCTTCTATCTTCTTTCTTTTTCTTTTGTTTATTCCCCATACTGTCTCCAGAGTGATGTTTCTAAGGTCCAAGCTTGATATATTCATTACATTTCACTAGTGCCTGCTATGTATTAGTGGTTCAACAAATATCTGATGAATTAATTTAGACTACTTTTATTACCTCCTAGAACTCTATAATCTATAAAGGAGTACTTCTGAAGGTATACATGACAGTAATAATTAAACTGGTGCTTTATGTTGCCAGGAGATTTTGTCTTAGCAAACAGAAGCCACCTTGAGCTAGACTGCCCAAATCCACTTGAATGACCCTCCTTAATTATGTAAAAGTCCAGTGAGTCAGCATCCATTGACCTACAGAGAAAGATGTAAAAGAACATTTGGTGACTTCATTAAAGACATAATCTGAGATACAAAATATATTCTGATAGTCAAAACTTACTGTGAGATCTGAGGGTTGGAAATGTAACATTTGCAACATCTTTCATACACAGGCCTTTTGAGAGGGGAATAACAGAAGTTCCAGAATCTTCCCTGTGGATTCGAAGGTAGGGAGGTCTATTCTGATGGACTACAATGTCCCTGACAAGAACAGAGGGAAGAGCAACTAGTCATTTGAAATAGAGTCAACAAAAAAACAGTCTGGATTCCTGACCCAGTCTCAAGATTGAGGTCATAAAAATGGATAAGACTGTTTTTATCCATCTTTATGTGAACTTTGTTTAAAATGTCCATTTGGACACTAGAATTCCCTGTGGCTTAATGCCAAAGATATCCAATTAAGCATCATTTTTTTATTGTCCCCACTACATTTTATTTATTTATTTTAATATATTTTATTTCAATTTATTTTATATATTCAATCACATAGGTCCTTTAGGTTGCAAAGTGAATTTTCCAACATGAATACATTTCTTACCAATCCAGTTGGAAATACTATACACATCATCCTCAACAGACAATAACCCATTTCTCTGTCCCACAAATGCCATGCCCCTCCATTTCTCTCCCCAATGTCCTTCCTCAGTCTCTCCTCCTTCACCCTCCCTCTTCCCCCACTGTACCCAGTATTTATAACCATTTTCTGTGTTTCTATATCCTCTAGTCATTCAGTTTCAGCTATGGAGTGCAGACAATTCTTTTTTAAAAAAGAAGAAAAACAGGGAACCAGCAGTTGGCGTAATGGCTATGTCGCTGGACTCCCACGTAGTCGACCGTGGTTTGTGTCCCGGACCCAGTGGCTTAAAACTCACGCCGGGCACATGTGCGTGCGTGCCCAAGATCCCGAGAGGAGAATGGAGGAGAAGGGATTGTGGCGTGACCATCCCCCCTAGGGGGGGATTTCTCGCTTTCTGTCTCTATGTCTCTCTCTGTCTGTCTGGCGAGCGCACGCGCCCTACAGTGAAAATCTCTCAAAAAAAAAAAAAAAAGAAGAAGAAAAACAGTTTTGGAAAGGCAATCATAATTTTTAATAAACAACTTATTTGGAAGCTCTGCTCTGTGCCTTTGGTTGACTAAAAGTGACCATATCTTTTCTACTTAAACTAATCAAAGGCTTTTCCTTCATTGAATGCCTCCACAGATATCACTTTTGAAGCATAACATTAATGCCTGAACTTATAAAGATCCTTTTATAATTTCCTTTCAAAGAAATTGTTTGGACATTGTTATAATACATGTTCTATTTTGATGGCAGGATTGTTAGTAAAACTATCATGCTTTAATTTTGTAAGGATTTTTCATAATATTTTTTGTGGAAACTGCAAAGAGATGCTCACTTTATCTTCTATGTGTACCAGGGTAATTTTCCTGAAGAGTGGCTAATATCCCTGGGGATAAGAAGAATGACATGGATAATACCGGTAGTGCAGAAGGCAATTCAGGTCTCCAGGGTCCCTGGATAAAATGGAAAATCCATAAGTGTTAGCACAAAAAAATTAATTAAATAACGATTATTTAAGAACATGTATTTTGTACCCTTTGGTCGATTGCATTCTGAGTTAGGGTAGAAGGCTAAGATTTCCATTTGCACAAGTATAATTGTTATAATAGTAGGTGATAACAGCTTATTTTTAATTCTGTTTCAGTGACATGAAACTGATAGTGTCATGTCCTGGACCATGGAAATTATGGTAAGAAAATTTACTCTTCAGGAGTGAGGAGGGATGGAAGGAAGGAAATCTCCACACCAAATGAAAACTGATTGTGTGGAGAATTATTTAGAAAACCAGAACTCTATGAATACAAGAGCTACAAGATAGAATAATAAGAATTTTAACAGAGGTATTGCAATATTTATTTCAGAAATGAGAGCTTAAATATGCTTGCTGACCCTCTAGCTTCTCTTCTATGCAAATGCCAATGTGGAAACTAGACTTGAAGGAATAATAGCCTTAGAAGATCAATTTCTGAGACAAGAAAATAGGCAGAATGGAAAGGCAGATGTGTGTGTGTGTGTGCATAATTTTTTTTTTCCTGTGTGTGATGTGTTCACGTATTGCCATTTGATTCAATATTTATGAAGGTATGGTCTTACAGAGAAGAAAGAAGAATTAAATTAAGAGCTGTAATAAGAAATTGGGGCCAGCACATGGCATAGTGGTAAAGGCACTGGGTTCCCACATGGTCAACCAAAGTTCAAGTCCTGGACCCAGTGACTTCAAACACATCCTGGGCACATATGCATGTGTGCCTAAAATCTCAAGAGGATAATAGAGAAAAAGGGATTGTGGCATGACTAATGACTATCCCCCTAAGGGGGGAGGGTGATTTCTCACTTTATGTCTCTATCTCTCTGTCTCTCTGGCAAACACACATGCCTTATAGCAAAAATATCTCTTAAAAATAAATAAATAAAAAGGAATCTATAAAAAAAACTTATTTCTGGCTCAGAAACAAGTTGAAAATTTGACCTATTCACCAAAAGACATGAATAGCCATATCATCACACAAAGGAGGTTTCGGAGGAAAAAGACATTCATTGGCATTTGAATATTTTTGTTTCTAAAATTTTAGTGGCATTTTATTTTCCTACTAGTGGTCTCTAATATGGTATCAGAAATTCTGAAGCTATTGGAGATGTTCAATTAATTAAAAGAGAGAATTCGAGATGGAAAAATTGGGAAATAAAAATGACATAAACTGAGAAGATGTTAGGTCTGAATAAGGAAAAAATAGGAACCAGAAATTTCACTCTCACTTTCTCTCCCCATGTGCAGACACTGAGAAGATCATGTGAAAACATAGCAATAAGACAGTTCTACAAACCAGGAAGAGAGCCTTAATGTGAAGTCTACTTAATTGGCTGGAACAAATTCATAGAAAACACTAACTATTGACACTGACTCAAGAAAAAATAGAAAATCTAAAAATCTATAAGTAGAAACTGAATTAGATAGCAAAAAAGCTACCTATCAATAAATACCCAGTCCCTGATTATTTCAGTGCTGATTCTACCATACATTTAAAGAATTAATATCCCAAAAATTCATATAAAGTACAAAAGAGGAAGAAATACTTCATGGCTCATTCTAAGAGGGCAAAAGTACCTCAATCAAAGAACTAAACAAAGCCATCACTGGAAAGAAAACTATAGATCAGTATTTCTTAGGAATACAAATACAAATACACTAGCAATACTGGTAAACTGAATCTATTAACATACTAAATATTATACACTATTACTATGTGAGCCTTATCTCAGGAATGTAAAGTTAGTTTAATTTGAAAATCAATTAATGAACTTCACAATATTAAACAAGAACAAAAATATAAGATACCTATGATCATCTCAACAGATGCAGGAAACACATTTGACAAAATCTAAAACCCATTCATGATAAAAATGCTCAAAATAGACCCACCCAGCTGTAGAGGCACAACATGTAGAATGCTGCTGCACAACACTGGAGCCATATAGGAAGTCCAGGGATTAGAGTCTGGGTTGATATGAATATACCAGGTCTGCCCACAGGCATACCTATGATTGTAGCTGATCATAAGGCCATGGAGAAGAAGATTCCTCATGGCTCCTGAGAACTAGTGATTTCAGGATTAAAGAGAAATGAAGATTTCCTACTGATAATTCAGCCTCCAGCCCACAAGCTTGAGTGATGGATCTAAGGGAACTATAGCCAAACATCCAAATACTATTAGGGTTAACATATTCTTCAAAATCTACTGAATCTGCTGCACAAAGTGATCACAACAGAGTAGCAAAGAGATTCCAGATCACCTCTTTCTGCTTGCTCCTGAACATTCAGATTGAACTTCAAGAATTAGGGAGAAACACACCATCCATCAGATGACTAGAAATCACCACAGGACCACAAGAAATATGGGAAAGCAAGAAAATACCTTTCCTCCAAGTGAAAAGAATTACTCCTCTTCATCCACAGGCAGTTCATTGGAAATCATGGACATGTCTGATAAAGACTTTAGAACATTCATAATGGCGAAGCTAACAGAGATGGAAGAGAAGAGAGACAATGAACTGCAGAAGAGAAAGGAGAAAGAAACTGACAAGTTCCAGAAGGTGAGGAAATTCTTGTAAGTTCTAAAAGAGGAATTACACACTTTACGAAATAATCAAATGGAATTGTTAGAGATGAAGGCTGTAATACAGAAAGTCAAAATCTCCCTTGGAAGTATTAAAAGCAGACTAGATCATACAGAAAATAGAATCTCAGATGTAGAAGATAAAATTGCTGGCCTAGAAAAATCCACCATGAAGACTGAGAAAATGTCCCCCCAAAATGAGAATAATATACCTGAAATACTAGATAACCATAAAACGTCCAAACATCCAGATAATTGTCATCCCAGAAGGCAGAGACACATAAAGGCACTGGAAGTCTATTCCATGAAATCCTGAAAGAAAACTTTCCAAACCTAGAGAGGCACTCAAAGATCCAGTCCTAAGAAATACAAAGGACCCCAAATAGAATCAACCCAAGAAGAAGATTTTCTCCAAAACACATTATAGCCAGATTGACCAAAACCACATACAAAGACAAGACACTTCAATTAGCAAGAGAAAAGCATCAAGTTACCTATAAAGGATATCCCATCAGAACAACAGCAGATCTCTCATGGGAAACTACGTGAGTGAGGAAAGAATGGGAAAATATATTCAAAGTGTTAAGGGAAAAACAATTCAACCAAGAATACTGTACCTGGAAAGATTATCCTTCATGTGGGAAGAAAAGACAAGAATATGCTCAGATAAACAAAACCTGAAAGAATTTACCAGCACCAGACCAGATCTCCCAGAAGTTCTCAAGGGAGTGCTATGTCAGGAAAATTAAATACAGTCACACAGAAGTAAGAGTTCAAAAACTAAGAAAATGGCCAACTTAATCATAGGGGCAAGTCTGGAGTTGAATATTATATCCCAGAATTTAATCAGGAAAATCAAACAACAACAGAAGATAAAGTACATGAGACTGATGTGGTGAAATAGAATTTTATGACTTTTGACTGAAACATTGCTGATTTTCTTCTAGATTTTTTTTTGTCGGGCTTTAAGGATTTGTGTCCTGTCTTGAGCCGTCTATAGGTTTATGTACCTACCATTCGAACAGAATCTAAACCTATTTCCTGGCTTTTAAGTTTTAAGTAAAGTTCCTTAGCATTTCTTTGATTTAAGTTAATACTGCTTTTCTTGAAATTACCAAGTGAACTTGCCTTTGAAAGTAGTTAGATTATTTAAGAAATTTTGTGATCAATACGATGTGGGGAGGAAAGGAATGGGAGACAACTATAGACACAACAGAGATAGTGTGAGAAGAGGGTGGGAAAAGACAGAGGGTCAGAAGTAGGGGTATATGAAACTAGAAATGGAAATTTTTTTTGAGAGATTCTCGCTATAGGGCGCGTGCGCTCGCCAGACAGACAGAGAGAGAAATTAGACAGAAAGCGAGAAATCACCCCTCAGGGGGGATGGTCACACCGCAATCCCTTCTCCTCCATTCTACTCTCAGGATCTTGGGCACGCACGCACACGCACCCAGTGTGAATTTTAAGCCACCGGGTCCAGGATGCAAACCGCCGTCGACTACGTGAGAGTCCAGCGACATAGCCATTATGCTAATTGCTGGTTCCCAGAAATGGAAAATTTTTGACTGTAGCATGCATGATTAAGCCACTATGCAGTATATTCTGGATGGAAAATCATATCTTGTATGCTGTGACAATGCTTAGGGAATGAATGTAAATTATGTTAAAAAAAAGTTTCAGAAAAAAATATCTCAGAAGTAAGTTACAGGACACTTGTGACTAGATTCTAACATTGTCCGTATTTTTAGTTCAACATATTTTGTGAATCAATAAAATATGGGGAAAAGATTAGTATGGAAGGGAGAGAGGAGGAAGGAAAAAAAGTAAAAGTTTGCTTAATTGACAAAAAATGAGAAGCTATTTGCTGATAAGTTAAGGAGTAATATCTTTGGCTTGACTGACATGCATAATATTTGTGCTGGAAAAAGAAATATTGTGCACTGTAAAGATGTGATTAAAAAATAATGAAGGCCATGGCAAATGGGATTGTAGAATGGTATCATCCTGTCTGGTATTTTCCCCACTCCATGAGAGAAAAAAATTAGTAAATAATTTTTAAGTTCTAAAGCAAGTCAAGCTATGAAAGAGAGACATTGTATACCTCCACTTAATATATACCCATTTTCCACACTCTATGGTGGAAACTGAAAGATTAGAGGATATAGAAGCATCTAAAATGATTATGGATACTGGAGACAGTGTGGGAAAAGGGTGAGAGAGTGTGTGAAGAAAAAAATTAAGGTGAAAAATAGACAAGATGTTATGGGACACAGAAATGGATTGTCTGCTGATGTAATGTATAGTATCCTCAACTGGATTGATGTGAGCTGTATTCATGTTGGGTAGATTCACTTTACACGCTAAGTAATATATGGTGATTAAATGTACAACAAATTAAAATAAAACTTAAAAAAATTCTCAATATATTATGAATTGAGGGAATGTTCTCAACTTAATAAATAGAAGGCACAACTTCTTTATCTCTCTTTCTTGCTCACACATTCTAGGACACACAAATACATTTCATCAGATAACTTAATAGTGAACATATGAATACTGTTTGTTAAACTCAAGAACAAGACAAGTTTTAAAGAGGTTTGTTCTTGACATTATTCAAAATTTATATGGAGTTTCCAGACAGGATAGTTAGGCAAAGAAGAAATATAATAAGACAAAAGTCATCTAAGATGGTGACAATAGTAGCAAAACTGTCTTGGTTCAAAACTGGTACTATATTGGATACTAAAGATCTTAAGATGTCTAAAAAAAGTCACTATTTAATAATCTAGTTAAACAAGGTTGTATAAATAAGATCAATATACAAATACCAATTGCATTTATATGCCTTTATAATGCAAATGAGAAAAAGAAATTAAGGAAATGATTCCATTTAAAATCAAATCAGAAAAATAAAATATTAAATATAAAATTAACTAAGAATGGTACAAATATTACAGACTAAAAATTACAGACCTTTATGACAGAAATTAAGTAAGATCTAAACAACTGAAGATAACTTCTATCTTCATGAATTGAAAAACTTTAGCAGCCAATACTCTTCAAATTGATCTATAGATTCAATTTGAAAATTCCAACTAGCTTCTTTGCAAAAATTGAGAAGATAATTCAAAAATTAAACATAAAAATTGAATATTCTCTTAATAGCCAAAACTATTTTAAAAAGGAACAATATTTGATGTTCCCCACTTTCTAATTTCAAATCTTACTGCAAATCGACAATAATCAAAGTACATGATATTGGCATAGCAACAAAGATAAATAAAAAGAATAAAAATACAGATTTTATGACCTTTGATTTTGTGGTGGTTTCTTAGATATGACACAAAAAGCAAAGCAACCAAAGGGAAAGAAAATTAGATAAATTAGATTTGGTCAAAATGAATAAACACATTTGTATTTTCAAAATACAATAGGGCCAGCAGGTGGCATGAAGGTTAAGGTGGTTGGCTTCCACATGGTCTACCCTGTGGTTCAAATCCCAGACCCAGTGACTTGAAAATAATGCTGATTGCATATCCCGTGAGAGAAGGGGGGAGTGATTGATCTTTATCTCTCTCCAGCAAGCACATGCATGCCCAATAGGAAACTAAATGAAGAAAAAAAAATGAAATGAAAATCAACAATACAGGAGCACGTATTTACAAATATGTGTCTATTTTATGAGAGACTTATATGTAAAATATGATAAGAATTGTTATAACAGCAATAAAAAGACAAATGATCAAATTTTAAAAAAGAGTAAAAGATCTCAGTAGGTGTTTCATTAAAGAAGATGTACAAATGCTCCATATGCACATAAAAAGATGGTCATTAGTCACCAGGTGAATGCAAATTCAAACCAAAGTGAAATAACCCATCTCACCCACAAGGATGGCTATTATCTGGAAGATAGAGAATAACAAGTGTTAACAAAGATATAAAGAAATTGGAATACTCATACACTGCTGGTGGGAAAATAAAATATAAGAGTACTTTAAGAAACAACCTGGTAGCTCCTCAAAATGCTAAAGAACAAATTACCATATGGCCTATGAATTTAAATTTTAAGTATATATACAAGTGCAAGAAATATGTTTGTAAAAGGAAAATGAATGCATATGAACGTTCCTTATAGCTTTTGCTTTGTATTTAAAGCCCAATATAATAGTATAAATTAAAGTCATAATATCATGATGATGCATTTTGATGAAATGTTTATATATGGTGTGTGTCAGTATTTATTTACTTTTCCTATGGATGTATTGTTATTCCATTATAATTTGTTGAAAAAAAATTTTTTTCACTGAATTGCATTATCAGCTTGGTTGAAAATCAATAACCACTAGGCTTTAAGTCCTTTTATAGACTCACTCTATTGTTTCATAAATTCATACCCATTCTCTCATCAATATCTCACTGTTTTGATTACCACTGCATTACAGCAAAACTTAAATCAGATATGGGTCACCAAACTTTTTTTTTGTTTTAAAATCATTTTTTGTTTAGTTTGTTTACCATTCTAACTCCTAGAATCATCTGATGAATTTCTATAGAATATTTACTGAGAGTTGATTTAAATTACTTGAATCTATAGATAAATTTGAGAAGAGTTGACAGTTAACAATATTCTGCTTTTCAGTTTGTAGATGAAAGCTTTCCTTTCACACATTAAGGTTTCACCAATTTATTTTACCATTACCATGCAATCTGGGGCATAGAGATAATATTAGTTACTTACTTCTGTGTGAAAATTTACAAAACTCAGCGTCTTAAAACAACACAACTTGTCTCAATTCTGGAAACATTCTGAAATGAGTTGTAAGGGATTAAAATTGTGGCATCGGCAGGACCAGTAACTTTTGAAGGTTCAAGAAGAGAATCATGTCCTTACTTAATTTAATCTTCAGGAATCTAGTCTTATACTTTGGCTCATTGCTCCATACCACATCATTTCTTTTTTCTTTTCTCCTCTGTTTCCTTGGGCACCTCTTCTCCTGATTCTGATCTCCTGCCTCCTTCCTATGATGACACCTCAGTTTCAGATCCTGGGGCAACCTGAACACTGTGAGCGCACCAATGGTTGTACCCTGTTATTCTGGCTGGCTGCACAGCTGGTGTTTAGGGGTAGGATTACCCTACAATGGAAGCCTATTACACATGTCTTTTTTGCTTGCTCTCTCTCAGAAAGTGAAATTTTTAAAAAATTATACTTTTTTGTTAATGAGTACATTATTTGATAAACATATTGCTTTATATATACTTAAAGAAACTTGTAACAATATACTTTCAATTTCTTTGTCTTATCTTCTGGGCTGGTATTGTTCTACATTTTCTCTCATGTGTGCTTCAAATCCGTAATACTTTGAAACTTTTCTACATTAGAGAAGTAGTTGACTAATTACAGCTTATGAAATTAAAATGAATCTTCCAACTATTTTACACAAAGTTTATTGTAGCATAGACATGCCCATGTCTTTATCTAGTATCTGTTTCATGTCAAAACGACAAAACTGAATAGTTGCAACAGAAACCATATGCTTCATAAAACCTAAAAATATTTACTCACTTTCCCATGATGAATAATGTTTGCTAATCTATGCTTTAGACACAATGATGACTCTTTTAGAGCAATTATAAGTAATCACTTAAATTTACTTTTAATTTACCCATTTCCAGACATCTTCATTTCTTTGTATAGATTCTAGTTTTATCCAGAAATGTTATTCTTTCTGTCTGAAATTCTTTAATGTTTCTTGTAGTTTTAATCTGCTGTTAATGTATTATTTTCATTTTGCTTCTACTCTATTCAAAATTCCTCATTTTACTTCCAATTTTGAAAGATATTCCATTATTCATAGAAATGTAGGTTGACAACTGATTCTTTTTTCTTAATTTTAGTAATTTAAAAGTGTCACTCTATGGACATATGTTTTTCACGAATTCTGAAATTAAACCTGTGTATATATATATTATCTTTCTTCTTTGTCTTTACTGTCTTATTTTCTATAAGTGCCTTAAATTTTTTCTTTGACTTATTCATTAACAATCTAAATATGATAAGTCTTGTACTTATTTTCAAAAATCTATCCTGTTTGGGGTTCTCTAATAGCATTATATCTACATCTTAGTGTCTTATTTATTTAGAGAATTCTGACATATTACCTCTTCAAATTATTTTCCCTCAATATATCTCTTTTCTACTTAGCTTCCAATGATATATATAATTTCAAACAGTTTGGGATTTCCCATAATTATTGTGTAGTCTGCTCTGTTTTTTTTCTCATTGATTTTTTCCTTTATTTTTTTAATTTCAATTTCTTTTATACATTCAATCATGTGTTACTTAGCTTGCGAAGTGAATATTCCAACATGTGTACATTTCTCACTGGTCCAGTTAACAATACTATAGAATTATCTTCAATAGATAATAACCCATTTCTTTGTCCCATAAGTGACTTGCCTCTCTGTTTTGATTTTTAATTTTTGTTTAAATTTGGGTAATTGCTCTGGACCTATTTAAAAATGTATTTAAATTACAATTATAATTGTACACAATTATGGGGTACGGCATGAGTTTTCATGAGTTTGCAATGCACAATGATCACATCAAAGCAATTAGCGTATCCTGAATCTTAAACATATATTTCTTATTATTTTGTGTTGGGTATATTTAAAATCCAATCTTTTGGCTATTTTGATACACGTACTAAACTGGCATTAACTATTAATAGCCTACTGGGCTATAGAACACTAGAACCTCTTCTTGTTACTGAATAGTAATTTGTATCTGCCTACCAACATTTTTCTCACCCCCCTCCCCTCTACCCTTTCCAGCCCCTGTTCTCTGCTTCTGAAATGGCATTGTTAGTTTCTACATGTGAGTGAAAGCATATAATTTTTCTCTTTTTATGCCTAACTCATTTCACATAACATGTCCTCTATGCTTATCCATGTTGCCTCAAATAACATGATGGGGACCAACAGTTAGCGTAATGGGTATGTTGCTGAACTCCCATGTAGTCGACCGCGGTTCGAGTCCCAGACCCAGTGGCTTAAACTCACGCCGGGCACATGTGCGTGCATGCCCAAGATCCCTTAGAGGAGAAAGGAGGAGAAGGGATTGCAGCGTGACCATCCCCTGGGGGGTGATTTCTCGCTTTCTAGCTCTCTGTCTCTCTCTGTCTTTCTGGGCACGCACGTGCCCTATGGCAAAAACCTCTCCAAAAAAATAAAATAAAATAACAAGGTGGATACTAAAACAACATACAGAAATCACTAGCATTTTTTTCTACAGCAAATAATAAGCTAGCTGAAAAATCAAAAAAGCAACTTCTTTATGATTGATACCAAAAAGTCAAGTAATAAAATCAGCATAAAGGTGAAAAATTTCTACAGTAAAAACTGTAAAATACTGGTGACATCAATAAAAGAACTCACTCCAAAATGGAATGATACCCCATGTCCATGATTAGAATAATTAGAAATGTTAAAATGTCTATACCAGGCCAGCAGGCAGCATGGTGGTTAAGGCACTGGATTTCCACATGGCAGACCATGGTATGAGGATTCGAGTACCAAACTTGGATGTTTGCTTTCTCACTTTCCTTCTCTCTCTCTCTCTCCTCTTAATCTCTCTCTTTCTTTCCCTCTCTCTTTGTGTCTCTTTCTGTTGAATGCATGTGCCTTATAGCAAATTAAAAAATAATATTAAATAAAATTAAATTTTTTTTTAAAAAAACATCCATACTATCCCAAACTATCTATAGATTTAATGCTAACCCTACCATACCAATGGCATTCTTCACAGAAAAAAAAAAAACTCCTAACCTATTTTTAAGTTAATTTATTCTTTACTCAGCTGTGTTAAATCTATTGATGAATCCATCGAACATGTTCTTCATCTTGGGGCTGATAGGAATGCAGTAGCCATACACTGCCTGATAAGGTCCTCAGTTTGCTTCCTAGGGTGACCCTGGCCACACCAGAGGTGTGTGTGTGTCTATGTGTGTGTATGTGTGTGTATGTGTGTGCTCGTGCATGCATGTGTGTGCCTCTGATTAGGGCAAAGGGTTGATCATGGCACGAAGATACTGTCGGGGAACACTTCTTTCTTTTTCTTTAAAAAATCAATAAACTTTTTAAAAGTTTTAAAACAAGCAAACACATTCTTCATCTTTTTACCCTGTTCCTTATTTCTAACCTATTCAAGGACTCAGGACCTCCTGGCCAGTCAGGCCTTTACACAAACCTGATTCCTAACTAAGGTATTAGAGATATCTTAAGTCTCTTGGGCCATCAGAGACCTTCCTCTGGTGCTGCTGCCATGACCTCGTTATTAGTAAGACAGGGGATGAGAGGAAACTTTGAAGATACTTTTCACTACTTTTCCACTCTTGGACCTTGGCCCTTGTCCTTCCCCACCTGGGGTCCACACCTGTATAGGAGCCTTTTGCTCTAGATTTTCTTTGCAGTGAGATAATTCCCATGCATACTGACTTATCTGATCAACTGGCAAGCCATTTCACAGAGAGAAATGGAGTGAAGAACTGTTACTTCTTTGTCCAGGTTAGCCTCTCCTGTATACTATTGCAGTAAGTGATTAAAGGATTTATTGTAACTTTATTTAGCTTATTGTCTCCACTGACTAATCTTATCAGGCAGGTCATCTCTCTCAGGCATGGATGAACTCCTGATAATTACCTCATGTTTGTCAAACAAGTGACATGAAACAGTTTAACAGAGGTTCTCTTTCTGAATCTCAGAGGTTGGTCTTCTCAGAACCCCTAACATTTCTCTGGTGGTGGGAGATGTCTAATGATTTTAATATATTGTAGAATGCTTTCCTTCCTCTTTCCAATAAATAGAGATTTCTTGGTTTTTCTTTTTCTTCCTTTTCTCTATGTGTCTTCATCTGTGTGCTTAGGTTTACAGATCTCATTGCCCATCTCCAAGTAGCATAGATCTTTTGTTTTGTAGAGATTCATATCTTACTCTAAGAGCACTGTTACATTTTTTAAGCCATGACTGAGAGAGAGTTTATTCCCCAGTCTTTCTCTTGTGTGACCTGTTTAGGTCTATGAAGAACAACCTGCCTGGGGGCCAAGACTCCATGTGCTTCTTTGACTATTTCAGGTTTTACATCTGTCTACTAGACCAGACTCAGCTTTCAGTATTCATTAAACCTTTTTTCTATATTTTTCTCTCTCATTTGTATGGTGCTCAGCACCTTTTCTTCTCATACCCTTCAAAAGATGAGTCCATGTTTTCATCTTTTTTTCTTCCTGGATTTCAACTACTTCAGCTTCTGACTTCAACTGTGTTATACATTCAAAATAAGGTTATGATTTTATAGAACACTGAGCTCTTTCCTGCTGTTAGTTTAGAAGGAAAGTATTTTCCAGATTCCACATCCAAGACAGAAAGAGAATCTTTTCTATTTTGATGGAAGCATTTATTTGTGTGTGTGTTTCTTGTTTTTCAAGGACTAGAGTCACTTTTTTTTTCCTTTCCTACATCCAGTCTATCTTATTTTGTGCTTCAAATTTATTTCCCAGATATATTCTCATTCTCACAGTCATTGGCTACATAAATTTAGTTTATTCTGTTCTACTAATGAACTTACTGACTCTTTTGCTATATATTGTGAAATCAACTTCAGTAACTTACTGCATTTTCTTATTGACATCTGTGTTGATTAAAAACTGTTATTTTATTTAATTTTGGATTCCATATGCTTTGTGGTCATAACTATATTACAGATAATACTGCAGAAGTTGAAACACGATGTTGTTTTTCATTTTTATTTTAAAAAATTTTGCCAGGAGGTAATATAAACCCATCTGAGAGAGACAGAGAGAGAGAAAGAAAACAAGAAGTCATACCCCACCTCGCCATGGTGCATGGTCAAACCTTAGTCTCTTCCATTTTCCTTCCTTTCAGGATTTTGGCATGCATGCACATGTACCTAACATGTTTTTCAAGCCTCCAGGTCCAGGACTCAAATTGTTTGGTTGGCCATATGGGAGTCAGTCACCTTAATCACCAGCCCATATGCTGCCCTCTACAGTATTGTTCTTCTAGCCAATCTCAACATAAACGAGGTACAGCATAGAGAAAAAAATCCATTTTATTCTGTGTACTAAGTCCATTGGAGAACAATGATATTGGCAACAGTGTCCAATGACAACCTGACTTGCTTTTAGCCTTACAACAAATCTTAACCCCTGGTCCTAGCTCTCCAGAACTGTTAGCCACCGACATTTTACTGTGTTAGATTCCATGAATATTAGAATAGCCACTAGCCTTTTCTAAATGAGAGAAAATGGCATTTTCCATCATTGTTAATGATAGTACATAGTTTTCCATTAGAATTATTATTCAGTTAGTCTACTTGTTTGTATCTTTATTAAATCTTCCAGGCTGATTCCACCTATGGTCATTCTCTCAAAACAGAAGTCCCTCCAATTTCCAGTTTAAGTTAACAAATCTGACTCATGATTCCAAGGCCAAATTCTTACATCCTCACAAAATATCTTATGGTACATGACCAGTTCTGATAAAGCTACTGCATACATTAATGCCATGAAACAGTGATTGTTTCTTTTACAATTTTGGAAACTACATGCACCCCAAAACATTACATGCTTCATGAAACTGTCACATAGGTCTATGTGAGCCTTCAGTACATCTCCATCTGGGTACGATAACAGGCATCACAGACATGTCACTTGCATATACATCCAGAGGGTACCATTGATAATATTAGAATACCAAATCACATCAAAGCTTATATTCCCTTGAAGCTCTTCATGTACTACTTGCACTTTCTTCAAAAGCATTCAGTTGACATTGACATTGCATACATTCAAAGCAGGAAATAAACTTCTGACATGCTGGGCAGACAGCAGCAATCTGCTTCCTGTCCTACCTAGACAGCTGTCTTAGCAATGCATCATGTTGATTAATAGCTACACAGAGTGACAGAAACTCTGCTGTTCAGCATCCTCCACCCTCCATGATTCATTGGTAGTATTTTTCTCAGATCATCAGAAAAATAACCAGAATGGTAAATATAGACTATAAACCATGAATCAAATGGTAGTGGTTGTTTGCTGATAAGTTCGGGTATCAGGGTGTACTGAGCCACTCCTTTTTGTCAAATTATCTAGGTGGAGTTTTAGGGTGGAGTTCATAAATCAACAAGTATTCAATTCCTATCTTCTAGAAGAAACAGAAACAGAGTTTTCCCCTAGTCTTGCCACTAGTAATGCCATATTTGAAGGGAATAACTAACAGTTTTATTCTCTTGCTCTGAGGCAATCTTGTAAAAAAAAAAATTAGTGTAGATTGGATTTTTCAATTGGATCATGAGTCATTTATGAGGATCCATTAGATTTCCATAAGTCTCCCCTTTTCTATGTATTATTTCTTATGACTCATACATTTCCCACTAGAGTGGAGTTTTTCTGACTCAACTGTACAGATCACTCATAGGGTGAGCACAAACACCATGCATGATTAATATTTCTACTCGTTCCCAGTCCAGAAGGACCCCAAAGTTTTGGCAGGTAGCAAATGAAATGACTATGCCTTCTACTTGATAATAAACTCAAACCTAGAGGTATGCCTAAAATTAGGATGCAATATCTGTTCTCTCTAAGGCAAGTTTATAAATATGAACTATCAAAATCAATGCTATGAATATTAGGTCTTGTGAACTGCTACAACCTTGTATAAGTTCCTAAACAAACCAAAAAACACGAGAAAGGCAAAATAAAGAAAAAAGTAAAGCAAAGAAAAACATCTAAAGGTGATTAATTGCGTGTTCCCCACTTCCTCATTCCAACTCCTAATTTTAGAAACATTCATGCAGAGTACCTTTCTTCCTTTCACTTTTAATCCAAGAAACAATAATTTAAATGACCAGCCTAACCTTTCAATTTTGTCCATTACCTGTTTTGAGTAAGCATATGCTTCAATTGTCTGTTCCAATTTTCATGAAGACTACTGCTCTGAGGGTGATCAACACCAGACATCTACAATGAGCAGAATTGGAATTGATGTTGCAGTAAGCAGAAGAATCACTACCCCTCAGGAATGTCCACATCCTAATCCTCAGACCCATGAATATGTTATGTGCCAAAAAACACTTTCAAGATATAATCGAGGTCATGAACTTTAAAAGAGAGAGGTATACCAGATTATCCAGGTGATGCCAATATATTTATTTGAACTTTTCAAAGCAGAGAATTTTTCTTTAGCTGAAGCAGGAAGAATGAGGCAGAAGGGAAAGTCAGAGGTAACAGTGTGAGATGCACTGACATACTGTTATTGGCTTTGGTGATGAAAGCAGGGGATGGAAGGGAATGAGTAAAAGAGTGTGTAAAGTCTCCAAAAACTGAAACTAATCCTTGGACGACAGCCAGCAGGGAAATGGTGACCTCAGTCCTGTAGCCAAAGAGGCTGAATTCTGCCAAGAAAGTGATTGAGTTTGGAAGTCAAGTCATCCCCAGAGCTTCTAGAAGGAAAAATAGCCAAGGAACATCTTGACTCTGGTCTTGAGAGACTCTAAGCAGAGGGTCTAACTTAGTTACACAGTGCTGGGGTTTCTTGTCTCCAAAACTGCAAGTAAAAAACAGAAAGAAGGGATCAGCAGTTAGCATAATGGCTATGTCGCTGGATTCCCACTTAGTCGACCGTGGTTCGAGTCCCGGACCCGGTGGCTTAAACTCACGCCGGACGCGTGTGCGTGTGTGCCCAAGATCCTGAGAGGAGAACAGAGGAGAAGGGATTGCGGCTTGACCATCCCCCCTGGGGGATGATTTCTCGCTTTCTGTCTCTCTGTCTCTCTCTGTCTGTCTGGCGAGCGTACGTGCCCAATAGCAAAAACCTCTCAAAAAAACAAAACAAAACAAAACAAAAAACATTAACTCAAAAAAGGTGGCATTTTCTTTATGCTTCAATGTTTGTAGTAACTTATTATGGCAGTAAGATAAAACTAAGATAGACATTAACTCCATAATTATTGACACCTTTTCTGATTTTTTTTTTTTAACTCTTGCTCACTCAGATAATCCAAGGTAATTTTTTATAGGTCTAAAATCTTGATCACAGTGCAAAATCTCTTTTGTTATGGGGAACCAGCAGTTAGCGTAATGGCTATGTCGCTGGACTCCCCCGTAGTCGACCGCGTGTCCCGGACCCGGTGGCTTAAAAAAACTCACACCGGGCGCATGTACGTGCGTGCCCAAGATCCCGAGAGGAGAATGGAGGAGAAGGGATTGCGGCGTGACCATCCCCCCTGGGGGGTGATTTCTCGCTTTCTGTCTCTATGTCTCTGTCTGTCTGGCAAGAGCACGCACCCTACAGTGAAAATCTCTCCAAAACAAAAAATCTCTTTTGTTATGGAGTATAACATATTCATGGGTTCCAAAGATTAAGACATCTGGGAAGGACTTACCTTTATTCATTTTGCCCACTTAGGTATTTCTTCTGGCCAAGGTAAATATTAAACCAATAACCATGTCAAAACTGGGAAAAGACAACATAATATTATACAATACCTTACATTTTTACCACCTTGAAATGTATACGGATGTTTCTAAAAAGCTGAGCTAACACTGGGCGTGTTATTCACACAGGATTTTCCCATACATGAATTCGGCGATACTGTCACAGGATAATTTGTCCAGTCATTCCTTAAGGTCATAATTTAGTCCTCACCTTAGCTACAGTAGCAAGACATCTCCAGAGCCTCCCAGTTTCACCTTCTGGTCCTTCAGAGCAGCATCCCTATCCTAATTAAAGGCCACTGATCACTTTTCATCAAGTGCCAGGATCTGATAGTTTCCTTATCTCCAAAACAGTGTATCACTTCTGAACCTCCAACCAAATGGCTGTTCATGGTTGGTCTTAATCAGCTTGGACTGTGATAACAAAATACATAGACTTAGAGCATTTAAATACTGACAGTTTATTCTCTTATAGTTCTGGAGGCTGAATGTCTGAAAGAAAAGTGCCAACATGGCCAGGTTTTGGTGAGGGTCCCCTTCCCTTGTACAGATTGCCATCTCATTGCAATGTCTTCACATGGTGGAAGAAAAGACAGGGAGAAAAAGGTTTTCTTCTCTTTTAAACAAAGGTTGTTTGTATATTTCTTCCATTAGAGAGAAAGGCACAGAAAAAAATGAGAGAGCCACCTCCAACAAGATCTTAATTCCATGATCTACCCCAGCCCCAGCCATCCCTGATGAAGGGCATTTGCACTGTGCCTGTGATGTAGAGGTGGACCTCAGGACATGAAGGGAGAGCCTTCTCATTTGAGTCCAGCATTACAGAGCATTGTGTTACTACTGAGTTACTGACTGGTCTCTATTTTACGCTTACAAGGCCACCAATTCTATCATGAAGACCCCTTCTTCATGACATCATTAACTCTAACTCTTTAAAGTCTCATCTCAAAAAAAAAAAAAAAATCACATTGGCTAGGCCTTGCTATGATTTAAATAATAATTTATTTTCCAAAGTTTCTTGTTTTGGAAGCTTGGTCCTCAGTGTAAAGACTTTGGGAGATTATGAGATCTATAAGATGTAGGTCTAATTGGAGGGCACCATTCAATGAGTAGACTATGAGAGGGACACACAAAAAAGGGGATTATTCTGTTTCCTCTCTATTTGCATTTGCTTGCCTTCCTCACTGCTTCTGTTGACTGTGTAGTGATGTCACATCAGACACTGGCCTGAGGCCATCACCATACCTGAGGATTTTCCAGTAGCTAGAATAATGAACCAAATGAATCTCTATTCCTTCTAACACAGGGCTTCAACATATGAATTGGAGTGGAAATATGCAGTCTGTAACATGGCCTAAGGTCTTTCACTAGAGATTAGGTGAACAGATATTAGGTGAACAGATATCCTCAGTCAAACTTTTTCAGAATTCTATAGCTTCAGCTGAAGGGGTAAATTTAGTCCCCTGTTCAACTATTTTCTGTTCTAAATCATGATCTTCAGTGTTAGATTTTAATTTCTCCAGCCTAGTTAGTATAAAACAAACTGGTTAAGAACTTGAAGAGGTGGAGCGAAGTTGGAGGGGGTTCTTATCATCTAAATATTTGTAATGAACTACCGACACAATAGAAATAGGTCAGTATCCCTTTTATTCATCCTGTTGTTCAACAGCCTTTCAAATAACTCTGCCTAGTTGAGCTAGTTATCTATTCCTCCTCCCATGTCATCTTTCATGTCCTTCTTTTATAATTACTTTTGATTTGTTGGCATGAATCCTGGTAATTAAGTTAGCAGTTTCCTTTCTCCCAACTATTTTCTTGGCCTTCTAGGAGAAGTGTTACATAAATGTCCAAGATTAGAGAGTCTCATTTTTCTCAGTATCTGTCACAAACTAAAATGCAGTGCCTAGGCAACTGAAAGGCACATGAAGTTGTTCCTGCGTCAAGAGAAACCCACACACACACACTTAAAAATAAGTCTTCATATACCAGCGTCTTCTAGTCCAGCCCTTATTAGAGTTGACACAACATACATGCCTGGAATATTTTGCTAATGTCTCTTGTTTTCTGTTTCCTGGTAATTAGCTTAGGTCTCTTTTCTTTATGTTCTCCAAATTCCATTGGTAGAATTTATTTTTCTGTAATGTTCAAAAAGATGTTTGCCATTTGAGAAAAAGTATAGGTGAGCAGCTGTCTTGACATTTAAATTTCATATTTGCCCATCTCTTCCTTTGTTTTTGTCCCAAAAGTCTCTTCTAGGCATCTTAAAATGTACAATAAATTATTGTTAACTATAGTCATCTTACTGTGTAATAGGACAATAGAAATGATTTCTTCTGACTTTAATTTTGTATCTGTTAGCCAGTCTCTCCCAATTTTGTATATCCTCAACACAAAGTAAAATGTATGAGGTTTTGGATATGTTCACATCCCTATTTGATCATTATGCACTGTATTCATAGATCAAAAAATCACTGTTACTCATAAATATGTACAATTATTATTGTCAATTGAAAGTCTTTTAAAAGCAGATATATCATTAAGATTTGTGAGTCTGAAAGACAATCCCATTCACAACTCCAATTTGAAATAATACAGAAGGTCAGGTGGTCAAATCTGACCTAACAAACTTGGGATCACATCTAGTACCAAACTTTATTGATTTCAAGAATAGATGTAATCACAATGTATAGGCACCGTATGAAGAGGTCTACAACTGCAGGTCATTCCTTCATTCATTAGGATGAAATGTAGTCACTTAACTTGTAAGCTGTATTATTGATGCGTGTGAGACATTGGTTGCACCAAAAGGTGCATTTTATTCATGAAACATTTCAGTTTAAGATGAACTGTAGTCATTTGTAAGCTGTATTATTGATGCATGTGAGACATTGGTTGCACCAAAGGGTGCATTTTATTCATGAAACATTTCAGTTTATACAATTAATATATTTCCAAAAGCACATTGTCCCTTCATACATGTATTACAGATTATTTATTGTAAACATTACAGACAGGTACACAGTGCTGAGAAAATTTCCTAGAAAAGGTCATTTCTTTTACTAAATTCTGTTAGTGTAGAATTTTCTAGGATTTCTGTAATCATGTTGTTTAGGACAAGGTTTATAGTTCATCTTGCATTCTTCCCTGGGTATCTAAAATAGAGGAGGGGTAGATTGCAGATCTACTGAAAATTCTTTTGCTTTTAGTAATGAATACTTAGAAGTGTAGAAAAATATCCATAGTGATTAAAGGATTATTTTAATGGGATTTATAGTATTTTTGCAATTGGTTTATATCTATCACGTATATATCATTAGTAGATAAATAAAAATTGAGCCACATACATAAAATACACATGCCCTTCTACAGACTAATATTTTTTAAGCACCAAGGTGAAGAGACCATTAGAACTGATTTCAGGGAGCCAGCAGGTGGAGTCATTGGACTCCAACATGACTGATTATGATTCCAGTTTGGGACCTAGTGGCTTGCTTTCTCACTTTCTCTCTGTCTCTGGAGATTGCACATGGCCTATAGCAAATTAAACCAATAATAAGAATAAATAAAATTAAATAAATAATTCTTTAAAAAAGAACTGTTTTCACTATTAGCCATGTGTAAGGGTTTAGTCAAGATTAATAAATAAGGGAACCAGCAGTTAGTGTAATGACTATGTCACTGGACTCCCACGTAGTCGACCACGGTTCGCGTCCCGGACCCGGTGGCTTAAAACTCACGCCGGGCGCGTGTGCATGTGTGCCCAAGATCCTGAGAGGAGAATGGAGGAGAAGGGATTGCGGAGTGGCCATCCCCCCTGGGGGGTGATTTCTCGCTTTCTGTCTGTCTCTCTGTCTCTGTCTGTCTGGCAAGCACATGCGCCCTATAGTGAAAAAACTCTCCAAAAAAAAAAAAAGATTAATAAATAAAATACCTATGCAATAAATATTACTATTAATAGAATATTAATAGAAAAAATATGTTTTACCAGGAAAGGCATAGATAATATTTAATATCATAAAATATATTAATTCATAGATTCCCATTATTTTATATCTATACCAGATGGCTACTCACTTATACTTTGTTTACATGAGAAGTGGAAATAAAACTGCTAACTTTGTAGATTTACTATGAGTCTGAAAGAAAAAATACATTTTTTAAAAAGATGCAATCCTAAGTTAAATGAACAAAATTTAAGATGCAATCCTTAAACTTTTATATAATATTGACTTTTCTATACTGGAGAAGTTAAATGAACAAAATTTAAAGCAGTAATTAAGCCATCAACTTTCAAAATGACATTGGTTTCTTTTAAGAGAAATTTTCAGGAACTGATACACTCTGGGACTAATTAGAATCTACCCTATTTTAAGGTAATATTGAGAATGTAACAATTTTCTCTAAACACTAGATATCTTGAATCTACACACTTGTAATATTAAAATATATATAGTATATTAAAATATGAGATAAAATATTGACTGAATTTATGTAAGACTAATGAATGCAAGTTTACTAAGGTAAAACTAATCAGTGCTTTATTCCATAATGGTATCTTTCTGTTAAATACTTATTGACCCTTGATTCGACTTACAGAAATTGAGAGTAAAACAAAACAAAATTATTTTAAAAACTCAATATTTTGTTAAAAAATCTTAAACTACTGATCACTGATTACCCAAACTCTTTGCACAAAATAATATTTACTCTCAGAATAAAAGTCTATAGTGTGATCATTTGTCTTGAAAATCAACTCTATTCTATAAAATAGACTTTATTCTGAGAGTAAATATTATTTTATACATTGATAAACATACTGATTATATTTCTAGTAATTTTATATTTTCTTTCCACCATGCTTTGGGTCATTTTGATATAAAATATCCCAAAAGTGTTATAAGGATTATGTCATAACATTCCCCCTTCACTCTATTCTCTGGCCACATTCGTCTTTTTTGAGATCTTTAAAGATGTCAGGCTCATTCTCACCTCAGTACTTCTAATAAGGAGCTTCTCTACCATGAATATCGTATCCCCTCTCATTCATCTAAACAAGAACTAGCTCTCTTTGGACTCTGATTTCAAACACGTCTTTAGGTAAGCTCTTTCTGCTGCATCCAGACTAAAACAAGCCTCCTATTTTATGCTCTTATAGGCCATTTGTGTAACTTTTTTTTTAGAGGTTTTTGCCTTAGGACATGTGCACTAGGTCAGAAAGAGATAAGGAGAGACAAAAGAATTGAGAGGAAAGTGAGAAATCTCCTTTCCTATCCCTGCCCAGGGGAGGAAGGCCATTTCTCAATTCTTTTTCCTCCATTCTCCCTCTGGGATCTTGGGCATTCACTTACTTGCAACACATGAGTTTCAAGCCACTGGGTCCTAATTTGACTGTGGGCAGCCACTGAGAGTCCGGATACTTAACTGCTATGTCATCTGCTGGTCTGTACATTTTAATTGTTTTATCTGATTATTTATCTCCTCCACTCATTTGGTAAACTCTAAACTAAAAGAGTATATGTATATATATTTATATCTAAACACACACACACACACACACACTAAAAGTAGCAAGGAAGGAGGGAATTAGAGAAACAGAATTTCAAAATATAGCATTTTGAAGAAATCTTTTAATATACTCATGAAAATATAAGATTTGATTTACCTGTCTCAAATTTTACTTCTATCCTTCTCTCCAGAATAATAGCCAACTCTTCACTCCTCTAGTACTCACCTGACATTTTAGGCATTTCGTTACTAAACTCAAATAATGTACAAATATCAATGACACTATGGTTAGTATTACTGGATAATCAATAACTGACATATATAAGGTTTCTTTAAATAATGAACATTTTTCTGTCAAGAAAACTTTACTCAAGGTTTCTTTTTGTATGCTGCAACTTCAAGTAACAAGTCTTGGGTAATTTATATAATAGCAGTCCTGCTTACCACGCATATGCCACAACATAATTCTCTACAAGACAAATATGTGTGATTACATTCACTAAGTAACACTGAAGAGCTCCAAATCATTCACTGTGAAAGCTGTAACTGCTTAAGTAAAATTAGTTTGGCTTTTCATTTAGTTTCTGTTTCCTTTCATTGAAAGATTTAGCTTTCAATGCTTGCGAATAAAAGAAAAAAAGGGAAGTTTTATCATATTCAAGTTCAGAGAATGGAGGATTTGGGGAAGCCATGAAGAGTGAGCTAAGTAATTGATCTCTGACATTTTTGCCTGAAATGGGGAACATTCATATAAAGAGGGAGTCAAAGAGAAATAATTAACTTTATTTTAAATGACCAATAACACTGAAAGATTGAAAATGAAACCATGGTAACGGTGAACTTACCTGTTTATCTGTCTCTGTGTTTCTTGAAAATAGGGTATCTTATATAAACATAAATATAAGGTCATAAAATAAGTAATGGATGGCTGAAGAAATGGTAATATGACTAATAATAAAGCAATTGTTTATTACATATGTTCTAGACACTTTGTCACATATTGTGTATGCGTTATATATTTTAATCTTCAGACAATCTCTAAAGGTATATATCACTTTTGTATCCTATTCTAGGCCATTAGAAATTCGGACCGAATTAAGTAATTGACATTCACACAGCTGCTAAATGGCAGGACTGAACTGGAGTGTACAACCTGTGTGATTTAGAATCCCGCTACATGAAAGAAGAGGGCCAAGATGAAGCCAAGGGCAAGGCTACAGGCAGAAGCCATTCATACTTTGACAGAAGTGAGTGATGAATTTGGTTCAGATGTCCTAAGAAGGAAGTGAGAAAAACTAAGTTGATAACAGAACACATTATTTGTTGTTGATACAGGCTCATCTAAAGAGATACATATTAACTGAACTCTCAACATCTACCATTTTTATTATAATTATTTGTTTTAATTTTATTTAATATTATTATTTTTTTATTTGACCAGAGAAAGAGAGAAAGAGAAAGAGAGAAAGTAAGCTACCCAGTCCAGGACTTAAACTACAGTCAGCCATGTGAGAATCCAGTGCCTTCACCATCTTGCCACCTGCCAGCCCTTCAACATCTACTTTGTTTTTAATAATTATTTTATTTATCTTTTTTTTAATTTTAATTTGACCAGAGAAGGGCAAAGTGAGTGAGAGAGAGAGAAGTGAGAAAGCAAGTCCAGGACTGGAACCGTGGTCGGCCATATGGGAGTTCAGTGCCCTTAACCACCATGCCAACATCTACTTTCAAAATGTTTCAGGAGGGGGCGAATAATTGGAAGTCAATTATCTCTGAAAATTTTATTTTTTAAGCATCCATAATATAAGAGTTTATATTTTTCTCTGTAAGTTTTATTTTCGTCTGTAGTTGAAATGTTAGTATGACTAATTCATTTTCCTTAGTATTTAACTGACTTTCGTCTGTAATTGAAATGTTACTATGACTAATTCATTTTCCTTAGTATTTAACTCTCAATATGTTTAATCAACACCAAAGACCTATTGAGTTAAGTGTTCTTCACAAATGAAAAGACTAAAAATCAGAGAAGTAAAATATGAATTTGAATCCAGGTTTGCCTAACTCTTAACCCATGTTCTTTGTAGATCTCTAGTCAAAATATTGAAGCAGGACTATGTATCATCTTCAAAATATAATTTCTCATTGAGTTGTAGTTATCATACACATTTGATCTTACTTACTTGACTTGACTTATTAGGAATAAAGATAGCATCTTATCTAGGTAGTATTCATCATGTATGTTGTTTTAGAGACAACTGGTGATAAATATTAAATGAATAAATGAATAAAAACGTACAAATAAAAGGGTACATACATTCAATTTGCATTAGATTCTGAGTTATTCCTAGCAATAAAATTACACTTTATCTTCCACCTAGGCGATAACATTTTGTAAGAGGATGAGGGCAGCATGACTAGAGAAGAGACTTTAAAAGAATAAAAAAATAAAATTTTCTCTTTTTGTCTTACTATATCAGCATTGATTTTTCAAGAAAGAAACATTAAAAAGTAGATTACTTACATGTAACCTTAACCAAATTTTATTTCAGTTAAAAGCTTTAAATTAAAACAGCCCCTGGACAATTTCCTTTATTCTCAACAAAAAATACAGATCACTTAGGTTTGGAAATCAAATGAATGCATGACTAAAGCATGCCAACTCTTTGTTCTGTGGTAGGTAAATGAATTATTTAGGTCTTCCATGAAGCATATTTTGCTTTGGAATGTGAAAATTGAAATATTATTTAAGACCTAAAAACAACAGCTCCTTTCAAGTAAATTGTAATCTCTCATCTGTGGTTCTAATTTGTTTCCCTGTGCCTCTATTAAAAATGTGTAGCTCAATCTCTGCTTACCTTCTGTTCCCCCACCGTCTATGAATCTCTAGAGATTTGACTAATGCCTTTCAATACCATAATTCTAGTGCTCACTGGAGAGAGAGAGAGAGAGAATTGGGCGTGGCCATCCCCCCTGGTGGGTGATTTCTCAGTTTCTGTCTTTCTGTCTCTCTCTGTCTTTCTGGCGAGCGCACGTGCCCTATAGCAAAAACCTCTCCAAAAAAAGAGAAAAAAAAAGAATTTAAATAACATTAAATATTATAACAACTCTTCAAAAACATTCTCTAATGTAAAAATTACTCTGAAAGTTTAAGTTGGCTGCTCAATGTCCACAAATAGTCTGAATTTAATTGTTTAGTCTAACCAGTATAATCTAAACTAAAATATTTATATAATACTGAATTAGATAACAAAAGTCTAATTTATTAATTCACACTGAGCTGTTGAACTGTTATAAGAATACTCAAGAGCTCTGTTGTTAGTATTAGAAGTGTAATACACATGAAATCTGAAACATGGTGAGCACTTAATATTTTGGGTCTCAGAAAATTCATGGCACATTTCTGCATAGAAAAAAATATGGCATGACTTTCTTGACAATCTAATGCATCAGTTACCATTGTACCTGTTTTATTTCTTTCATATTGTTCATTTATGTAAGAATTCCAATGTTAAAAATATACTTTCTTTTTATTTCTTTTTTTTTTTTTTTTTTTTTTGGAGGGGTTTTCACTAAAGGGCCCGGGACAGACAGAGAGAGACATAGAGACAGAAAGCGAGAAATCCCCCCCCCGGGGGGGATGGTCATGCCGCAATCCCTTCTCCTCCATTCTCCTCTTGGGATCTTGGGCACGCACGCACACGAGCCCAGCGTGAGTTCTAAGCCACCAGGTCCGGGACGCAAAGCACGGTCGACTACGTGGGAGTCCAGTGACATAGCCATTACGCTAACTGCTGGTTCCCAACTTTCTTTTTATTTCTGATTACACACTGATGATGTTCAAAATAGGCCCTTTCCTTTTCCTTTAGGTTATTGTATCTTCTCTGGATGCCTTTAATTTTCCTCTATATTGATATCAAAATGTGGCCTGGTTATGTCTTCTACTGACTAACTTGTCTGTAATCTATGCTCTGATAACTTTATTCAGAGAAATCTCTAAGTCTGCATTGCAATTTACTACAAAAGTTGGTAAACTTA
>NW_006159624.1:2433811-2461121 GCF_000334495.1 Tupaia belangeri chinensis
AGTAAGAGATAGGGAATCAAGGACGAGGAAAAAAAAAAAGCAAAACATATGGAAAACAAGAAATGGAAAATTATTTGTTGACAATAACATGTATGCTGATGTGCTTGATTGAGCCAATATACAGTGTACTCTGGATGGAAAATCTCATTTTGTATGTTGTCATGATGTACAGTGAATGAATGTAAATAAATAAATTAAAAAATAAATAAATAAAAATAAATAAAACTACAAAAAAAAGTTGGTAAAGTTAAAATTTACCAGATTCCCCAGTTAAATGTTTGCTACCTACTTTAAATATGAGAATTTGGGAAATCTTATTTCTCTTATTGTTAGTTTCTAGGGAGTTGCCTCACAGTATCACGCAAGAATTAAAAATAGGTATATTTGCAGAAACAAGTTAAAATCTAGAGCCAGCAGATGGTGTAATGGTTACATCACTGGACTCCCATGTAGTTGACTGTGGTTTGAGTTCTGGACCAGGCTGTTTAGACTCATGCCAGGCATGTGTGTATGTGTACCCAAAATCCCAAGAGGAGAATAAAGGAGAAGGGATTATGGCATACCCACCCTTAAAACCCTGGGAGTGATTTCTTCTTTTCTGTCTCTCTGACAAGCACATACATCCTATAGCAAAAAATCTCTCTCCAGAAAAAAAGAAAAAAAAAAAAAAAAACAAAAACAATTTTATTTTAATAATAGCAATATTTTTGTTTGTTTTATCTCAGAACATACACATGGCAATAAATTTAGCAAAATTCATTGGGTTCACATATTTACTTTGACTGATCCATTTCAGACAATTAGCTAAAACAGATATATGAATTATTTATGCTACTCAGTCAATCACTGTGGGAGCTGATGCACAAATTACATTTTCCCTCAAAAACAAGTTGAAAGAATCTATCTGAAATTAGCAAGGTTATAATATTTTTGAAAAATAAAATGACAGTATAAAAATTATATATAGACTGGGGACCAGCAGGTGGCGTGGTGGTTAAGGCGCTGGACACTCCCACATGGCTGACCAGGGTTCAAGTCCTGAATCTGGTGGCTTGCTTTCTCACTTCCTCTCTCTCTCACTCTCACCTTCTCTCTCTCTCTGGTCAAAATAAGAAATATATGAATGAATAAGTAAAATAAATAATTATTTTTAAAAATTACATATAGATTTTAAATTCTTCTTAAATACTTATAAAAAGAAATTGTAAACTTTGCTGAAGATTCTATAGCAGATATAAATTAAACTAGACTATTCTTTCCAAACATATCCAAAATATACTGCCACTGAATAAATTTGCAGAACATAAGTGAAATTTAAACACTATATAATGCAGCAAAATTATATAGTTTTAATAAAGTTAACCATTTGTTAACCTTTATTGATTGCATATGATAGAAATAGAGCATGAGAAAAAAAAAATGCCCAATTTGAGCCTTGCTATTTCCCAAGCATTTCAGTATGTTTAGGTTGCAATCCTAAGAATTCTAGTTCATACAGGAGGTAAGGTTTGGGGGATATAAACCTAAAAGGATTGTTGTTAGATACAATTGAGAACTCCTTTTCCACATATGCAAGAAAACTGCATAAATTAGGCCAGCCTCATAGCACAGTGATTAAGGACTATGGATTGGGAAATAGATCTCACATGACCAACTATGGTTCAAGTCTCATCCTGGAGGCTTAAAAAACACAACTGGTGTGTTGGTGTGCATTTTCCAAGTCTCAATAAGATGGAGAAGTAGAGGAAAGAGGTTGCAGCATGAACATGCCCCTCTGTGAAGCGCTCTCTCTCTCTCTCTCTCTTCTCTCACTCTGGTGAATGCACAGGCCCTTCAACAACTGCAAAAAAAAAGTATCCAGTTCATGAAATCTTACATGCAAATACATCTTAGTATCGCCCAAAATTGAGGACACATGTCACCCTTGGGACAGGAGACCCAGGCCAGTCCCAAGAGCCCTGCTGCTGCTGGTTACTGTTCTCCTGCCTCCGTATATAGAGTTATAAAAAGAAAAAAGAATAACACAATAAAGATAAGGACTATGATTTCTAGTATGGTCAAGTTGATCCTACAAAACCCAACTCTCCTGTATAAGGGACTATAAACTCAAGACAAATTTCAAAAAAAATCAATGAGTAGAAGGCAACGGAGAGTCATCAGATGCAGGTAGGTTCTGGAGCTGAGTTGACGTTTGTTAAAGAAAGAACATTACTGTGTGAGTTATGTGTTTTTCCCTTGGCTTTTACTTCAAAGGGAGGCCAACATTCTCAATATGTGAAGTGTCTATAACTTTTACAGAAAACCTGTAGATTTTCTGGCCTGGAAAAGAAGAGGACATATTTTAAGGGAACTGTATTTCTAAAAACTGAGGGGAAAACTGTAAAAGAGCCACAAAGGAGGAGCCCTGAATGCTGAGTATAAACCCTACTCAAGTCTCTGGCCGACCCTTAAACCGTGCATGAGTCGTAGAGACTCAAGGTAGCCTGCAATGAATAGTGACATAACTAAACTGAAATCTGAGCTGCCATCTGCAAGATGTAATAAAGTGTTTGGAAATTTGAACCTAACCAAATTACTGCCTACTAAACCAAAAATATCTACATTCTTAAGAAAAATAAAATCAAATATACGGACTCCATATAACATCACAATCACAGTGAGGAGGATAGAATTCAAAATTAATTGTGGACGAGGAACCATAGAAATATTACCTTTTCTTAAAGGAAAAATTAGCACTGAGGTAATCCACATTTTGGAATTGTCATACAAAGATGTTAAAGCAGAGAGAGAAATTATCTCAATTTGAAAAAGACAGCTAGGAGAAATATAAAGATAATATCGTAATTAAATGTTTAAATAGTTAATGATTTTACTCTAAGACTAATAAGGTAATGAAGCCTGCTCTCACACTTACTTAACATTGTATTCAAATATGTATATTGAATCAAGTGTATAAAACCTATGTAATGTGTATGTTGCTAACTAAACTTCATTATTTACAATAGGGTTCACTCTTCTGCAGTTCTTTGGGTTTTGACGAATGTATAATGTCATGTATTCACCACAACAGAATGGTTTCAGTGCTATAACATCCCTTGGTTTTCTACCTTTCCACCCCTGTTCCCATTTTAATGATTCCTTGGCAATCACAGATATTTCACTGTCCGTATAACTTTGTCTTTTCTAGAAAGTTATGTGGCTGAAATTACACAAATGTAGCATTTCAGACTGACTTTTTTTCCCAATTGAAATATGAATTTAAGGTTCTTTTATATCTTTTCAGGAGTTGATAATCTGTTTGATTTTATCTCTGCATTATATTCCATTGTATGGACATTTAGTCTTTCTTTTTTATTTTAAGTGTTTTCATTTATAATTCGTAGACAATTTACTAGAGGGACTGGAATTGGGAAGCGGGGCCTCGGATGGCAATTGTTCTAATGTAAGAGTTTAAGCAAGAACCTGAAATCATTGTATTTCTCTAGGGACTGTATAACTCTCCATTACTGACCTTTAGTCTTAACTCACTCCTTCACTTGCAGAATCTTACCCAAAATTATACTATAAAGTAAAAATAATACTTCCTGATCTAAGTAGTTGTTTTGACATCAATATTTAATTAACTTTCCTTAATAGTAATTGACTTTGAACTAACAATGACAATTGAATTGATATTACAAAAAAAAAAGTGAAATAAATCTAAGGCCAATAAGGAATGATGCTTGTTTTTCCTTGCTGGAAAGTACTTCTTGACTAAAAATCCAAAAGTTACTTGCTTCATTTGAGGATTTGCTTCACTTGAACCTCAATAATCAATAATCAAGGGCAGTAATATTTTATATATATATATATATTGTAAGCTTTTATTTTGAACTGATGCTCATTAAAACTATCAGCCACAAAGAATTTCTTAATTGTGTAGTAAGGCTATATTCAAAATATTCAATTACATTTTCTTCAATTAACTTTTACTAGCTGATGTTTACAAGTAATTTAAAGAAATTAGGTGAAGGTTAAATTACTGTAGTAATCAGAGGTGTATTTAAGTGGTAAAATATGGAGCAGTAACTACTCGTTCTTATAAATGTGCATATTAACACCACTACCCTTAGGATATACAATAAACCCTCCCCACTTAATGTTACTAATAAATCTCCGGGTGCCATTGCTTCAGAACCAGAACTCTATGATGTATATGCAGCCATTGAAACAAATTAGCTTTCCATAAACATATTTTTAAACTATGCCCTTTAAAGCTACACTCCATTTATCTGCTGATATTTTCCAATCCATATTTCTTTCCTTTTTTTTTTTGAGAGGTTTTTGCTATAGGGCGCATGCACTCACCAGAAAGACAGAGAGAGACAGAGAGACAGAAAGTGAGAAATCACTCCCCAGGGGGGATGGCCATGCTGCAATCCCTTCTCCTCCATTCTCCTCTCGGGATTTTGGGCACGCACGCACATGCACCTGGAGTGAGTTTAAGCCACCTGGCCTGGGACTCGCACCACAGTTGACTACATGGGAGTCCAGTGACATAGCCATTATGCTAATTGCAGGTCCCTCCAATCCATATTTCTAGCTCTAACACTTAAAAATTTACATCTAAACATTAAACTTTCTACTTATTACTACTAACTATTAGTTTCTCATTCAGAAACGTACCTCACTATTTTCTAATATGAGTCTATTTATCTGTTCTCAATATAACTTACTCCTCCTTGAGTTCTTTATTTACATGTGCAGTGTTACCACCTTCTAAAATACAAACTTTACTCATCTCCACCCTCCCAATTTTCCTAGCAGGTCCCTAAAACCTACATTTTTAACCATAAACAAAGATTTTTCTTCACTTCTTCTCCCAGTGCATTAGTAAAAGTCTTTGCTAATTTTGTTTTTAAAGGACCATGTATTATAAACTATTTCGGAAATCATTTAGCAAATGTTCATTTTTTAAAAATATGAAAAACGCAATTAATTCTTAGAAAAAAAACATGTCGAATCCCATAATTTGAAATTACTCACCTTTAAAAAGTTCATTGTATGCTCTGTTTTCTTGGATGCAACTATAAATACATTTAACAGGCTACCATGCAACATGTTTGTTCTAGTTTTTGGGCTTTTGCACTAGTTGTTTTCTCATCCTAGACAGTTCTTTTCATCTATCTACAGTATTGTGTTTAAATTTTATTAGTTTGGAGAAAACATTATTTCAGTTTTATATAACATTTAAAGACTATTCATTAGGTGATCTTCAGGTCACTATCAAAGAGAAGAGCTCTCTGATGCCTTACAACAGCTCCTGGCCCCCTTTTCCAGAACTACCTCTGTCTCCCTCCGTGACCCCAGCGCCCAGCAGCAGTCGGCCAGACCGAAGACACAGGCTAGTGTCATTAAGAAAGCATCAGATAAAACTCAGGCTTGTGTCAAGAGCTGTTAAGACTTTGACTTTTCCTGGTGGTTGTTGGGATTTCTTGGCTTTGTTTTGTCATTTGTTTATATTTTATTTTTCTCTCTGACATCTGTTTTAGACAAATCTAAGGGAAAAAGCCTTGACAATAGAACATGGATAGCTTTGTCCAACTCCAATACTGGAGCTTCTCTTTAACTCAGACTCCAGCCCATTGGTAGACGCATATCTCTAGAGCCTGCTGGATTTCACAGGGCTACTCCCTCAAGTTCAAGGACCAACATCCACATGGGCAATGGAGGTGCTGCATTGCCTACAGTCAAGGCCAGCATGATGGAGTGGATGCCTCAGAAGGACAAGAAAATGTGAACTAGCTGGGATTTTTTATTCTTGTGAATATATATATAGGCAGTACTAGCGAAGTTGCAGTCTGCTTCTGCACCTTATCTTAAAGCACTTAACAGATAGACCTTCTTATGATCTTGCTCTATCTCACAGCACATACAGCACCCCCTTCCCTCCCCATTGCCCTGCCTCCTCTCCCATCCTACACCACCCAGACAGTTCCTTTTCTACTCTTCCTCCCCTCAAAGGCTGTGTCCTGCATCCCGGAGGAGGAGAAGAAAATGAACTTCTCCACAGATGTCCCATTTTAAGATTGCTTTTAAAAAAACCTTCCTAATCTGCTGTGCTTGAATGCCACGCGGTACAAAGGAAAACTATCATGGAGATATTATGCAAATTCCCAGATTTGAAGACGAAAATACTCTAATTCTAACCAGAGCAAGCTTTTTTATTTTTTATACAGGGGAATATTTTATTCAAGGTAAAATTCTAAATAAAATATAATTGTTTTTTATCTTTTCTACAGCAAATTTATAATTTTAAGATTACTTTTCTTGTTTATCAGCAGTTGTTATTACATCCTTGTGGCACTTTTTTTTTTTTTATTTTGTAAAGGTGAAAAAAGCTTTTATGAGCTCATGTAGCAATCAAATTATCCTGTGGATTGATAATAAATGAATATGATATATAGTTAAATAAAAAAAAAAGTTTTCTCTAAACATCCCTGTGTTTGAAGTGAGATTTTGTAGATAGCATGTAAATAGGCTACATGATTTTTCCATTCTGATAATCTCTGTCTCTTCATTAGTGTATTTAGACTATTTACATTTAATATAATTATTAATATGTGTAGATCTAGAGATCTGGCAAGTGGTGTGGTGGTTAAGGGTGCTGGACTTGCTTTTTCACTTTCCCTCTCTGTCTCTCTTTCTTTCACTTCATCCCTCTCTGATCAAATTAAAATAAATAAATAAAAGTGAAATAAAAAATATATGTAGGGACCAGCAGGTAGCATAATGGCTATGTCGCTGGACTCCCACGTAGTTGACTACAGTTCGCGTCCCGGACCCGGTGGCTTAAAACTCACGCGTGCCCAAGATCCCGAGAGGAGAATGGAGGAGAAGGGACTGCAGCGTGGCCATCACCCCTAGGGGGTGATTTCTCGCTTTCTGTCTCTCTGTCTCTCTCTGTCTGTCTGGCAAGCGCACACGCCCTATAGCAAAAACCTCTCAAAAAAATGTGTAGATCTAGATATATCACATCTTTTTTGTTTCTGTTACCTTTTCCAATTATTCATTTCTTTTCCCCCACTTTGCATTTTTTAATACTTTAGTTTAATAATCTGTTTTATTTATTTTTTTTTTTTAGAGAGTTTTTATTCTATAGGGAATGGTGCCCTCGCCAGAGAGACAGGGAGAGAGAAAGTGAGAAATCACCTCTCAGGAAGGATAGTCACACTGCAATCCCTTTTCCGCTATTCTCCTCTTGGGATCTTGGGCATGCACTTATATGCAGCCAGAGTTTCAAGTCCCTGGGTCCTGGACTTGAACCACATCGAGTATGTGTGAGTCCAGTGATGTAACCATTCTACCATTTTCTGGTTCCAAATAATCTGTTTTAATTTAGAATGACCTATAAGATTTGATTTGTTATCTGACAGCAAAAACAAAAACGTTGAAATTGCTAACTTGTCTCGTCATATATGTTTATTTATAAAACACTATCCTAAAGCTCTTTCTTCCTTTCTTCATGTCTGCTTTACTTTATCTTATAGCTTTCTTACATCTTCCTTATCCTTCAGGCTTCAAATTAACAAAATTTACTCAGGAAACTTCTCCTTGGAACTTTTCTTCATACTGAAATAGATTACATATTACACACATAGCTGTTTACTAAAAATATTCCTAATTTATTGCTTGATGCCTTTCATTTTTAATGGACCATATGATCTGTGAGGGTAGAGACTCAGTGTGCTTTGCTACCTGCCCTATCTCAAGTGTCTCATTCAATTCCTGATATACAAAAGTGTTTTGTTTTTTTATTTTTTGTTTGTTTGTTTGTTTTTGTTTTTTATCATTGACTTGAGACCAGCAGATGGTGTAGCAGTTACATCACTGAACTTAACGTGGTTGACTGGGGTTTGAGTCCTCGACCTGGTGGCTTGAAATTCATGCCAGGAGCATGTGTGTGGGTGCCCAAGATCCTGAGAGAATAATGGAGAAGAAGGATGGTGGCATGGCCACCTGCCTGGGGAGTGATTTCTCATTTTCCCTCTCACTGTCTCTGTCTCTCTGGTGAGTTTATGCACCCTAGGAAAAAAAAATAACTCTCAAAAAAATCATTGACTTCTGAAGATAAGAATAAAAATTTCTATTAAAAGTAGTTACACTCAAAACATTTCATTTAAATATCTACATCTGTAGTATGCTTGAGTTTTTCCATGTAAGTCCACACAATAAAAGCCTTCTGTCTTTCTCTCTTATATGTATCTCTCTCTATATATACATACATATACATATTTGTACATGTATACATACATATTTTTCATAAAACATCCATACACATACACATATATACATATCTGTATACAACCCCCACATACACACACACATGCACACACACACACACACATTTATATATATGTGAGGGTGTATATATATATAGAAATATAGATACAACTTTTTTATATATATGTGAGGGTATATATATATATATATATAGAAATATAGATACAACTTTTTTTTCTTTTTATGAGAGGGAGAAAGGGAACGGGAGAGAAATAAAGATAGATGTTTTGACAGGATATTTTCATGTTGAGATCCATTGGGTGCAACCTCCTTATCAACATACTCAGTCTTTACATTGGACTGCAAATGGAATCCAGGCTCCCCCATATCATCCCAGCCTGTAGAACAGTGGTGTCTTAGAAGCAGTGCCACCATGACTGGACCATCCTTCTATAGTTTATAGTCACCAGCTAGCACTAGAAAATCACATGAATGCAAATTAATGAATGTTTACCTGATTTTGTCTGTTCACATAGCACATTTGTTTATATATTAAAGCACATTACACTAAAACTTTTTCTTTCCTTTCTCCTAGTCTAAAATGAGCATGCATAGTGATAAACTAGACAACATAAACAAAGTAAATTGCCACATGGTTTAGGTACTAACCCATTGAGTACACATAGTCATTTGTCTCTTGATTTATTTAATGGCTCTGGCCCATTTGTAGATAAATATATAGATATGTGTTTCTTCACTGAATGCATTTTTTTTCTCCCAAATACTTGGTTCATTGCTGCATGGTGTAATTTCAAAGCCCTTTGCTGATAAAATAAATGAAAAATCACTTCTTTAATCAAACTACCAAATCAAAGAGAAGACATTATAGCTTTTTTCCTGAAATATGGCAAACAGCAAAATTGTTTTTTAAAGAGATTTCAACCTTATACTCTGAAAAGAAGCAGGGCATGAAGTCAGTTTTACTCGTCTGGGGAAAACGTTATCCCAGTTTTATATAGCTTTAATAGACTATTTATTAGGCGTCATGATGAACAAGTCAAAAGTTTCCTTTAAACATTCCTTCATTACAGAGTTACTATTCAGATGCATCTGCTTGGGAAGGTGGCAAATGATATCATGCACTGATTCTTTATTTACTTATTCATTTATTTAACAAATAAATGTTAAATTTGTTAAATTTACTTAACAAGATCTTCGAAAATTTTGTAGGAAATGTGTTTTATGAAAAAACTAATAATGGATTACAAATCCTTCTTTTTCACCAAAATAAACTCATAGTTCAATTCCATTTTTCCATGAACATTAAAAATATTTCTTCTGAATTAGGCATCATGTAATAGGTATAGTTCCATGTGCTACAGTTACAGAGGGGAATATGACAGTCCCAATCTTATGGAACTCATAGTCCCAGGCAGTCAGGAATGACTACATAATTTGCAGGGCACAAGGCAAAACAAACAAACAAAAAATGCAGGAACTCATTTAGAAAATGGGGAAAATATCATTAAAGATAAAGTATAAAATCTTTTTATTTTTCCAGTTTCTTTCTTTTTAAAAAAGTAATATTTATGACTTTTGACTAAAGTATTACTGATTTTCTTCTATGCTTTGTTTTCCAAATTTTGCTTTCTTTTGAGCTGTTGATAGGTTCAGCAATTTGTTAAAATATTTTTTGTTTATTTTTTAAAATTTAAGCATAAACTTTTCTCCCTTCCTGATCCCTCTGGAATAGGAAAATATTTGTGAGTATTCTTATTTTGTGTGACAGAATCGTTATTTGCATATAAGTTCAATAATACCTGTTGTTTGCATTTAATAAAAAAAAAGGCTTATAGTATATTTTCAGGGGGAAAAAGTCCAGCTGAATTTTTATATAGAGATGGAATCTCAAACCAAGAAATCCTAACAATAGTCAATGCAATAACTCTTACATTACAAACTCATATTTTAAAAATAAATACTATATTTGTTAAAGTAAAAAAAAATTACTATTAAATGTTATGGAAACCTTAAAAAGTGTAAAACAACAAAAACAACAACAACAAATATTATTTCCTAAGAGAGGGAGAATAGCCCTAATGCCAGCCAGGCTCACAGGCATGCCTGTGTGTTCAGGTAGAGACCCATGACACAAACACAGACCTTTTCCTTATGGTGTCTGGCATCACACAACAATGTCCCTACCACTTGTGCCATCACTGCTTAACCCATAGTTTCTTTCTTGACCTGTGGTGAGTTTTTTACTTGCTATTTAATGAAGCACTTTTTTGGGTATAGTTATAATCTCCCCATTTGCTCACTAATCTCTAAAATGGATAGTCTGCACCGAAGAGATGGCCAACTCTGTTTAAGCCTTATATTTGATTCTTGGAGCTGATATGGAGTCTAAGCATAATTGTGTAGAAAACTGAGTGTCTCTAAAGGTTACTTTATGACAGTGCATGGTCCAAATGAATGCGCTGCATTCCATCTGACACTAGCTTGATAAATGACTACAAACTAGGATCAGTATTTTCTCAAGAGCACTTTCTTACTAGGACATAAAATTATTTTGATCAGAAGTGGGGAAAGGAGAAAGCAGTAAGTTAGATTCATGCCTTAAATGGCTAAGCCATAATGCTACTGACATAACAGATCAGTCTGATCTAGAGTATGTGTATTAATAGAGTAAGTGTATTTAAGTGTGTTTGTGAGTGAGAATGTTGTTAGTTTGCCCAAATTTGGAAGTGGGAATTAAGATACAAATAAGTTTCAGGTCAGCCATCTACACTATATGTCAAGTGTTCTGCAGAGGGAAGCAGATCCCACAGTTCAAGTCTTGGAATTCAAATC
This sequence comes from Tupaia belangeri chinensis, assembly GCF_000334495.1. Lineage (NCBI taxonomy): Eukaryota > Metazoa > Chordata > Mammalia > Scandentia > Tupaiidae > Tupaia > Tupaia belangeri. The sequence goes on from NW_006159624.1 coordinate 2,444,927, forward strand.
CTGGTCCAGTGTCTTGAAAAACACACTGTATACATATGTGCACCTGCCTAGGATACTAAAGAGAAATAGGAATGGAAATAAGAGGGTTGTGATTGACTGGGCCCATGGAGTGTGTGTGTGGGGGGGGAGAGGTCGCTCTCTCTCTTTCTCTATCTCTAGTGTGCACACATGCCCATGGGCACACACTCATTAGGCATTGGAAAAAAAAGATGCAAATAAGTTTCATAAATATTTTAATTAAAAAATGTTAAAATTATTTATTTAACTTTATTAGTTATTATTATTTTTAAATTTGACCAGAGAGAGAGAAAGGGAAGGGAAGAAAGCAGGCTGCTAGGTTCAGGACTTGAACTGTGGTCAGCCATATGAGAGTCCAGTGCCTTAACCACCATGCCACCTACTGGACCCCATAAACACATATTTTTAAGTCAATTTTTACATTTAAATTTACTTAGATAAGAAATATGAACTGTTCATTATTTAATCCCTACTTTTGCACTTGTGGGCTAGAAATGTCACGTATCCACTTAATATATTAACAAGCATTCCATGTAACTTTGAGACAGACCCATGGATCATATTTGAACAAGCCAATTCACCATGTGAGGTAAATATTTCTCCACCACATGTAGCTGGAGGGCTAGAATTGTTTAGGACTATCTGTTGCTTGAGAATAGACCCAGTCTTGAAATAGCTAAAAATTAGCATATTACTTCAGGTATGCTCAAGTCTTAATAAACTTTGGCTTTCTTTGGGGGTTTTATTTTTCTGTATTTCTGCTATTCAAATACTAAGACCTCATGAATTCATAGAATAAAAATACTACTACTAATTATTATTATTAATCATTTTTCTGTTCCACATAGAATGGTAGGCCCTTCTGAAGCCTTATTTCTTTAAACCTTCACATTACATCTTTTAGTTATTCACAGAAAACTTAGATTTAGAGACATTCATATCAGGCTCCAAGGCATAGAGCTAGAAAGTGCCTAAGGTGGGATTTGAACACACAGAATCTGCCATCGGAATGCTTTCCCTTAAACTCTCTGTTATGGCCTCAGAAGAGAAATACACATTTATTTTGTCAAGGTAAATCTTAAAACCAATGATCTTGCTTATGTGTGGTTCAGCCCAGAAAATCATGATTGTAAGTTCCAAAATTCAATGGAAATAAATGATTTACTATTTTAGTCTTTCTGCATGTTTCTCTCAGGAAACAGGAAGCAGGACAAACTGATTAGGATTTGATTATTCAAAGTCACAGGAATCCTTTGCTGTCTTTTGATGGAAAAGCAAGAACTGAAGGCTCCCTTTAAAATTTCACTGATAACTCAGAGCAGTACTTCCTCAGCTATGAAGTGGTGTCCTGTCTATATCCTAATAAAGACAAAATTTGACAGCACTCATGAATGCAAGTTTAAAACAGTTAAGTACTTAAAAATTTAGCTGTTCAGTTACTATTCTACTTCACAGAAGAAATGTGTAACTTGGATTAGTCAGAATTATAAATAACTCCCAATCTTTTTTTGTTTCTATTTTATTTATTTTACACTTTTTTTGTGGTGGTATATCTTAGTGGGATATAATATGAAATTGCACAGCATGCATGCAGTGCGTGATGATCAAATCAAGGATATTACCATATCCATAGTTTTCAGCAAAGAACACCAGAAGTGCAAAGAAAAAGATTGGAGACATTAGGAAACAAACAAAGGAGATAAATCCGTGTGTATATTGTCATTGAGAAGTTAGTTTCTAGTAAGCATGTCAGACATTCAACATCTCAAAATAGGGAACTTTGTATTTTAAATTTGACATTTGGACACAGTCTTATCCACTACTTCTTTTTTCTTTAATTAACAGAGGGCATATGCACTCATCAGATGGAGATGGAGAGACAGAGACAGAGAAAGAGAAAGAGAAAGAGGAAAAAGAGAAAAAGAGAGAAAGAGAGAAAATAAACTCCCCCAATGGAGTGTGGTCATGCCAAAAAACCCTTTTAATTCATTTCTTCATCTTGTCAGAATTCTGGGCACACATGTACATGCACTAGGTGTGTTTTTCAAGCTGTGGGATCAAGGATTCTAACCATAGTCAGCCATGTGGAATCTGGCTCCCTTAGTCAAAGAGGTAATGGGCTGACCTCGTTATCTATTACTTCTACTTCAATTATTCACTTTACTAGTGTCTTAAAGATGCTGAAATAGATGATATAATAATTTTAGAAATTGGTAGTACTTTTGTCTCAAGGAACAATTTTCAAAATTCTGTAATAGCAATGAAGATGGGAAACAAATAAGGACACACTGTAAAAAGAACAATTTCATAGTATAAACTGTGTGGCAGTCAATTGTGAGAAAATGCAGGTCTATAGTAGAACTGTTCAGTGGTTATTTTATTTTGTGCACACATTTTGTATCCATGCAACTCATAACCAAAAGATTATGCATGTCAAGGATGTTGTATCTAGTTAATTTGAAACTATTTATAGAAACCTAATCCGTTTTAGTTCATGGAAAATGCTGTAAACTGTAAATACTATTCTTAGCATCCTTAATTCTAATGATTAGAAAAAGAATAGAAGTAGAAACTATGAAAGGGTAATTCTGAAAGGATCAAGTATAGTCCTATCTGTATCTCAGCATTTCCAATAATAGAACTTTTACTGTAGTTCCCTTTTTCCAGCCACTTATAATGCTGTTGCCTAAGGAGAGCATTGGATGAAAATGGAAAAAGCAATAAATATATTTGAATTTTTTTAAATATTTTATTTAACAATATAGATCCATTAATAGTAACAGACCTAAGGAAGAACATCTCTACCCAAGTTAATATGCTAATTAAGTGTGCATTATCTAGACGAGAGTGTATACAGGCAGAGAAAACACTGGGCTGAGTCACGATTTTTGAAACATGTCTTCTTACCTTCAAATTCATTTATAAATTCAAATGAATTCAAAAAGAAACCAAAAAAGGTTCACCTGAAGCAAATTCTGAGTGTGTAGCCTTATTATAGCAGAGGGATTTGAACCATGGGGTATAATAGAGAGTTCTGGTTGGATGGAATGCTGTGAATCAGAGGTGTTGCCATCTTCTAGCAGCTGCACTTAATTAGACCACCTTTTTCGCTTTTCTTTCCTATGTGGAAAATGGGGGGGGGGGTAGTCTATATAGTGACTTCTTCAATGCTGCAAGTATTAATTAGTTCATTGTAATACATTCTACACATGGGCCTAAGATTTTTCTGTCCATTAGAAATGTAGGCAAGAGTGTCTTAAATGTTAATTGTTGCTCTCTGAATTCCAGAATCTTCCTCAATATTTTTTTTGGGGGGGGAGAGATTTTCACTGTAGGGCGCGTGCGCTCGCCAGACAGACAGAGAGAGACATAGAGACAGAAAGTGAGAAATCACCCCCCAGGGGGGATGGTCACGCCGCAATCCCTTCTCCTCCATTCTCCTCTCGGGATCTTGGGCACGCACGCACACGCGCCCGGCGTGAGTTTTAAGCCACCGGGTCCGGGACACGAACCACGGTCGACTACGTGGGAGTCCAGCGACATAGCCATTACGCTAACTGCTGGTTCCCTTCCTCAATATTTTTAAAGATACAGACCATGGTAAAAATAATTCATGTTCTTTGGTACGAACATTTATTTCCTCCGTTCGTTTTTTTTTTTTCTATTTTTTTCTTTATTTATTTACATTCATTCGTTCGTTTTTTATTTGCCATTTTAAAATGTAGTATCTGCCCTGCATTATGTAAACCTGGCCTTGAAAATTAGCCAACTCCTTGCTTTTGAGGGGAAAAAGCAAATCAAAAACACCACACATGAATGCGTACACACACACACACACACACACATGCAAAAGAATGTGTGCACACACATACACACACACACACACACAATCTTTAACCCTAATGAATGTTTGTTTGTTTGTTTGTTGTTTTTTACTAGTGCTTATTGAAGATTTTGGAAAACATGAGAAGGTGAGTGTGGTAATATAGTTATATAAACAGCTTTAATTAAATATTAGCAAATCTGTTTCATGAAGAGACTGTCTACTGAGGACATTTAACATACACTTTAACTTCAGTGCCCTAAAACTTGATGGATTTTTGTCATATTTCTCTTTTCTCTCTCTTTTAAATTTGTTTTATTTTTTTTTTATTTTTTGAGAAGAAGCTAAATCTCTCATTTTATCTTGCTTTTTTCTTTTTTCTTGACTCCAGTCCACATCCAACCCATACTGTTCCCTCTTTCCTTTAATTCATGAAAGGAAAATGCTACTAGCTTTAAATTTTCACATTTTTACCCCTAACTGTATACAAACCACACAGTAGGGGGATGTATAATTTTCAAGGTAGAAGTAATTCTTTTCTGTACATATCAAGTATTAGGAAGAAGTAGATACATGAGTAACCATATTTTATTTTAACTTTGTACTACAGAAAAGTTTGTAAGAGCTTTCTAGGGATTCATGAAAGTTATAGAGTTCTGTAAAAGTTTATAGAAGCTACTGGAGAGTTAGTCTGTTTAAAGATAATTAGCAAAAACAAGAAATACTTTTTGCAGATAGTGTGGCTGACAGTCAAACACTTCTAAGCTGCATTCAAGGCCACAAGAAAGTTGCTAATTTTGACACTGCCTGTCCGAACTACACATGTCACTGTGCATGAACAATTTAGAGTTCACTTTGCTCTTTACAGTCCTTTTGTTCACTTTCGATACAGTTATTTCCTAAGAATTTTAGACAGAAAATTGATGTAGAAAGGCAAGTACTTGTTAGGGTGGAGGGACAAAGCTCTAGTCACCAAAGGAATCAATCCTTGTGAGGTCGATGGCTGACTGCCCAGTTATCTCTTTGATACAGACTGCAAGTGCCTGAGCCAGATATCAGGTAGAGGCAGAGAGATGAAGCAGTTCCCTTTCTTCTTTCAGTCTAGCAAACTCGTTCTAAAGTGATAAAACTTGCATTCATCACTGAGAATAATTCTGACTTCAGTAACATTGCCTTGTGGCTCCCAAACACTGCACTTGCATTCAGGCATTACGTAGGTTTCAGGCTTCTCTTTTGAGTTAACCATTCTAATCTGTTTCTTATTTTTAAACAGTTTAATGAGAATTCGAGAGGTAATACCAAGATTTCCTAACAAGATGCTATTTTTGAGTAGGAAAAAAAATGTGTTTAAATATTTGCTAGAGGGCATGTGTGCTAGCCAGAAACAGAAAAAGAGAGAAGGAAAGTAAGAAAGCATCCTCCATGGGACCAGCAGATGGAGTAATGGAGTAATGGTTATGTCATTGGACTCCCACATAGTCCAACATGGTTCAAGTCCTGGATCTGGTGGCTTAAAACTCACACTTGGCATGTGTATGTGTGCGTATCCAAAATCCCCAGAGGAGAAGGGATTGAGGCATGGCCATCCCCCACCCCGGGAAAATGGGATTTCTTGCTTTCTGTCTCTCTGGCGAGTGCACATACCCTATAGAAAAAAATCTCTCCCCCTCCCCCCCAAAAAAAAGAAAAGAATGAAAAAGAAAAAATAAAGAAGAGGAAAAAAAAATCATTTCCCAGAGGGGATGACCATGCCACAGTCCTTTCTCCTCCATTCTTCCCTGGGACTCTGGGCATGCACACAAGTATATGCAACAGATGTGTTTCTCAAGCCACCAGATCCAGGACCTAACAGGCCTTCAGCCTATATGTTATATAAATGATATGACCAATAATGCAGCCATTGCAGAAACACAGATAGACAGACAGAGAGAAGGAGAGAAACAGAAAGAGAGACTAGTAACCCCACACAGTGAACCACCACGTTCTTATCCCGAATTATGGCCTGCATGTGTGTGCCTGGTGTATAAGGGCACCTCTGGGATATGAACTCAGCACTTTCTCTAGTGGGTATAGTTCTGTTATTACTGTGTCACTGTCTGTCCCCTAGTGGATATTTTTGAAATGTATTCCCAAGATTATTTTCTCTATAAAAAAGGAGGTTTAGGATTCTGTTGAAGTAGGTTTATTAATGATCTTATGTGTTACGGGGGCAAGCAAAAAAATGGTTCTTAAAAATAATTTAAAAGTTGTATTCAATTATTAATGGTTCCATTCATTCATTAATCAATTCACTTATTCAATTTGCCTCCATCATTTTCTTCTAAGGCAAATTTTGCAAAATTAAGTCTAACCTAATGACATGTCACTATTGCAGTAAAAAAAAAAAAAAAAAAAAAGTACTAGAACCAGAGGATGTCATAATGGTTACATCACTGGATTCCTTCTGAGTCAACTGTAGTTGGAGTCCCAGACTCAGAGGCTTAAAACTCACGACAGGTGAGTGTACGTGCGTGCCCAAAGTCCTAAGAGGAGACTGAAGGAGAAGGGATTGTGGCATGGCCATTCCTCCTGGCAGCTGATTTCTCACTTTCTGTCTCTGTCTCTCTCTGCCTCTCCAGTGAGGGCATATGCCCTATAGCAATAATCTCTCCCAAAAAAAAGGGGGAGAGGAGTAAAAAGATACTAAAAAATTATCTAAGAAATGTTTGAAGATTGATCTAATTCTTTGAACTTTGTGATAGTATAGTCACTATTAAATTAATGCTACTTTATAGTGATTATTATAGATTACTATAGATATGAAGCAGTAGGTTAGGGACCTCTACTGTTATCAATTGTTAAACAAACATTTAATTGAAGGGAGAGTTTTCATTGGAATCAATGAATATTTAATGCCTATTTTTGCTCAACATTTGTCTATTAACACTGAATTATTTTGCCTTTATTTCTAGAAATAATTATTTTCATTTTACAAAAACTTTCTTGTTCTGAGATTTTTTTACATCTTATTTACATCTATAGATCAACTATTGAGGAAATTTACTCTCTTTTTAAAAATACTTCAATAATTTCCAGATAAATGGAAGTATTCTTTAAAAGCATTGACAGTGACTCCAGATTTGCATACATTGATAATGAGCAAATGCATCAGTTTGATAGGCATCTCTCAAACTGTTTGAAAGTTTCAAAGAGTGTCTATATCAAGTTTTGGTAGGTGGCTGGGATATTACACAAGATAAACAATGTACTGCACTATTCTAAATGTCTAATTTCCCCTTGGTATCATTATTCAGAGGTTCCCTTTTATGTTCCTGAATCAAAGAGTTGTTTACTCAGAAGCCTAATTTAGTCAGCCACAGGGTCCTTACTAGGTAATTAAATTACTCTTGAATACCTCATCTATTTTTCATAAGTAGTAATGGTGGTCCCCATAATTAGTGCACAGAAACAAACTAGAAGATATACAGAGTACCTCTGAAGGGTGTCTTGGGCAAGAAATGCCTCTATGGTTCATAGGCACACAGATGTGTGTATACAAACACACATACACAAAAGAAGTATTTATAGTATTCATGGCTATTTTATTTAAAATGTAAATGGCATATTGATTATTCAGTCATAATTTCAGCCATTTTAAGGTTGTTTCTACACTTACTTAAAATAATATAAATATAGCATTTATCATTGTCACAAACACAGTGAAACGTTTTCACTTTCCTTTGCTAATCATTTACAATGATAGATATTTTCCAATCTGACAATCAATAACATGGAAATTGGGAACCAGCAGTTAGTGTAATGGCTATGTTGCTGGACTCCCACATAGTCGACCGCGGTTTGCGTCCCGGACCCGGTGGCTTAGAACTCACGCCGGGCATGTGTGCGTGCGTGCCCAAGATCCCAAGAGGAGAATGGAGGAGAAGGGATTGTGGCGTGACCAGCCCCTCTGAGGGGTGATCTCTCGCTTTCTGTCTCTATGTCTCTCTCTGTCTGTCTGGTGAACACACACGCCCTATAGTGAAAACCTCTAAAAAAAAATAATAAAATAAATAAATAAATAATAAATGGAAATTTAGCTTAACTTTGCTGTGATTACTACTAATAATAAATTTTTTTAGAGGTTTTTGCTATAGGGCACATGAGCTCACCAGACAGACAGAGACAGACAGAAAGCGAGAAATCACCCCCCACGGGGGATGGCGTGCCGCAATCCCTTCTCCTCCATTCTCCTCTCAGGATCTTGGGCACACACGCCACGCACCCGGCGTGAGTTTTGAGCCACTGGGTCCGGGACACCAACCGTGGTCGACTACAAGGGAGTCCAGCGACAGCCATTACACTAACTGCTGGTCTCCTAATAAATATTTTCATCTGTTCTAGCTAAGCAGATATTATCATTTGGATCTGTTAATAGTTAAGTATAAATGACTTTTTTATTTATGTATGCATTTACTCATTCATTCACCTAGATAACCAGGCAATTCTGTCTTTATGAATCTATAACACTAAAACTACAAGTGAAGAATCTCTGCCCTAAGGAAGCTTCTTTATAATCCTTATTGAAGAGACAAGGAATAGACATAATAAAAAGAGTAAAAATTATATGTTAGAGGGGGAGGGAGGGAGGGAAACAGGGTGAAAAAACAATACGTTTAATTGACACAAAAATGAAAAGGTATCTGCTGATTGTAATGTATATGGTAATGTGTTTGTCTTGACCGATATGTACTGTATCCATGCTGGGAAAAGCCACGTCATACACCGTAAAGATGTATAGTAATTAAATATAAATAATTTAAAGATAAATAAATAATACATACACACACACACACACGCACACACACACATTATATATATATATATATATATATATACACTCACGCATGTATGTATATATATGTTAGATAGTAAAAGTGCTTAGAAATGAAGCTTGAAAAAATGTGGAGAAGGGTGATGACTGTACTTGCACTTATTTATGCAGTAACCAGGGAAGGCTACATAGGGAAAGTGATTTATGATTTCCTGTCCGATGTAGGTGAGTGAGTCAGACACTCAGGCATCCTTGATTTTCCAGCCTGAAGGAACAGCAAGTACAAAGGCCCTGGCTCATATACTTGCTCAGTGACATGAAGCAACAGATTAGGAGATTAAAATAGAGAGAGTGGCATGAAAAAGGAGAGTGATGGGAGACAGAGGTCCACCAAGGAGATTGTAGCAGAGTCCAATCCAGGGTGAAGACAGCATGGGTGCATTTTCTATAGGAAATCAGTAGATTGTAGTAAAACTGACTACATACTGTTCTCATTTTAATTGTCGCCATGCACCTGGCAACTACACAATACATAGTGTCAGCAATAAAACATTTCTCTCCCTAGGACAGATCACTTTCATGACTCTTACTTTGTGAAGACCCTGCTGAGACTTAAGATCAAAAAGGTTAATGGGAATGGGGAGCAGAGGGTGGTGCCTCAGCAGTGGTTACACATAATGCTCTGTGAGGCATTCCCATATTGGAAGGTTCCCCATTCAAGTCTGGAAACCTCCCTGAATATGTTGGGCACATGCTTGCCATGAATGTGGCTGACTGAAACAGAGTGGATTATAGCACCGAAATCCTCAGAGTTTTCCTCTTTATTTTTCTCTTACTTTTACTTTTTCTTCTTTCTTTTTCATTCTTTTCATTCTCTCTTCTTTTGCTTTCTATATTTTTCTCTTCCTTTTTTCTCTTTCTCTTGCTCATGGAACAGATAAATTTCTTTTAAAGGTGATGGGAAACTTAGATAATATAAATTTTGCAAAGTATTTTCAAAATTTTGGGGTTTACTCTGTATAAAATAAAGTGCCACTGGAAAATTTTGATTTATGACCTAACTTCTTTTTCAAAAGGCACAGTCTGGGGACTGTGTTGAGAATAGAATGAAGTGGCAAAGGATAGAAATAGGGAGATCAATTAAAGGCAACTGCAAAAGTCTGGTTGAAGGATGATGATGGCTTGGATTAAATTGATGAGATGAGTCAGAAAGAAGTGGTGTTTGGGGAATTGTTTTATAGATTAGAATTTAAAAGGTGGGGTGTTTTAGAGTTTTATTGTGGTAAAATATACAGATCATAAAAATGACCATTTAATCATTTTTAACTATACGATGCATTCACATTAAATACATTCCCAATGCTATGCATCCTCCATCACCATCCATTTTCACAGCTTTTGTATTATCAAGTAGAAGTTCTGTACCCATTAAAAAAATAACTACCCAGGACCAGCAGATGGTGAAATGGCTATGTCACTGGACTCTCATGTAGTCGACCACGATTCAAGTCCCGGACCTGGTGGCTTAAACTCATGCCAGGTGCATGCCCAAGAATCTGAAAGGAGAATAGAGAAGGGGTTGTGTTATGGCCATCCCCCTGGGGAGTGATTTCTCACTTTCTGTCTCTCTGTCTTTCTCTGTCTTCTTGGCAAGTACATGCACCCTATAGCAAAAAAACTCTCCAATAAATAAATAAATAAATACTCACTCCCCATCCGCAGCCCCCAGTAATTTCTGTTCTACTTCCTATCTCAATGAATTTCTCTTCTGGATACCTTGTGTAAGTGGAATCATACAATATTTATCTTTTTATATCTGGCTTATTTACTCAACATGATGTTTTCAAGGTTATCCATGTTGTAAGATGTATCAAAATTTATTTTTAATGACTGAATACTTTTCTATTGGTATGTACTACATTTTGTATATCCATTCATCTGTTAATGGGCGTTTGGGTTGTTTCTATCTTTTGACTGTGGCATAAGTTGCAGCTGTAAACATTGGTATATAAATATTATTTGAATTGTTGTTTTCAATTATTTTGAGCATATACTCATCAGTGGAATTGCTGAATCACATATTTAACTTCCTGAATAACTACCAAACTGTTTTCCATATAAGCTGTCTCATTTTTCAATTCCCATTCCTATCAGAAGAGTTCCAACTTCTCTACACCCTTAGGGACATTCATTTTCCTTTTCTATTTGATTTTTATAATAGCCATCTTAATGGATGTGAAGTGGTACACCATGTAGTTTTGATTTGCACTTTCCTAGGGACTTGTGATGTTGATCATCTTTTCATGTGCATATTGATTACTTGGGTACCATTTTTGGTCTATTCAGGTCCTTGGCTCACTTTTTAATCAACTATTTTGTCTTGAGTGCTTGAATTTTAGAAGTTCTTATATATACTAGATAGTAATCTTATATTAGTATATGTTTTGTATTTATTTACTCTCATTCCACAGATTTTTTCACTCTCTTGACAGTATCATGTGATACACAAAAGTTTTTAAAGTTGAAGTCCAGTTTATCTACTTTTGTTTGGTTGCTTTGCTTTTGGTGTCATAAGCAATAAATCATTACTGAGTCCAATTTCATGAAGAATTTCATTTTCTACCAAGAGTTTGATAGTCTCAACATTTACATTTACATCTTTGATACATTTTGAGCTAATTTTGATTCATTTTGTATATAGTAGCATGTGAGGGTCCAATTCCATTACACGTATTTTATACAAATTTATAATCTATTTATACTTTTTGTATTTATAAAATATAAATGTGCTGAATTTTTCTGCTTTAAGAATGAAGATTGATATTAAAATTTATGTTGGATTGATGTTGATCAATTGATGATTTATATTTCAATATCAATCTTCATTCTTATAGTACAAAAAATTAGCACATTTATGTTTTTCCTTGTAACATTTTGTGTGGCCTATTCTATCACTTTATATTTCTCCCTTTGCAAATGTTTCATTATATTTTTTAAATAATTATTTATTTTACTTTATTTATTCATCCGTTTATTTTAATTTGACCAGAGAGAGAGACAGTGTGGTGTGTGGGGGGAGGAGTGAGAGACTGTGTGTGTGGGGCAGTGAGAAAGAAAGCCACCAGGTCTGGACTTGAACCGTGGTCGGCCATGTGGGAGTGTCCAGTATGCCATCTGCTGGTCCTCTCTTCTCACAATATTTTATGTTGTAAATATACATTTCTCAAAAATAACAAGGTTATCTGTTGAGACTTTATACATTTTATGAGGATGTAACTATTGGTCACTTAGTATTTTTCATCATATAAATACATACAATTACTTAGGTTACAGATGGGCTACTTAAAATATTTATACATTTTGTTGTATTCTAATCTCCTCTTCTATAGTATAGACCTGTGAGACATTAATTAAGTACTACTACCTGTACTTTCTGATGCTGGACGGACAATATATGTGTGTTATATTTCCATAAACCCTATGAATAAATTTCTTTTAATGCCTCAGTTATATAATGTTTCATATTGTCAATATTTTTCTGAATTGAAGGCTAGAAATGTATCATCCACTTTTTTCTTTCTTTGTTGTTTAAACTCTGGCTAGAGCTGCAATTATTCCACACATGTGAGTTAAAAATACTACTTTTATAAGATTTTAAGTAGAACATTTCCTTCTTGTATTGAGATAATGTTTCTTTCTTTCCTAGGCCTTGATCATTTAAAAAAAAATATGATGAGACAGAATGCATAGGCACCTTAAAGTGACTTACTCCATCTGACCAAGAGGTCTCCTAATGAGTTATGTTTATATTACTCTTTAAATGGTACCTACTGCTAAAGTACAACCGGTAAGATCTACCGCATCTTTGTTTTCCTAGAAATTATTAGAATCTAATATCAATTGTCTTTAGACTGGCCTTTTAAAGAATTGAGGTCTATTTCCTTGTCATTTTTCTTATAATCAGTATATTAAAATCTAGGTTTATGCAATAATAAATTATGTGAGGATCTTTCTATTATGGAATGATTATTTTGTTTTAACAAATTTCTATTTATTTGTTTACTTATTTATTTATTTAAAGTTTTTGCTATAGGGCGTGTGCACTTACCAGAGAGGGTAAGAGAGTGAGAGAGAATGTGAGAAATCACCCCCCTCAGGACAGACTGCATACCACAATCCCTTCTCCTCCATTCTCCCTCAGAATTTTGGGCACACACACACATGCAAGTCACTTGATTTTCAAGCGTTAAGGTCTGGGACTCAAACTGCAGTCAGCCACGTGGGAGTCCAGTGCCTTAACCGCCACATCGCCTGCTGGCCTGTATCTTAACAATTTTCAAACACAATTTCTTTAAATGTCAAGCTGACATGTATTTAAAATGTGATTTAATTTTCTTAATTTATAAATAAAAGACTAAGAAGATATTAAGTGCATTAATATATATATATATATATATATATATATATATATAGCAAGTCTACCATTTTTCTGAAAATTAAACCCTTCATTTTCCCTATGTACACCTTTTATGTAGGCTCTGAATGAGTTATCATACAAAGTGAAGTTAGAGCTTCCTTAATTCTTATTCAAAGTCTAATGTCATACTATTGGGTTGTTGGAAAAGTGATGACATATTTTTCTATGCAAAAATGCATCATGAATTTTCCCACAACACAAAAGAATAGAGAGGTAGGAGAACTCTATCTTATTTCCTGACCTAATATTAAATGTCAAAAGCAAAGACCTTTTAACTAGCATCAGAACCGTACTAATGATCTCAGCTGTAATGACTTCCACTTCTCTCGACGGCACAGGCAATGCTACAGTCTGGTACTTATGACACCAATGGCCTTCTCTAAGCATTGGATCCCTCTTTCATGGAAGAAATAAATAAATAAATGTCTCAAAAAATGTACTTCATCTTTTTAGAAACGTTTTTGTGCTTTTGTGCTGAGGTTAAAATATACCAAGAATAAAGGTAGCAAAGGTTTGGAATATTCAGTTGATCTCCAAGGATATTGTGAAATCCTAGTTCTCCAGCATTTAATGTTCTACTTCTCAATGTAAGTGCAGTAAATAAGTATGTATGCGCTATCCATTAGAATACCATAGAGTCCTGCCTGATAACATCAATTCAAATATGTTTTATGCTTTTGAAAAGTAAATGAAAGAGAGAATGAATGTTTTTTTTTTTATGTGTTTTTCTAGAATCTTTGGCTAATTTTTAAAGGAACATAGACAAAGTGAGGCTAATAAAGCACTTATTTTCTCAAATTGTTAAAAAAAAATGGTGCAGTTATATCATGACTAATTCCACAATGAAAATGAGTAAGTACCAAAACTATGTTTTTGAGTCAGACTTTCCTACTTTCTTGACTTCGTTCTCCTCCTCTGTAAAAAGGAGCATGTTGGGGCAGCCGGTAGAACAGTGGTAACAAATGCTCTTCTGTGGTAGACCTACTCACATGTGAAGGTCCTTGGTTCCTGTGCTGGGCTTGCGGGGGCCTGTGATGTGGGCTGGCTGATGGTAGGGGAGGATCACGGCATGAAGACCCCACTGAAGGTGCCCCTCTGTCTCTCTATCTGTCTCTAACTCTCATCAAATAAATAAGCATAAACAAATTTAAAAAGGAGATTGTATTAACTATTTAGAAGACCAAATGAGTTAATGAGGGAGTGACAGACATATAGCAAATACTCAATAAAAAGTTGATGTTTTCATCTCATAGATACTGCATATTTTCTACTTTTATAAAGAAGAAAAAGAAAAAGAAAATGCAAGAAATTTCTTGAAACTTTCACATCTCTTTTGTGACCCAGGTAATATTTTCAACAAAATCTGAACCACAGAGTTTACTCTGTGCACATTTGAAGGGCAGATGCATCCCTATTAGCCAAATGAAAAGCAAGAAGAGCTGTAAAAAGAAAGAGAAGTCAAACCCCCTGAAAAACCCACAAACTGGGTAATCCGTTTCTGACTAATCAGTGAGGCTAGGAGTTGTGCTTGCATAAAAACTTTCGGTTCAGTGGATTTGGTGTGGCAGCAAAGAAAAACAACTTTTTTGTAAGAGACTTATGTCAGAGTTATTTGTAGGATTATATTTAAAATATGCCATTTGAATTGTGGCAGCATTTTGCTGTTAGAAATTGGTACAAGAAAAATAAATACAGTTTTCTAAGAATATCTTTGAAGGTAATATAATAGGGATTTAAACGTCTTTGCTGTAAACTACAAATACCTATAGCTATTTCATTTAGCAGAAAATAAACGTGTGTGTGCATGCGTGTGTATGTGTGTGTGTGTGTGTTTGAATAATCATTCAGTTCTTTCTCACAGTTTAAATACATTATCTGCCAGGTAGCATTTAAGGCAGTCAGAGACATATCCTAAATGCTCTGATCTGTTCTTCTGTTTACCTTGCCAATTTCCCAATAGAGCAGCCTATTTAGCATTTCCTCTACATTCTTTGTTTGGAGATTAACATATAGCAAAAGAAAGAAGCTGTTTTTAGATTTGAGGTACTGTTCCGTTTTGAAAGGATAATTGTTAGTCTTGTGGTATTTTTGTCTCATTTTGTTTTGTTCGTTTAACACTAAATAGGGATAAAAGGTTTCAAAAGAGTTACCTTAATAAGAATTCTTACTAAAAAGTATTTTGTGCTCTCACAACTAAAATGAATAAATTTTACTTTCCTCTGTAGTTATAGAAACAGTCCAAAATGTACTATAAATAAAATAAACATTTTCATAATGAGCATATCTGGAGTCTCCATAAAACTTTTTATGGTTAATATAAAACTTTTAATTTTTATTTATTTCATATAAACATATATGCACTACATATATTATTTATATGTATATTTGAACTATGAAATACTGTATAGTAAAATGATGATTTACAAGATCAGCTGGTAGCATGGCAGTTAAGGTTCTGGACTCCCTCATAGCAAACTATAGTTTGCCTCCCGTACATAGCGACTTGAAAATCACACTGGGCAAGTGTGCTTCTGTGCCCAAAATATCTGGAGGATTTTTGAAGAATCTCCAAATTGTTCTCCACAGTGGCTGGACCAATTTACATCCCCACCAGCTGTGTAAAAGAGTTCTCCTTTCACCACACCCCCATCAACAGTTATTTATTTATTTTTTTAATCTTACACATTCTGACTGGGGTTGCGTGGTATCTCATTGTTTTGATCTGCATTTCCCTTATGAAGAGGGATGTTGAACATTTTTTCATACACCTTTTGGCTATTCGATGTCATCTTTAGAGAGTTTCTTTTTCAACTCCTTCTCCCTTCTTTTAATAGGATTGATCATCTTTTCTCCAAACAGCTGCTTGAGATCCTTGTGTATTCTCATTATCAGTTCCTTATCTGATGCATAATTTACAAAAATATTTTCCCATTCTGAGGGTTGTTGATTCACACTAATTAATGTGTCTTTTGCCATGCAAAAACTTCTTAGCCTGATGTAATCCCACTTGTCTATTTTGGGGATGATCAACTGTGCTTTGGAGGTCTTATTTAAGAAGTCTTTCCCT
>NW_006159624.1:2461253-2488209 GCF_000334495.1 Tupaia belangeri chinensis
TGGTCCATGTGTCTGTTTCTGTGCCAGTACCATGCTGTTTTGATAACCAAAGCTTTGTAGTATATTTTGGGGTCAGGGAGTGAGATGCCACCCACTCCACTCTTCTTGTATAGAATTGTTTTGGCAATATGGGGTCTTTTATGATTCCAGACGAATTTTATGATTGTCTTTTCTAGATCTGTGAAGAATGTGTCTGGTACTTTGACTGGCATTGCATTAAATTATGTAGATTAATTTGGGTAGAATTGCCATTTTGATTATATTAATTCTTCCAATCCAGGAACATGGGATGTCCTTCCACTTTTTTGAGTCATTTTCAATTTCATTTTTTAGCTTCTCATAGTTTTCCTTGTGGAGATCTTTAACTTCTTTGGTTAGATTTATTCCTAAATATTGTATACTATTGGTGGCTATGGTAAATGGAATAACTTTTTTCAGTTCTATGTCTGTCTGCCTGTTATTTATATATAGAAATGCTATCGATTTCTATATATTGATTTTATATCCTGCAACTTTACTGTAATCATGTATTACTTCCAGTAATTTTTCCAATCCCACTCCTCAATATCTACCCAAAGGACAGAAGAATTCTTCATTGGAAAAGTGCTTGCACATTGATGTCTATTGCGGCACTATTTACAATTGCTAAGACATGGAACCAACCGAAATGCTCCCTGTATGGATAAATGGATTGAAAAACTGTGGCACATATACTCTATGGAATACTATTCAGCCATCAAAACCAACAAAACACTTTCTTTCGACAGAAAGTGGAAGTATATGGAAGATTTACTGCTGAGTGAGGCAAGCCAGGATATGAAAGAGAGACATTGTATGTCCCCATTTAATATATACCAAGTGTCTGCACTCTATGACTGAAACTGACGGGCTAAAGGATGTACAAACACAAGAGATGGATGTGAATGCCAGATGAGGTGTGTGTGGAGGAGTGGGGCCTCAGGAAGGACATTTGGAGAAGGGATACGGAGATAGAGCATTGATGGGATGGGGATGTGTGGTGTTATTGGTTGAAGGTTTTTTTTTGGGGGGGAGAGGTTTGTGCTATAGGGCACGTGCGCTCACCAGACAGAGACAGAGAAACAGAAAGCGAGAAATCACCCCCCCCAGGGGGATGGCCACGCCGCAGTCCCTTCTCCTCCATGCTCCTCCCGGGATCTTGGGCACGCACGCACACGTGCCCGGCATCAGTTTTAAGCCATCGGATCCAGGACGTGAACCACGGTCGACTACATGGGAGTCCAGTGACATAGCCATTATGCTAACTGCTGTCTCCATCCCCTACAACATTTTTTAGTTTTTTTTTCATTTTTTGTTAAAGCTAAATATGTGTCAATGACATCACACTTCTTTTCAGGACAAAACATGGCATAAATTAAAACATAATACAAATAAAACCTGAAATTAACTTTTGGTCTTCATATGTACTCAAATACATAACCTTAATTTACAATTTGCCTTCAGTTCTGTTTGTTGTGTTAATGAACATAATTTCCTGTATTTTTTTGCAGAGTCATGAAAAACATAATTTTTTAATGTTTTTTCTTTTGATTGTGTATTTTTAGATTATATCCTAAATCAATTCCAAAGATATAATGTATGTCTTTTTTATGTATTAGATTTCAGTGGTTTCACTTTCATATAGTTCTTTCTTCTTAATTAATTCATGTAAAATATTTATTGGCTCAGTAATAGTTACAGTAGACTCTTCTTTTAATATTACTTTCATAAGATTACAAGAAGATAACAGTGGGTAGCTGATTAGTTGGGAAGGCTTTTTCAGTGAAAGTCATTAATTAAAGGTTAATTATATAATTAAAGAAACAATGCATATAAAATTGTTTTGCAAATATTAGAGCACTCTTTATGTGTTAGGTATCATTGTTATTGATACAACTAAATTCTTTATCTTTTTCATATCCCTAACAGTTAATGTCTTGCCTCATAAACTGTAATTCTCTCTCCACAATCTAATCAAATTAAAAAGCTATGAAGATTTCATGCCTTGACTATTGTGAGTAATGCTGTAGTAAACCTGATAAACATAGGTTACATGCTAATTTCTATTTTTCTAGATATATAAATATATATATACCCAGTAGTAGAATTGCTGATTACATGATAGTTTTATTTTTTGAGGAACATCATGGATATGCTAATTATATTAACTTTATCATTACTGACTTAATACACATATGAAAGCATTACAATGTACCCATAAATATGCACAATTACTATGTGTCAGTTAAATACAAGTAAAATTTGGGACTGGCCCCATACCACAGAGGTCAATCACTGTACATGGGGAGACAGATCCCACATGGCCAACTGCAGTTCTGGCCCTCATGGCTTGAAAATTATGCCATACATGTGTATGTATGTGCCTAAAATCTGGATGGGTTGGAGAAATGGAGGAAAAGAGATGGCACATTACCATACCCCGTGCGGGGTAACTTTTTCTCTTTGTCTCTCTCTCTGGCAAATGCACACGTTCTCTGGCAACAACACAAAGAAATAAAACTCCATTAAAATTGAATTCAAGTTTATATATGTACACATACAAACAGGCACAACACATATCAATATATGAAAAACTATAGAAGTGTAATCTAGGGGCCAGTGCAAGGCATGGTGGTTTAGGTGCTGGACTCCTACATGACTGACCATGGTTGGAGACCTAGATTTAGAAGCTTGAAAATCATGCAGGGCATATGTGTGTGCATGCTCAAAATCCCAGGAGAATAGAAGAGAAAGGGTTGTGGCATAGCCATCACCCCAGGGGATGATTTCTTACTTTCCCTTTCACTGTCTCTGGCAAGTGCACATGCCATATGGCAAAAACCTTAAAAAAAATAAAAAGAAAAGAAAAGAAAAAAGAAAAGAAAAGAAAAGAAGAAAAGAAAAGAAAAACATATAATGTAAAGGAGTATCCAATATCTGTAGTAGGGTTTTATTTTTCTTTCCTTGTGTAATAAACTCTTGTACATGCAGTCCACATTAATGATTTTGCTTTATTTCATAGTTTCGTCTGTCTGTTGTTTTGCTTTTCTACATGTAACACTTTTTTTTAGGTGTTGGAGTGCATTAGGGTGCATGCACTCACCAGATAGAGAGAGAAACAAAAGACAGTGGGAGGAAAAGTGAGAAATTACTTCCCATGGAGGATAATCATGCTGTAATTCCTTCCCCTTCATGCTCCTTCTGGGATCTTGGGCACGCCTGCACATGCACCTGGTGTGAGTTTCAAGTTACTGGGTCCAGGACTCAAACCACGGTTGACCATCTGGGAGTCCAGTGACATAACTACTAAGCCATCTGCTGACCCCAATACTTTGTTCATTAAACTTATTCATTTATTTCTTTAATGAGAGAGAGAGAGGCAGAGAGACAGAGAGAGGCAGAGAGGGAGAGAGAGAAAAAGAGAAAGGCACACTCCAGGGATTTTCATATTTTCATACAGTGAAGCTCCCCCAAGCTCCACAGCCCACCAGGATCATGGGCACACCAGTAGGCACCTCCAAATGTTCAGGTAGATTAGATTAGAAATTGGGCACTTCCCCGAGTATCCTTCAGCATTATGCAGAATGCTCCTACTGCACTACCATGGCTAAGCAATCTACAGGTGACTCTTTCTTTAAAAAAAGGGGAGGGAAGGGGGAAAGAATCAATAAAGCATTCAAAATTTTTATCTCTTGGTATCTTACCCTGCAGTTATTTATCACCTCTGCTCTTGATAGGCAAAGTACAAGTTACCAGTGGATATAGGCTGCAACTAATTAAAAATAGACAGGCTGCAATTAATTAAAAATAAAAAGACATTAAATAACCCAAACTCAAAATGTTTTATTTTTATCTTATTTTATTATTTTTATTGATGAAATGTTTTCAATAATGATGATAATCATTTTGAAATTTTGAAATAAACAGTATTATACTAAAGTTACATTTAGTAGATTTTATAATCTTTGAAGAATTTATATTTATATTATTTATATATATATTCAATGAATGATTTCAAGTTTTTGTTGATATTAATGTAAGAGAGTTAAAGTAAATCTTTTGCAATTCCATTAAGTGCTACATGTAAAACTGAGCCAACCTTTAGACAAAAGTCCAATTTGTATTCATATAATCCTGACATAATGAAGAGGCAGTAAACATATATTTTTAAATTACTTTTTTTAACTCCAAGGCAAATGGAGCTTATAGAGTTATATGTCCTGCGTTACAACTCAGCAACTAGGGTACACAATTTCTTCGTCAAAATTAATTGTGAGAAGTTACTGTTGGCCATTTTTATGTTTTTCTTCTCTTTTCTAGGGCTTTCCCTCCCCAAGGAACATAAGGGTCTAGTGAATGAATAAGGTCACCATAACTGAAAAAAGCCTCCCTCTTTAATAAAACAAAAATGCAAGGTAGAACCCCTCCCCTTTAAGGTTTCAGTGTGCGTTATCTTTACAATTATCACTGGTGAAGCAATTGGCTCCCCGTGAAATGAGGAGCACTGGCAACTTGAATGGTACTTTACAAAACGCTATACCTTGACTAGGTAGGCAGATATGATAAATGGTGTGCAGAAAGTTTTTCTCCTAACTCAGCAACTCAAGATAATTTGGATTTGCTAAACTTAGTATTATAATATAACAATGCATTATACACAGTGATATTAATTATTTAAAGCTATACATATTACAATGTCTGCCTCATGCTTTTCGAACTAATATTCTTATTTCAGGACTTGAGTCTTTAATAACTAGGAAAGACTCAACACTTAATTTTCAAGTAAAATACTTAGATAAACTTTGGAACTTTTAGAAAAATCCTACTATTACTTCTTAAAATGCCAATCTGGGCCAGTTCATGGCATGGTGGTTACAAGTGACTGGATCCACCAGTCAATAGCCCTGTAACAGTCCTAGACCCAGCAGTTTGAGAAACATGCAGGGATTATGTGCCCAAAATCACAAAAGGAGATAGAAATGGAAGAGAACAGATTGCAGAGTGAGCACATTCTGTGTGTGTGTGTGTATGTGTGTGTGTGTGTGTGTGTGTGTGTGTGTGTCGAGGGGGGGTGGTTTGCTCTCCCACTCACTCTCTCCAGCCAGAGCATGTGTCCTCTAGGGGGAAAAGAAAAAAAAAAAAAAAGGAAGGTAAATATTTTTTCCATCATATTCATGCTTTTCAGATAGATTATTCTAAAAGTCCCAGAACATATTCTGGTTATATACTCACACAAGAAATTCCCATCAAATTAGAGTAATATATCAGTCATTAAATGTTTCTTCATCTCTTAGGTTAACTCTGGCAAGGAGGAATAAAAGAAAGTGTCTCTCCAGCAAGTGCACATGCCCTTTAGCAAATTGTCTACAAAGAAAGAAAAAAGATAATGAGTATGGTATGACATCCTCTGCAATGAGTCATTGCCTTGAGCTTACCCATAACCAAGTCCTTCCCCTAAGTCACAGAATGCAACTTGCTGGCATTCTGATGGAGTGGCCACCATGAGCTAAAGTAGGAAAATTATAAGACATTCCTCCTAGAGATTTTTTTTTGTCTACAGATGTAAACCAAGACCAACTAAAAATTCAATTATTTTGTAGATGAATGAAAGTTTTTCTTAAAAAAAAATTGAATCAAGAGAAAAGCCCATTCCTCCAGCCGCATTGTGGAGCCTTAATTTGGAAGGCATGAGACATCAATTAAGGTGCTAAATAAGATCATGAGAAAAAGTCAAACAATGATGACCATCCTGAAGAAGGAACCCTAGGAATGAAGAGGATAGGATGGATTTGAGAATGCCTCAGTGCTGACGGAAGTGAAAGTCCACAGAAAGCCATGGATGCTCACTGTGCTTTATTGCATGTGAGCAAGGGCACACAGCATGGGGGAAAGGGTTGAGGGGGTACCCAAGTTATATTTCTAAATGTTTGTAGAATTTTCTACATTGTAGATAGTGTGGACAATAGTAAAAGGAAAATAAAAAATAATGACCGCACATAATCTCACAATCTAGAGAAAATGTATATTTTTCATGTTGATACAATTACTTAAAATTGTGTTCTATGCATGCGATTAGAAATGTCTATTTTTCATGTAGATACACTTACTTAAAATTGTGTTCTATGCATGCGATTATGGTTTAAATTAAATTGTGATCATTCTACAAGGGCTTATAAACTCCTGGTTTTGATTAAGCTGTATCATAAACATTGTGTTAGTCAGCTGGGACTCCCATAACAATATACCACAGCCTAGGAAGCTTACACAACAAAAGTTTATTTTCTCACAGTTCCGGAAGCTGGAACTGAAAGATCAGGGAGACCATATCATCAGCTTCTGGTGATGGCTCTCTGCCTGCTTCACAGACACCTTCTCCCTGTGTTGTTTGCATGGCAGAGAAAGGGAGAAAAAGAGACAAGAAGAGACAACAATCTCTCTGCGTCTCTTCTTGTAAGAGTACAGTAGCACTATTTTATCCATGGCTTTGGCTTGCAGTTTCAGTTACCTGGGATCATAGTCTGAAAAGAGTGGAGTACAGTACAATACACTATTTTGAGGGAGACTACATGCACACAACTTTTATTGTAGTGTGTTGTTATACTTTATTAGTAGTTGTTATTGATCTCTTATTGTGCCTAATTTATAAATCACACTTTATTGTAAGTATATATGTATTGAAAAACATGGTATATACTGGGCACAGAACTAGCTGTGGTTTCAGGCATCCACTGGGGATCTTAGAACGTATCCCCTGCACATAAGGGAGGACTACTACCTTAATCTCATCACAGGGAACCCACTCTCATGAACTCATCTAATCCCAATCACCTCCATAAGGCCAATCTCTAAATATCACTATATTGGGGGTTAAAACTTCAACATATACGTTTTAAGGAGACATAGAAATTCAACTTTTAGCAAACCTTTTTTTTTTTTGATGAGGAATATTTCAAGTTGGATCATTAATTCTGAAGTCATAGAAAACTTCAGGTGTCAGGGAATGCTTGTGTACTATTGTATTTCATTCAGAAACTAGAGACAGAAATACAAATTACATCAACATATATATACACCAAAATTAGGACTTGTTTCCTGTGGAACAAAATTAGGGACTACATACAATCAAGTTACTTCTTAAACCCTATCAGCTAAAAATAACAATGAATTCATCTACAATCAAACAAACTGAGTTATATTAATGTGCTTTAATAATAGTCTATAAAACTAGAGGAACTAAGATCAGGATTCAGAGACAGTACTGGAAAGAATATTATAAGCACATGAGAACGTGAAATAAAGAAACCCCAAGGAATGGCTCAAATTTGTCATTTAGATTTGTTGGTGACATTAGACCACATACATTTTTCTAGTTATTTCTAGATCAGTTTGTATGTAACTTGTACTTTGGCACACATTTAATTATTTATCAGAGTCTACTTTCTTTTTTTTTCTTTTTTCTTAATTTTTGTCAGAGGGCACATTACCATCCCAAAGAAACCAGCACATCCATGGGGGATGGTCACACCACAATCCCTTTTCCTCCATCTCTTCCTTCTTTTGGGATTTCGAGCACTTAGACTTAAATAAATTATCCAAATTAGGCAAAACAAGAAGTAATACATAATTTAGCCTCCTTATTTTATTTCTGTCTCTCAGATTATATTTAACTATATGTAATGTCAAACTGTCCTTTTTATTCTTTTTTATTTTAGTGTTCAAATTGTTCCTATTTTGGATATTTAAATTAAAAGAAGACTAGTGATCTCTGTATAGCTAGAAACATAATTTAAAGATACTAATTTATGGTAATATTGATTTATTTTTATTTGAAATAAGCAAAAAAAAATCTAGTTTCTAATTTAAAAAGGCTCAAAATCTTCTAAACCCAAATAAGAATTGATCAAATTAGTTGTAAATCCATTGTTTATTTTTATTGTTCAAATTATTTATTTAATTTTATTTATTATTATTGCTTCTTAATTTGACCAGAGAGAGATAAAGAGAGGACTTGAACTGCAGTTGGTAGAAGTCTGGCATTCCAATCGCTATGCTACCTGCCTGCCGTCCCCCACTTATTTTATGACAGTTATTGAGCATTTGTCTTCATCCATAAAGAATTAATCACAATGTAAAATTGCCATTTTACATTTAATAACAGGGCAAAAGGAAAAATATATGAAGGCACATTTTGTTCAAATAATGAACAAATAAAATAAAAATAGAAAGCATTTTAAAAATAAAAAGTTGGTAGATTTAAATACAACTCTATGGGTAATTATCAATGCATTAAATATAAAAATCCTAAGCAATTTTTTGAATTATTTCATTTTATTGACCATCATTATTATTATTTTAACTTGACCAGAAAGAAACAGAGACTGAAAGAGAAGGATAGTAAGAAAGCAAGCCACCATGTCTGGGACTTGAAACATAGTCAGACATGTGGGAGACCAGTGCACTCAAACACCATGCTAACCCCCTGGTCCTTCTAAGCAATACATTTAAAAATCAGATTGTGGGGAGCAGCCTGTGGTGTGGTGGTTAATGCAATTAGATCTCACTACTCAGTTTGAGTTCAGGACCAGGTTCCTTTAGATACATGCCAGGTATGTGCATGTTCAAAATCCCAACTGGAGGGATAAATGGAGAAAGTATTTAGTAGTGACTATGGGGTGTGCTTTCTAACTTTCTCTCTCTCTTTCTCTTCTCTCTCTCTCTCTCTCTCTCTCTCTCTCTCTTGTGAGCACATGTGCCTTCTGGTAAAATTTAAAATAAGGAAAATAGCTTGTGAATAACAAGACAAAATTTAAAAAAAACTAAAATGTATTATAATAAACTCATTATAAATATAAAGAAAAATATAAAAACACAAAAAAGATGCCAGGAAAAATGCTGAATTCTTCCAAAATATAGATGAATGCTCCCACCTTATTTTATGAGATTAGAGTTAATCTACTAATTACATAAACTTGAGTGACTATATTAATATCAATAGATTTATGAGCACAAGCTACTGCCAGGGTTAAATATGGGCATATTACAATCGTGAAAGGATCAATTTACCAAGAATCAAGAACATTCTAATTTTATGGATAACTACCAACAGATGTTCCAAATACACTGATCAAAAACTGACAGGACTTTAAAAAGAAATAGGCAAGCCCATAATTGTACTTGGACATTTTAGTACATTTATCTAAGTAACTGGTAAACAAGTAAAGAAGTTGATATATTGGGTCATCATTAAAGTCATGACGCATTTTTGCATAGAAAAACATAGAGAAAATATGTCATGCCTTTCTGACAACCCAATAGATACAGATGACTTGAATAACATTCTTAAACAAATCAATTCACTTGATTTTGTAGAACTCCTCAACTCAACAGCAATAAAACACACCTTTTTTCAAGATTACGTGGACCAGTCATGAAGGCACACAATATTCTAGACTCTAAGACAAGTCTCAAGAAGTTTAACTGAATTAAATTATACTAAGGATGGTCTCTGATCAATTGAAATTAAGCTAGAAGTTGATAATAAAGATATGCAGAAAATCCCTAATGTAGAATGTAAAAGATTCTAAATGATACCTGAGTTAAAGTAAAATCAAATGAGAAGTTATAATTATTTTAAACATAATTAAAATGAAAATAAAGGCTATCAAAATATGTGCATGTATGTTAAAGCAATGTATGAGGGGACATCTCAGCCAGTAGTGATGAGAGCACAGCTGTGATGCAATACTCCAGGCTGCTGAAGTCACATGGGAAGGTCCTGAGTCCTCTGTATTAAAGAAGACATAAATAAAAAGAAAGATGCATCATTTTTGGGGTTTTGAAACATTAAAATATCATTTTTCCCCAAATTGATGTAAAGACTCAATCCAAATCCTGGCATGTTTTTCTAGACATTGACAAGTTGATTCCAAGATCTATATGGAAACACAAAGGAACCTAGGACAGCAGAAAAAATGTGAAAAAGGAAAACAATATGGGATAATTCACATCACCTTATTTCTTTTATTTCTTTTTCTTCTTTTTTTTCTTTTTTTTTCATAGGGTACATACAGTCACTAGAAAGAGACAAAGAGAAAGACAAAACTACAGTAGTAGACAAGTAGACATAGTTTATAGACATGCTTGTAGACATAGCTTTGATCTGAATTGTTGATGGAGGTGTCCATTCTAGGAACTTTGAGAAACTTTTGAGGTGCTAAGGCTGTTCAACAAACACTCTGTGATGATGGTTACACAGTTATGTACACTAATCAACTCACTGAATTGTACAATTAATGTGAATGAATTATATTATACATAATTTGACTCAATGAAGTTAGTTAGACATTAGGAACTAGGACAAAAACTAGAGGGCCTTTTTTTTTTTTAATGGAAGTCCGAATCTGAGTGTCTGTACGAGACACAAGATAAATTAAGGATTGGCAGTCCAGAGGTGTACGATACTGGGAGACAAGAATATCAGGAACAATTACTAACTTCTCATTACATTGATTTAAAACCTTGTAGATCATGTTTCTGTTTCTTTTCTTTCTATTCCCTATTCTTCTCATTATTCTATTTTATTTGAAGACATCAAGATTTCCATGATCTTCACTTTAATGTTTTATCGAAATATAATACACATAAAGAAATATCAACAAATGTGAAGAGTAGTACCCAGTGAATTTTCAATAAATAAAGAAGCATGTGTTACTTAGACCTAGATTATGAAATATGATTTACCAGTACTTGAGAATCTTCCTGATGTGAGGCAATTTTTGTTGTTTCCTGTTCCTGGTGATTATGAATAAAGAACATTTTCATCATCTCTGCAAGATACAATATATACTGTAAATCTCATAAATGTTTTAAAAACATAGGATATGTGAAATCTCCTCAATATATACTGCTAACAGCAGTACCTCTGCATGAAACATTCAGTAAGTTGGAATAAGGTACTCACAGTATGTTTTATTCAGACCCCTGATCCATGAATTATCTTTTAGTAATTTAATTTTATGCCTAACGGTAGAAAAAATTCAACTTAACACTAATTGGATGAAGTGGGAAGAAAAGAATCATTGTGAATGGTAATAAAGTAATAGTACCTTTAGAAGAGAAATGGTTGATTACGTGAAATACCATTTATCAAGGGCTCATACGTATATAAAATATGCATGTATCATGATGATTCCTCTTTAGCCATGAAAGATACTTGTATTTATAACTTAGAGGCAAAAAAAAAAAAAATACAGGATAGAAAGTTTAAATAACTTGACCAAATTTCTTCATGAATAATTAGCTGAGACAGAATATTTCCCAAATATTCCTGATTCCAAAGTTACACATTTTAACTTTTATAATACATTACACAATAAGAAAATTTCCATCAAAGTGCTAACAAATATAAAATACCAAGTTCCATATTAGCATGGTTTATAAAATATATGTAAACATTTATGATTAAAAAGTAAAATAAAATAACTAGTTCCATCTACTCAAGATAAGCTGGATCCCACATGGCAACCATGATTGGACTCTCCAGTCCCGTCATCCTGAAATGTGCTGGTGTACATGTGAATTCCAGAGATCTGCTGGGCTGAAGGATTCGAGGAAGGGGACTTTTACTTTGACCAGGTCCTGGTGGCTCTGTCTCTCTCCCTCTCTCTCTCTTTTTTTCTCTGTGTCACTCTCAAATGCACACATGTGCGCTATCATAAATAAAAATAAAAATAATAATAATAATAATTTTAAAAGACAAATAAAGGACTAATTTCTAAAATAACCCAAGAACATTTTGGTTTATGGAACTTCCTAAAAGCACTGGTATTATAATAATACATTTTCGTATATATCTATATCTATCTATCTCTATATAGATATATCTATATCTATTTATCTATCTACCTACCTATAGGTTGATACGCACACACATACACGTATATTCTTTTGAAATATGTGTGTGTATACAAATATGTGTGTATACAAACCACAAATTTTTTAAGAGATTAGAAGATGTAAAGTTAAATTATGACTCTATATTGCTGTTTTTCAGAACTGTAATGAGAGCAATAGGCAGAATGAATGCTATTACTGGAGGTGGGTAGAGAAGACATGTGATCTTATATTATTGAACATAGTAAATAGTTTTAAATGACTAACGATTTTATTCAAACACCCAAAAACTCTACTCTATTAAATATTACTTAAAATGTCTAATATTGGATTCAATGTTACATTTCATAGCTGAATGCATAACTTTAATTGGACTGTGCTTTTTTACAAAAACTATAATCTGTATCACTCAGCAAAGTTAATATAACGTAACCTATCATTTCTTAAAATCTGTTATGAATGTGAGTGAAAGAACGACAGTCCCCAATCTGTAAATCTTTTAGTTTCCAAAAATGTTGATGTATAAAAGCAAATGATATATAAAATAATAGTATGGGATGTGCATTGTAATTGGGATTTACTTTCTTCTAGTGATCCTGGGAGCTTTTAGAAGGTTTGTAGGGACTATCTCCTGTTACAGAATTGTAATTTAGAAGTGTCAGAAGATCATATAGCATAACATCTTACTCACCTAAATCTATCTCAGATAGTAATCTAGGTGGGTCATTTTTCAGGCAATCACAAACTCAACATTTTTCCAACTATACACATGATATGTTGAAGAGATCTAGCTGACTCCCAGCTTTCTTCTGCAGCTTCTCTCCTGTGATTATGGCCTTGAAAAAGTCATTTGATTACTGGATATGACTAATCATGAGATACTATTTAGAAGGCTAGTTCCAAAGAGTAACAGCACTGTGAAGAGAAAATAGGATGCCACATGGCCCATCAAGTTTAAGTAATGGCCCTGATAGCTCACATGCCAAAGCTCAGATGTTTTCAGGATCCTGATAGTTGAGAGAATTGGAGGGGGAAAGGATGGTGGCATGATGGGGTCCCATTAGGGAGGTGCTTCTCTGTGTCTCTCATACAGGGATGTGCCCTCTGGCATAATAAAAGGGAAAAAAATGGTTAGATACTAATCAAAGTCATTCTTTACAAATATTCTACTCTTAAGCTATTTCATTTCTTTATTATTTGTCAAATGTTCGTGAAAAATAAGTTTTGGCATTAGTTATGCTATATTAGGATGTTTCTCAAGAGACAATAGTCCTATCCTGAATTATTTTGGAAATTTTTAGATTTGTTATGTGTCACAATCATGAGGATGCATTCATGATATTTTGTGGTGATGTCAAACAGATGTAAAAGGCAAAACGTCCCTGTACATGGAAGGATTGACCCAATTCTCCACAAGTATTTTTTCTTTAATTGCCAGAGGGCACGTGTGCTCAATAGAAAGAGACAGTGAGAGAGAGAGAAGGAATATGAGAAAGCATTCCCATGGGGGTTGGTCTCACCACAATCTCTTCTCCATTTATTCCTCCTTTTGGGAGTCTCAGCACATTTGCACACAAGCTTAGTGTGTTTCTCAAGCCGTCGGTCTGGACTTAAATGGTACAGTCAGTTATGTGGGATCTGGTCCACCTCACAAAATTTTTTGTTGTCTCACTGGACATCTATTTAAACAACAGCAACAACAAAATCATTATTACCTAAGCCTTTATCTGAACATTTACATTTAAAACATTTTTTTCCATAGCTTAATACATTAAATTCCCTTGGCAATATAATATACCACCATGCAGTTGTAAAAATAATGAGAAAAATCTATGTGGTCAGATAGCTAACATTTATTTATATGAAAAAGTTAAGCATAGGCATAGAAGTTATGTCACTGGACTCCCACATGGCCAATCACAGTTTGAGTCCCAGTCCTGGTTACTTAAATATCACACTGGGTGCATGTGCATGCATGCCCAAGATACCAAGAGGAGATTGGAGGAGAAGGAACTGTGGCATGGCCATCCCCATTGGGGGTTGACTTCTCACTTTCTCCCTCTCTGTTTCTGTCTTTCTTCTCTCTCTCTCTGGTGAGTGCACACACCCAAGGCAAAAACCTCTAGGAAAAAAAAAGTTAAGCATAGGATAGTATGACTACTTTGGTAAATAGAGTTAAATAAGAATTCATATTTATTTGTATATATAATATATTCATAGGGGACTTCAATAGGTTTGTGAAAAACACAAAGAATGAATTTATTCTGATGCAAAATTTTTAAAAATTCATGTATAGTTTTTTCATGATATGCATTTTTCATGGGCATTTGAATACCCCTTGAATGTATACAAATAGACAAGTATGTAAAGAAATACTGAAAGGATATATGAGAAACTAATAATAGGGATTACAGATAAACAGAGGATGAAGAAAATGGATGGTAGTGGGAATGAGAGATAATTAAAAGTAAATGAATAACAAATAAATATGTATAGTTTCATGAAAAACGTTATTGCATTGCCCATTAAATATTAAATAAAAACCAAATGCATAAAAATATCTGCTTCAAGTGTTTTATGTTTTTTCATTTTACTGTTTTTTTCAAAATGTAATAAATATCAGGTTTATAGCAGATCTTTCAGTAATATAGGCTTTAATAAGAGCAATTTCTATAGAACTTTGGAAGTCATCGAGCAGAAAGTTTGCTCAACTCTAATTTTCCAGTTAGAATCGTGTAAGCTAAACCAGGTGAGATGTCTATGGTGTTGGCTATTATTTCTGCTGCTAATCATTAGTCCTCTTAGATTAGGGCATAAACAAGATTAATTTTTTTCCTTGAAAATTGATGTGGACAGTCTGCTCCTGCAGGCATCATTTTCAACATCATCTCATCCCTCTTTAAAAATGAATTAATCAAGTGTAAACTGCTATTTCTTTGGGGCATGGTTCTCTAAAACTTTTTGTGGAGCAGAAATGAGCAGCATTCTTCCACACAAGTTTCACCATAAATTTGATGTTTGTCTTTGCTTCTGTTTCAATAGACTTCATGTTGCTCTGTTAGAGCCTCTTTTCAAACCGATATCTCCCTCTCTTCAGTGCCTCAAACTGATCCTGCTCAGACATAGTATATCAAGTTTATATCTATGTATAGTATAACAAGTATATATACTTGTTATATATATACTATATATACATAGTATACTATATATACATAGGATATACATAGTATAACAAATTTATATCTATTATTTATTTCATATTACTTATTTTTCATGAACTTTTAAAAGACTTTCATAGTATGTAAATAGGAAAATAATAGTTTCAAAAATGAAAGAAATTAGAAGTAAAGAGGTTTATAGGTAAATAAGCTTAATATTGGTGGTTATTTAATAGATGGAATCAATGGTGATTTGTCCTTACAACTTTATAGTTTCTATATTTCAATTATTAATTGGCATCAATTAAATTATCAAGATATAGAAGTAGGTGAAAAAAAACCTCAAAATGCAAAATGTCACATACAAAATAATGTTGAACTTACCACACTCCATAAACTCAAAATGCAAATTGTCACGTACAAAATAATGTTGAACTTACCACACTCCATAGAAAAAGATTATCCTAAGTCACTATAGTATCTTAGCCAGCATGCACTGGGGATTTGCTTCTCTCTTTCTCTCTCTCTTTACATAGATGTGCCCTCTGGCATAATAGAAGAAAAAAGTGTAGTTAAGTTCAAATCAAAATCATGCTTTATAAATATTCTACTTTTAAGCTATTTCACTTCTTTATTAATTGTCAAATGTTCATGAGTAAGAAATTTTGGCATTAGTTATACTATAATCGAATGTTTCTCAACCGTGAAAACAGCTCCATCCTGAATTATTATCTAGTTTTTATGATCCTCGAATTTTTTTAATGCTTCACTCGATGTCATTTGTGTGATAGCAGACTGCTGAAAAGACCAAGCCGACTGGCCCAAAGCCTCTCCTTTAACTGAGAACAAGAGACATATCAGAGGAACATCAGCATGTCACTCTAACTTTATTAGGACAGAGACATAAATACATTTCAGTCGTTCTTGTGAAATTTTGGGTTTATTTAAAGTTATTGTTTCAACATTATAATTAAGTAACCTGACCCTGATGAATTTTACTTAAACAACCACTTTCAAGAATTTTCCCATTAGCCCCTATTCTCCATCAAAATCCATATCTGTGTCCCTCAACTTTATTCTCACTCTGAAATTTTTCATTAAGTTCCTGTCAGTTTTGTGAATTTCCATACAAATGAGTTACTTCTTGGTTTACTGTTACTATCCTCCATCCTTTCTCCATTCTTTATGGATGAGATATTTATTAATATTATTGTCATAATCACAACTTCCATTAAGTGTGATAGTAGTCACAGGATCATTTTTGGCAATTTTTGTTAAATGTTCAGGTGAAGTGTTTGTTTTATAAATGCACACCATCCAATAAGCAAACTTGAAAATAGTAAAGAGAAAGCTTATTTCAAGAGTGAAAGTCAATTTCTCCAGGATGAATTCAGAAACTTAAAGTAAGGGGGAAACCAATACCACATCCCGAGGCGAAGGAACAAACAGACAAAACAGTGTTTCTGAAACCAAATGACACACAGAAGGTCTTCTGATGGTGGTTGTAGCCCTGAGGATCCACAATTTATGTCAGAGCAGGGAAGGATGACGGAAGAAATATCTCAAATGTTCTTTGCTTTTACCCTCTCATCTTTTCTTGTAATTCACATTGACTGAACCCAATCCAAAACTGACTGTAAAGGAAATGTGAATGGAGTAGTAATCCCTGGACCTTGGTTTTCTTTTCACACAGCAGGGAAGAGAAAGTGAAAAAGGGATTTTGGGGAAAGGAAAGAAATGAAAAAATCCCCAGCATCATGCCTTTACTCAATTTTTATCCCATTACCTTTCTCTTAAGAGAGTAGATATTCTGCCTTAAATAGGAATTTTTTAAATTTAGAATAAATTGGGGTTTGTTTATAAGGCAGAGACTTAGAAGGTTTTGTAAAAATCCATTGTGAGAGATTGAATTTTTAAGATAATACTGTTGGATTTAGAGAAATATTTAGGTCTTTTCCATTTGAACAGAAAATCTCCATTTAAACAAGGATCAAAGTTCATTTTCTATATAGAATTAAGCATTGTTTAGTCTTCAGCTTGCCTCTTATTACCAGGAGAACTGAAGTACTTAGACAAACCTCTGATTTCTTAATTTCCACAGGTTGTGTGTTTGACATATCAGCCTTTGCATTTGCCTTCTAAAGTGGCGATATTGGTCAAGGAGAAAGCTCACAAAATCTACGAAATTAATGAAGTCTAGACTTTTAAGGACTTGAAAATGGATGACAAGGATGATAAAATACCTTGAATTTTCAAGGGGATTTTGGGAAATTGTTCTCAGAACAAAATGTAGAGTTTTAGTAGTTGACTTATTTGTTCTTTGCTGATAACATGCTCTCCACATACCCCATCCCCATCTCTCAAATCACACAATTTGTATTTGGTGAGGATAAAAAGAGAGTACTAGGAAAGTGAGGATGGCTTACAAAATCTTTGTACAGAAATAATTGAGTCAAGTGTAGACTTCAACATTTCTGATATCAGTAGTTAAGAGGTAGAAAGTGAAATCAATATTGTATTTTAAATTCTACCTATAATCTGTGTCTATTTTTGTTATCTCAAGTGCTAGGGACCATGCTACATGAGAGTCTGTCCTTGGTAACTGTAACAGTGATTATTCTCAAAGTTGGTTAAAATAAACAGAATGGAGCATATTGAAATAGTGAGTGTCAAAAATTCAAAAAGACTTGTTTGGAAAAAGAATGCATACTCCATTTAGCCAAACAAAACAGCCCATTAGCTCTTGCATTACAAATTTAACCAAGCAGAATGATTTTCTATATGGATAGAAATAAATTTTTTCATTATTGAAGAACTATGTTCAGGCCTATTGTACTCTCACCTCAGATTAATCTTGCTGTGAGAATCGTACTGCAATGGCAGTTTTCATATGCTGTTAAATATTTAATAGATATCTCTAAAAGAATCGCTCCATGCAGTATCATGTTCCTTTCAGAACTTAACTCCAACTGACTTTTGACAAGTAAATGAATGAAACCTATTACAAAAAGGATTCAACACTTCAAAACTCAGAGACAGAAAATATTTTTCCTCTGAGGTCGCGGTTCTTTTGATATGTTGCCATTGTCAAAAATGTTTTCTGTTATTGTCAACAAAAGGTTATTACTTTCAAAATAATTTTTAGATTTAAGATAACTGTTGTGCATTATTATAAAATTAGAACAAAGTCAAGGGAAAGAAACAAAAAACACACTTTATTGTGGGTGTACATGTGTGTTCATTTTTGTTTGAGGTGGAGATAGCTTTGGGTTGACATATTTAACTGAAGAGAAAGTCAGGGCCAACAAGTGGCATGGTGGTTAAGGCACTGGATTCCCATATGGCTAGCCATGTTTGAGTCCCAGACCCAGTGGCTTGAAAAACCATGCATACATTCCCAAAATCCTGAGAGAAGAATTGAGGAGAAGGGATTGTGGCATTACCATCATCCCTAAGAAGTGATTTCTCACTTTCTCTGTCTCTGTTTCTCTCTGTCTTTCTCCTATGAGCACACATGCGCTGTGAAAAAGAATAAATCAATAAATAAAGAGAAAGTATAGTTCATAAAGCAGCCATATAATTGGAATCAGAAATATTTTGTATTAGTGATTCTAAAAAGAAAAGTCAAACCAAACAAAGAGTAAACTAAAACGTGAGGCACATTTACTTCAGTTCTTTAAAACTGAGAGACTAATTTGATGAGGGCCTGGAGGATATTATTATAGAGTTGAGCTCCTAGAGCTTCTTTTGGTCAATAGAGAAAGGAAAGATAAAAGGTTATTCCCATTTATTGCAAAAGAATACCTCTATTAGAAGCACAAGTTGTGCCTGCGGATAGAGTAATCTTCCTTATGCAATTTTTCAATGGTAACAAGAGTCTAAGGTATTTAAAAAAAATCGCTATTAATTAATATGTCGCTCTCTTTGGAACAAGAGAACAATAGATTTCTCAGTTTTCACATCTCAGTGGTTCTGGAGTTGCCTTATAACTTTTTTTTTAAGAGAGCTTTTTTTTTTTGCTATAGGGCATGGGCGCTCGCCAGAAAGACAGAGAGACAGAGAAAGAAAGTGAAAATTCCCCCTCCTCCATTCTCCTTTGGGGATCTTGGACACACATGCACACACGTTTGGCATGAGTTTTAAGCCACTCAAACCACAGTCAACTACATGGCAGTCCAGTGACATAACCATTATGCCATCTGCTGGTCCCATTACTTGATATTTTAACAGTACTTTAGCTAATGTATTAATGCCTCAGCACATTTGAGGATTGTTTTCTACTTCCTTGCTGGTTCTCTACATGTAAAAGATTTGAAGGCTAATTCTTAATCATCCTGCTGCCACAACAATTTACATCCCTGAGTCACCACAGCAGTGACTTGATCACGCTAGTTACAAGAGCAGCAAATAAACATCAGTTGGGTTGGCAGTTGCTGGTGAGGAGCAACATGAAGTTCAGTTTTGCCTTATAGCATTGAGCTTATATTCACACACCTGCATCTGCACAGGAAGTATAGGCTTTGCTTTTAAAGATTCCAGTAAAAAATATTTACTTTTAGCTGGTACTCTCAAGGTACTAGTTAATTAACTATTTGTCAGAACTTAACTATTATCCAATTGTTTTTCTTAAAGAAAGGTGACATTTAGCTCAATGGAAAGCAAAAATCACCCAAAACAACTGAGAACACTGTCGTTCTTCTTTCTTTGTTTTTCTTTTTTTAACAGTAAAACCAATATTTTCTGTATTCCTTGAAAAATGCCAGAATCATTTGTATCTTTTTTAGTCATTTTGACCACCAAGAATCTAAAAAGGAAAAATAGAAATACAATGGGAAACTCTGCTTGTGTATACTATGCTGCATTTCCCCTTGAGACAAGTCATACATTTTAATTAATTTTGAAGTTTTATACTAAGCTTAGTTCTTCTTTCCCAACAGAAGCTTCCTACAGGAAAGAAATTCCTACAGTCAGATACACATGGAAAGAGATTCAAACATAATTCAGAAATAATTAATCACAAGGGAATACATGCTTGAGAAAAATCTAGGCAACATAATGAAAGGATGAAAACTAAGATGCTATTTGCCAACAGGATGAAACCTGGAAGGAACTGTCATCGATTTAAAAAATAGAAATATGATGATTTTTAGTGACATGTGGTTGAACAAGAAGGGACTTGGTAGGCTAAACATTTTATGCATTCAGGGACATTCTCAAGTTCAAGTTACGTTTCCCATTTAAAAAAAAAAAAAAAACCTATCTCAAAGAAAACTTGAAACTAAGAGTTTCAGAGAAATATAACTTCTCAGATACAAAACTAATTTTATGCCTTATTTGAAGAATTTCAAGACAAAAATTAAATAAACTTCAGAGGATATAGGGTGTGTTGAACCCATTAAAAGCTGAACCTCAGGGCAAAATAAATGGTCAGGATCCTTCAGGTGCAATTAAAAAACCAGTTATCACTGATTTTGTTTTGAGCAACTTTGAATTTAGCTACATTATCAGATTATTGTCTTGCTTGCATCCCTTCCCAACA
Source organism: Tupaia belangeri chinensis (assembly GCF_000334495.1). Lineage (NCBI taxonomy): Eukaryota > Metazoa > Chordata > Mammalia > Scandentia > Tupaiidae > Tupaia > Tupaia belangeri. The sequence goes on from NW_006159624.1 coordinate 2,481,861, forward strand.
GGATTTTTGCCTTATGAAAACTCTATCGACAGACACTAAAATCAAAAGAGACACATCTAGAAGAACATTTCAGTTTTGAATCAGTTGTGAGCTGCTGATGAGATGAGATTGGAATAACTGGAATAAATTACCATAAGTGAAGAAAAATATTACATTAAAAGTTTGAAAATTACCTGAAGAACTTTAAACTCAACGTTTTAAAAATTTGACATGATACCTTGGGAAAAATGATGATGTGTTTGATCTTTATTGACCTTCCTTTCCTAAATTGAGACTTGATGAAATTTTTAATATAAGAAGAACATCTCTAGTTTCTTATCTCTCTGGGATCCTTTGCTCATTCAGTTTGTGAGTTTGTGAGGGAAAGGACATACACCTTCTTTGTGACAGGACATTTTAGTGGAGGAAGCAAAAATAAAAATCGGGACATAGTAGTCCTAAATTCTAGTCTTTAGGTAAATTTCCTATTTTAGTAAAATATTAGATGAGATTATTGAGTTTCCTCTGAGACTATTATACTAACTATAAAGCCATTTATTAATTATGGATTTTCATGAGCCTCTCCTACAAAATAAACCTATGCCTGAAAGTGAGGACACAGCAGTTAAAAAAAAATAAATAATTGCGAACATATTTTACGTAATCACTGATGAGTATTAACAGTGGATTTCTACTTCAGAAGTGGGTATTAACCTGAAATAGTCTGTCACTGAGCATAGGAGAAGGAAAATAGTGAATATTATTGAGCAGCCAATTCATTGAGATATTCTCTCAGAATTCCTATCAACTCTTTTGGGAATTTTGGCTGAATGTATGAGAGAAATATTGCTTGAGGCTTGAAATGCCTTGTAAATCCTAAATTTCATGATTGTAATCCAATAACATTTAAATAGATTTTTATTTCTACATTCCTTTATCAGATATGAGACACTGCCAATCCTCTAAAAATGCTATTGCTAAGAGAAAAACGAGTGAGACAGAGAAAGGGTGGATAATAAAATTAGTGGGTAAAAAAATTGTGTGGTAATGTTGGACACAGGCTAGTTTCCATTGGTAGGCTTATTTAGTGAACTTTAAAAAAAATGCTGTTTACACAATTTTATTATGGAAGTGGAATTTTAGAGATCAGTACTCTTCAGAAACATAAATACTACATAATGAGAACTACTGTAGTCAGAACAAGGTGTCCAAAAAGATGCAACAGACTATTTACAGATGATCCAGGAAACACTTGGGAAATGTGGTTTGGGAAGGATAAATTATATAGGAAAAGTGAAATTTCTTAATACATTTGAAGGAAATTTCAAACAAATAGAAAAAAAAGTAAACAGACAAATACATACATGATCATGTGCTGCATGATGATGTTTAAATCAATGATGTATTCAAAAATTAAACAGACAAATACATACATGATCATGCACTGCATGATGATGTTTAAATCAATGATGTATTCCTTATATAATAGTAGTCCCATAAAATAAAGGATACAACAAAATCTTATCACCCAGTTATATTGCAGCCATAGTAATGTCATAGTCCAGTGAATTATTCATGTGTTTGTGGTGGATGTTGATGTAAACAAACGTACTGCACTACCAGTCATATAAAGTACAGACATAAAGTTATGTATAGTACAAAATTACTTGATAATAATAATGAATTACTGACTTATGTATCTACTTCACTTTTTAGTTTATTTTTAGTTTATTTTAGTTTATAAGTATACTTCTACTTATAAAAAATACTTTACTGGGACCAGCAGATGATATAATGGTTACATCACTGGACTCCCACAGGGCCGACTATGGTTTGAGTTCCAGACCTGGCAGCTTAAAACCCATGCCAGCCATGTGTGCATGAGTACTCAAAATCCCAAGAGCATGGGAAGAAGGGATTGTAGGGTGGCCATACCCCTTGGGGGTGATTTCTTGCTTTCTGTCTCTGTCTCTCCAGCAAGCATACACACTCTACAGCAAAAGAATGAAACAAAAAAACTCACTAAAAAAATAATAGTTTACTATAAAACAATATTATGCCGTGTTATACAGACAGAAAACTAAATATGTTTCCCACTCTGGAATGCTTGTGCATTAATTTAATCTCATGTTGTTTTCTTCATCATGGGCTTTCAATGAGACCAGATGTGGAGGTGGGAGACAGTGATACTGATAAAGATGAATTTCTAGATGATGCCTACCGTCATTCAGAATAAGTCAAGCATAAAAAAGTAGGAAATAAAACCTTTCAAGGAGCAAAAACAAGTCATCCACCAAGAAGTGTATGCATGCCAAGAGACTTCTCAAAATCTGCAGTGAAACATGACTGCAACTAATCAATGGCTCCAGTGTTACGAGAGAAAATTATTTTCAGCTTAAAATTCTATATCAAACCAACTTTGCAAGCAAGTGTGAAGGTAAAACAAAAACATTTTCAAATAGGAAGTGGCAAAACTACCTTCAGCATTGTTCTTCTGAGGAAGTTATTTTAGGATAAAGCAATCAAAATTAAAAAGAAAAAAAAGCAGGATCCTATGGTCCTGCAGGAGTGAAACATGATGCTCTGTGAGGCCACTACCCAGGGGAGGTCTGGATTTGCTTCTGGAAACGTTTCTAAGTGTGTTAGCTTTATGTGTGCCAATAATCCAGGGGGTGGATTGCAGCATAAAGACCCAGTTGAAAGTATAGCTTCTCTGCCTCTCTCTCTTTCTGTCTCTCTTGCTCATGGAATAAACACATAAACTTAAAAAATAAAAAAAAGGCAAAGAAAACATACGATATAAAATAATGTAAAGAATTCTGGAAAGGAGAGATGGAACAGCCAAGTAGTTAACTGTTCAGCAGATCTAAGAAACAACTGGTCCCATAGTGAAGATACAGAATTGCAGGCTATTGCAAGGAAGTCAGTTTCTAAAGGAAAAATGCTATAGAATATTAAATGAAGAGGATGAAAAAAATAAAAGCCATAATAAGATAAAATAGTTTCAGAAAAATACTGATTTAAAAATTTCAGAGGGACCAGCCGTTAGTATGATGGCTATGTCGCTGGACTCCCATGTAGTCAACTGCGGTTCAAGTCCCGGACCCGGTTGCTTAAACTCATGCCAGGCATATGTGCGTGCGTGCCCAAGATCCCAAGAGGAGAATTGAGGATAAAGGATTGCAGCTTGGCCATACCCCCAGGGGGTGGTTTTTCGCTATCTATCTCTCTGTCTCTCTTTGTCGTTCTGGTGAGTGCATGCGCCCTATAGCAAAAACCTCTCAAAAAGGAAAAAAAATTTCAGAAAAACAAAACAAAAATCAATGCAAGAAGGCAAAGATAAACATGTTCATTAGAACTCTCTTGGTCTTAGCGCCATTTTCTCAGAAACCTCCGCACCACGAGAGTCAGGTAGAGGAAGAAGTGAATGCACAGGCTGAAGCCCGAGAGAAGAAAGATGAGGCAGAGGTCCAAGTAAACAGCTTGTGTTTCTATGGAGGCCACAGCAGCAGAAAGAGAATGTCGGAGGCTATGGACATTGGTACAAGTTGAATTGCAAGATACTGTTGAATCTGTCTCTTGGTCTAGAACTACCATGGCCAGTGGATCACCAAGACCTCTGAGAGAGGCTCTTACTGCTCATTCCAAAGCAGCCCTTACAGTCCTTTTCCCGGTACCTGTGACATTCTTTTTTTTTTTTTTTGGAGAGATTTTCACTATAGGGCGCTTGCGCTCGCCAGACAGACAGAGAGAGACATAGAGACAGAAAGCGAGAAATCACCCCCCGGGGGAATGGTCACACCGCAATCCCTTCTCCTCCATTCTCCTCTTGGGATCTTGGGCACGCACACACACGCACCCGGCGTGAGTTTTAAGCCACCAGGTCCGGGACATGAACCACGGTCGACTACGTGGGAGTCCAGCGACATAGCCATTACGCTAACTACTGGTTCCCGACATTCTTGAACTAATGCTGTTACTTGTGGTCAGTTGGAATCTCTGTGTTATAAATCATCTCTTCTGTCATTAAAAAAAAAAGTTTACTACTGGAATTTGCAGTAAAAAATATCTGCCAGCTCAAAACAATGAAAATTGAATTACGATTTCAGAAAAAAATATAATTTTTTAAACCTAATGTTATAAAAAGTTAGGTACAAAAATCTCTAAGTAATGGTAAGAGAGTTACTATGATTCAACAGGTTCTATTTATAGTTGTTGAAAGAATGACATAAAGGTATTGTTTTAAAGTTACAAAGATAACTGAGCAAGAAATATATTTTTAAAAGTGACAGTAGTTGATTGGGAGGGGTTATGTATATGAGCTAACTCATAATATCTTATAGAAATAAAAATTGTATCTGAAATTGATAAGCCAAAAGTGGATAATGCAGATTATGCAGATCTGTGCTGACCAACAGTAGCTTCTAGTCAGATGTGGCGAGTAAAATTGAAATGTGCTCTTATATCATATGAACCACTTTTCAGGACTTCCATAGACACAAGGGGAGCCCAGAGAGTGAGTGGCACAGGGTGGAAAGTCCATGTGGGAAGGTTCCCAGTACAATTCAGAGATTTCTCTGAGGATACCAGGCACACACTTGCTGGCAGAAGCTGGAGTTGGACTGTGGCACTGGAACTCTGTTGGAGGACTCCTCTCTCTCTCTCTCTCTGTCTCTGTTCTCTCATGGAAAAAAATTAAATAAGCTTAAAAAGAAAGTTCCAAGTGACTAGTATCTATCATATTAGACCATACAAATATAGAAAACATCTATAATTACAGAATCACAGAATTATATATGCCACAACAAGGATCAACCTTAAAGACATTATGCTATAATATAATGTAAACTAGTTACAAAAGAACAAATGCTATATAGTTCCAGTTATATGAGGTACTTGGAGTAGTCAAATTCATAAAGACAGGGCATAAAACCATGCTTGCCAGAAACTGTGGGGATGGGAAATGGGGAATTATTGTCTAACATGCATAGAGTTTAAATTTTTGCAAGATGAAAAGAATTCTGGAGAATTCTGAGTGGTGGTAATAGATGCACAACAAGGAGAGTGTATTCAATGCCACCAAACTGTACACTTAAAACTGGATAAGATAGGAGCCAGCAGATGGCATACTAGTTATGTCATTGGACTTCCACATGGTTCAACTCCCTGACCCAGTGAATTGAAACTTACTCTGGGCACATGTAGGTGAGGCCCAAGATCCTGGGAGGATAGTGGAGAAGAAGAGATTGTGGCATGGCAACCCCCTGAGGAGTGATTTCTCACTTTCTCTCTCACTGTCTCTGTCTCTCTCTCTCTCCTCAGAGAGCTCATGCATCCTATGGCCAAAAAAAAAAAAAACTATAAAACAAACAAACAAAAATAAGATAGTGTCATGTGTATTTTAACGAAATTTTTAAAATTAACAATAATATACTATAGAAAACACATAAGAAAGGTCAACAATAAATGTATTTCCATTGAGATTTTAATTAAGCACATTCTTTTTTCTAATTTTTTTTTTTTGGTGGGGAGAAGTTTTTGCTATAGGGCACGTGCATTCGCCAGACAGAGACAGAGAGACAGAAAGCAAGAAATCACTCCCCAGGGGGCATGGCCATGCCATGATCCCTTCTCCTCCATTCTCCTCTCGGGATCTAGGGCATGCACGCACACGTGCCCGGCATGAGTTTTAAGCCACCGGGTCCGGGACATGAACCGTGGTCAACTACATGGAAATCCAGCAACATAGCCATTACGCTAACTGCTGGTTCCCCAAAAGTTCCAATTATTGACCTACCTGTTCCTACAGCTTAGGATAATTTTTTTTTTTTCAGAGAGGTTTTGCTACAAGGCACATGCGCTCACCAGAAAGACAGAGAGAAACAGAGATACAGAATGTGAGAAATCATCCCCCAGGGAGTATGGCCATGCCACAATCCCTTCTTATCCATTCTCCTCTTGGTATCTTGGGTACGCATGCACGCACTGTGTCAGTTTAAGCCACTGGTCTGGGACTCAAACAGCAGTCAACTACATAGGAGTCCAGCAATGTAGCCATTACGCCATCTGCTGGTCCCCAGGATAAAATAAAATTTAAAATGCATGCTCAGATGTTACCATCAGTCATTCCTCTTGAATCTGGAAAAACAAATTCACCCAAAAGAATATATAACTTTAGGAACCAGCAGTTAGCATGATGGCTATGTTGTTGACCTCCCATGTAGCCGACTGCATGGTTTTTTTTTTTGGAGAGATTTTCACTATAGGGCGCGTGCGCTCGCCAGACAGACAGAGAGAGACATAGAGACAGAAAGTGAGAAATCACCCCCCAGGGGGGATGGTCACGCCGCAATCCCTTCTCCTCCATTCT
>NW_006159624.1:2488220-2502024 GCF_000334495.1 Tupaia belangeri chinensis
CACACACACGCCCAGCATGAGTTTTAAGCCACCGGGTCCAGGACGCGAACCACGGTCGACTATGTGAGAGTCCAGCGACATAGCCATTACGCTAACTGCTGGTTCCCCTGACTGCGGTTTGAGTCCTGTACCTGATGGCTTAAACTCACACTGGGTGCATATGCATGCATGCCCAAGATCCCAAGAGGAGAATGGAGGAGAAGGGATTGCACTGTGGCCATCCCCCCTGGGGTGATTTCTCGCTTTCTATCTCTCTGTATCTCTCTGTCTTTCTGGAGAGATCACATGCCCTAAAGAAAAAATAAATAAATAAAAGAATATATCACTTTAAAGCACTTAGAATGTTCAATTTTTCTGTAATATGTCATTGAACAAAAGTAAGGTGAAATGGCTGTGGAGAACTTTCATGACCTACTAGTGGGAAGAACTGATCTGGTAACAGAAAGTAAGTAGAAGCAACCTGAAAATTCCTGTATTCAATTCACATGCCCTAAAGAAAAAATAAATAAATAAAAGAATATATCACTTTAAAGCACTTAGAATGTTCAATTTTTCTGTAATATGTCATTGAACAAAAGTAAGGTGAAATGGCTGTGGAGAACTTTCATGACCTACTAGTGGGAAGAACTGATCTGGTAACAGAAAGTAAGTAGAAGCAACCTGAAAATTCCTGTATTCAATAGTAGGGACTTGAAGTATCTTAGCTTTATGAACCTACATGAAATGTAATGAATAACATTGGACAATGGTAGAAAAATCAAGAAAATATATTTGTTGGAGATCTTCAAAACAGAATGGATACTCATCTCTTCAGATTATTTGGATTTAGACCTCACTCATTACCACTCCAGTGATCTTATTTTTCATTTATCTTGTTTAGTATTAAAAGAAATTATCTGTACTTTGGCTCTGGAAGTATACAATAGCTATATAATTAGCCACTTTATAAAAACGCAAGCTTTCCAATTGAAAAAGTGTGCGTAAATATCAATTGGATTTTTTTCTTCCCTTTTTTTTTTTGCCTCAGGACATGTGCACTCACCAGAGAGAAAGAAAGACAGACAGACACAGTGAGAGAGAAAATGAGAAAACATCCCCTAAGGAGGATGGTCATGCCACAGTCCCTTCTCCATTCTCCTCCTAGGATTTTAGGTATGCACACACATGCACCCAGCATTGTTTTTAAGCCACCAACTCTAGGACTCAAACTGTGGTTGGCCATGTGGGAGTCCAGCAATGTCACCACTACCCCATCTGCTGGTCCCTCAGTAGAATTTCCTAAGGATCACAGTAGGACTAAATCCTCCACCTGAAAACAAATTGTGTTTTAAATTATTCAAATTACATGTATGATAGAACATTCATAATTTCTCCAAAGAGAAACAATCATCTTGATTGTCCTAAAAGGAATATAATGTGTCTTTTTCTTTCAGAGAAATGTAGAATGCACAATAGCTTGAATTGCTATTGCAGGGATATTCAGTCAAATGACTTCCTCATCTACCATTAAATATTATAGATACCATGAAATGAAGCTTGAAATGTAGAGTCAGAGACCATGTTCTCCTCTCTGCATTTCATATTTCCAGTATGGCTTCAAGACAAATATTAGAAATGGGATAGAGTTAGAATATTGAATGCATTAAAGAAAATAGTGTTAATTTGCAAAAATTGAAATGATGAAATATGCCATCATGTATCAGAATATAACATGCTAATTCTCTGAGATAAATAGATGAACATCCCATCATCCTTTCCCTCAGCAAACTAACAGTGTAGGGAGAGATATCATCAGCACATAATATTGATTAGTTGTAACACACATATACTAGTAGCTTGAACACCTCATAATAGAAATAAAAGTCAGTGTTTCAGAAACAATTCCGTTATCAGGAGTTTTGGTCAAGTATTCCACAACTCTAGATATGATTCATAGCAGAATAGCAGGTAATGACTAGGCAGAAAAAATACTAGAAAAGATATTCCAAAAGACAGAAGGCATGCAAAGTGTAAGGCAGCAAAAAGAAACTGTGTACTCAAAAAATTGAAAGTAGATTCACATTACTGGTGTGTAGCAGGATGCAATACAATAACGATACTAATTAGTGTAATAGCTGCATTAGTTTAAACAATAGTTCATTTTAGCATGCCTGTAATATACCACCCCTTCTAATAGGAGCTAGATTATGATGTATTGAGTGCATCTGTTACTGTTTAAAGCCATATAGATCATATACAAGGGGTCTTCAAAAAGTATATGAAAATGAATATTATGAAAAAACCTGTGCATCAATTTCAAAATTGTTTTGCACCAAAATAAATTGAATTTTAATTCCATTTCCCCGTACATTGTTGAATTCCTCTTGCATTTCTAAATCTACTTCTATTATATAGCGATTTTACATATCTGTGTCACGTCATTTAATTCATGTATCAAATCATGACATAGAATTTGTTTTCTTAAAATTCTTGTTTTCTTAAAATTTTAAAAACCTATTAGGATGGAATGCATGTGCACTTGCATGAGAGTTAGAAAAAGAAAGAAAGAAAGACCTCCATGGTGTCAGGTCACATTGCAATCCCCTTCTTCCAGTCCTTCAGCCCATCAGATCTGGGGCACTTGCACATATGCTTAGCTAGTGTTCAGGCTAACCAGCCGGGGATTCATATTGCAGTCACCATGTGGGATTTGGTTTGTCTTGAGCTGCACATTACCACTGCACCATGGAACCAGCCCTATTCTCATTTTAAAGATGAGGAAATTGATTTCCCAAAAAGTTAAGTAATTAATCTAGACTAGCCCATTCTGTCAGTTTTTGAGCCAGGAATCAAAGATATGTTTGACTCATATAATGAGTATATAACCTCTAAGACATAAGGTTAGAGTAGACAATTATTACATTAAGCCTCTTGGTCTCCCATGAACCTGATGCAAGTGACACATAAAATATTTAAATCTGTGATTTTTTTCTTTCTTTCTTTAAAAAATTCTTAGATAAAATTATTTTTATATACTAGAGTTTTATTTCAAATAATTAATGGGTGAGTTTGCATCATAAAATAACAATTTCTCATTATATTATCTGGTACTAAATTATCATTGTCAGTGTTGTGTATAACTCCTCAAAGCAAAGGGATTGTGCCTTGCCATTAAAGCTGTGAATATCTTTATTTACTTTTTCAATCATTCTAGCTTCAATAGAAAGTTAAAGAAAAGATATTACTACTCTATAACATTTTGGTTTTATTCTTATTACTAGTGTTATTAGGTCACAAAAGTCACAGGGTAATTGTGTTCAATTCTCCTACCAATATAAAAGCAATTCTCTTACAAAGCTAAAGAGCCACCTTAAGTATATCCATCTTGTAATCTTGTAAAGCTGTTTTTTGTTTTTGTTTTCTTGCTGGGTGTTTTAGTGAGAAAGATGCTAAAGTGAAAAAGGCAAGAATATTATGATAAGTGAGTTTGATTAAGTAAAACCCAAAAACAAAAAGCATTGCCTCCAAAGCCGCTTGAAACTTTATAATTGTATTGCTAAGCAAAAGAAATCAGACACAACTGGGGGCATTTTGATAAAACAAGTTTTCTGGGAAGGGCTGAGCTGTTTTATGACTTAAAGCAGTGGGAGAAAGTTGAAACAGATTCTTTAAAAAATGAGTCTATTAACCATAAAATATCTGCCAACTATTTCAATATTTTGAAGCATCCTACAAAAAAGGGGAAAAAAGATGAACTCTGACCTTTATTCACAGCATGCAATTGCATAATTGTATTGATGGCTCCATTCAGCCAGCAACTGAGTTTTCAAAGCTTTCACATACTTACTGGACCAACAAAGTATTATAGAATTCCTATCATTGAACCCCTTTAAGAAATGCTAAAGCTCAGTATACTTTTAAAGAGATAAATATATATTTTTAAAAAAATTGCCTGGAATGAAAATTTTGGTTCTCTTACCACAGGTGAAGTCTTGGGGTGCTTTTTTACATGTCATTTGCTGTTTTTATTTAGAAATAATCCCAGATGTCTCTGTAAATATTTTCCTTAAAACTGGTGAGCATACGCTTCAGAGATCTCTAACATCTTATTCACTGAAATGAAGATTATCATCATGCAGAGCCTGGGCATTTTCAAGAAGCTGTCAAGAAATTAAAGAGGATATGCATGTCTCCTCTACCAAAAAAAAAAAATTTCTTTCTTTTCACAAAGTATGTAGTAAAATACTTCATTGGATTGAGAGTGTCGTATTTTGTTTGAGAAAAAAGGAAAACTCAGTTTCAGAAAATAATATATTTTTGCAAGACTTAGCTGCTTTATTCAAGAGAATAAAATCATGCCTTAAAAGTCAAAGTCTGGGGCCAGCAGGTTGCATGGTGTTAAGGCACTTGGACCACAATTTGAGTCCCAGACACAGAGGCTTTGGACTCTCACATGTCTGACCACAATTTGAGTCCCAGACACAGAGGCTTGAAATTCATGCCAAGTCTGTGTGCATGCATGCCCAAAATTCCAGGAGAAGAATGAAGAAGGGATTGCACCATGGCCATCCCACTAGGGAGTGATTTCTTGGGTTCTCTCTCTCTCTCGTGCAAGCAAAATAAGGCACATACCCGATAGCAAAAATCTAAAAGCTAAACAAAACAAAATAAAAAAAGCAAAAGAAAAGAAAAAGCCAAAGTATTTTATTACGATTATAAATATTATTAAAGTCTATTTCTTTTCTTTTCTTTCATTTTGTCAAGTTATTACTCAAAAAGAAGAGAATGAAAGTAGGCAATTAGGCAAACTTTTCCAGTGCTGGGTGAAGCATTTATACAGGCTACAGTTTTAACTAGAAAAGGCTATAAATGCATCTATAAACTGAATTCTGCAAGCACTTGAGCATACTGTTTAAATCTTTTAGCACTTACTTGTAACTAATATAATCACTTAACTATGCATTTATGCAAGATACTAGCATAGTAGTAGGTTAGATGCATACTTGAAAATATGCCTTAATGTCTTCAGTCCCTCACCCACCTGTTCTACCTCTGCCATTTGTCTTACCACTTTGTAGTGTCATCCCACTGAGCTCCCCAAGATTTGCTTTAGCCAATGGGATATTGAAGTATATGGTACAAGTTTAAAGATCACTAGCTTGTTTATGCTTGACTTCTTGCATTCTTTTTTTTTTTTTTGTAATTTTTTTTTTCTTTTGGAAAGGTTTTTGCTATAGGGCGTGTGCGCTCGCCAGACGGACAGAGAGAGACAGGGAGATAGAAAGCAAGAAATCACCCCCCAGGGGGGTTGGCCACGCCACAATTCCTCCTGCACTCTCCTCCAGGGGATCTGGGGCATGCTGGCACACACACCCGGCATGAGTTTTAAGCCACTGGGTCCGGGACGCCAACAGCAGTTGACTACACGGGAGTCCAGAGACATAGCCATTACACTAACTGCTTTTCCCACTTCTTGCATTCTTGTAATCTCTTCCAGGAGAAAACACTTAGTTACTAGCGCCAGGAAGATGACCAAGTAGCATCAGCAGAGCCCAGTTTAGATTTCCAGGTCTAGGAGGAATAAATACCAATTGTATGTCCCAGAGTTTTTCTTTTATTACCAAGCGTTAATATTTCAATCGATAATTAATATAGTTTTTATTATTCTTTCTTTGCTAATATAAATAGAAACAAATGTTTATCCTCTAAAAAGGTAGCTATAATTATTTGAGGACTAAGTAAATTATGCAACTGAAATTCAACCATATAGCACTTTAGGTAATTTTAGTATGCGGCAATGTAGGTCTATCTTTTATAGTAAAGTCCATTGTGAGGGATTTTCTTACAAGTACATAGCTCTGAGAGTTCAAACTTGGCAGGAAGAGACTACATTTCAATTAAGTGTTCCCTTTGTAGCTATTACCTGGTGCCAGGGTGCTCGAGTAAGAGAGGAGAGCACAGGATGAGGTTAAGCCTCCAATTGCCCCTTGGGCTGAGTACCACAAAGAGTTATAAATTGAAAGAGAGAAAAAAAAATGTTCAAATTAAAGTCAAAAGGTAATAAATTGGATGATAGAGCACAGAGAATTTTAGAGCACTGAAACCATTCTGAATGATACTATAATGATGTCTTTGTACATTTGTCAGAAACCACTGAATGTACAAAGCCAAGAGTGAAACCTAATGTATACTTTGAGCCTTGAGTGATAATGGTGCTTTAACGTAAGTTCATCAGTTGTAAAAATTAAAACACTCTGGTGTGGGATATTGATAGCAGGGGAAGGCGTGCGTGCTTGTGTGCAAGCAGGATATCTATGAAAACTTTTTGTTCTTTTTGATCAATTTTGCTATAAGCCCTAAACTGCTCTAAAATAAAAAGTGTGCATTTTAAGTACAATGAGTGTCAAGAGTGTATTTGCATTACTGTAGCAAACATGGCTTAGTAACTCAAACTACTTGCTCAAGCAAAACAATAATTTTTTTGAGGGAAATTGACTTTTGAGTAAGAATAAAATTTGACTTTTTAATAGTCACAATGGAGATACAATGCTTGTTTGTTTACTAAGTGGTTATTAACTTTGAACAAAAGTAAGATATACATATTCAAAATTATTTCTAAATAATTTACAAAGACTTTGTGATATAGTTGATGCATTCAAAATAAATGTGCAGGATATTGATTTATGTTTATTTTGGGAGGAGAAACACCATATTTGTCATCAGCATCTCAAAGAGGATCAGCACTACAGTGTAATAAAAACTTCGGACTAAAATTACTCAGATAAGGAATAAAGCAATTACATTTTATTTTAGCAAATACCATACCTGCAAAAGAATTAAGAATTGAGTAGGGACAGAGTAAAAGGATGATTATGAAAATGAAGGCTCCAAGGAAAGCCAAATAGAGGTCTTTACATTGGGATCAGCAAGTGGCGTGGTGGTTAATGTACTGGCCACTCCCACATGGCCACTCCCACATGGCCAGTCATGGTTCAAGTACCGGAACTGGTGGCTTGCTTTCTCACTTTCCCTCTCTCTCTATCTCTCTCTCTGTCTCTCTCTCTCTATGGTCAAATTAAAATAAATGGATGAACAAATAAAATTAAATCTAAAAAAGAAAAACAAGAAGTCTTTACATTAACTCAAGAAAAACGGGGCCATAATTGAAGTCAATGGAGGGTTGGAAAAGAAGTGCAGTCATCTGCAACTTTTTTCTGTATCTGCCATTGAAGACCATAAATGTCATCTTCGATGGCTTACATGGGAAAAGAAGTGTGACCAGAGAAATTAGGCAACTGCCAGCATCATCACCCAAAACATACTGTACAGACGGTCAGATGAACGCTGCCATCTTGGCCCCCACTGAGTCCTAGAAGCCACAACTTCTGCCATGAGAACTGAACAACAGAGATCCTGTCATAGGAAAGTCTATTCCTTATTCTCCAAGAAATGGGATGTGACAATTCTAGGTCTGCACGCATATTCCTCTGGCCCTGCTGCTTTTTATTATATTTTTATATATGATTTATTATATTTCAATGTTGAAGGTAGACTTGGATTATAACTGGTCATATGATTCGATACAAAGGAGGCCGTGAAATTTAGTCTATAAAATTAATCTTATATATGGGAATATTGCTCTGTTTCTTGTGTAGATTTCATAGGTGAGACATTTATGTAAAATAGGAAGTTTTCTGTAGACAGCAAGAAAAGATAGAGAAAAATAACCATTATACACAGTTCTATAAACACAATTGATCATTTAATACATTTTCATATTCAACACATTTATTGAGCTCCTAATATATCTTAAAAAGCATGTCAGGAACTGGATATCAGTAATAAATAAGACAAGAACCTGCATTCGTAGGGCTTTCATTCTCCTAGAGAAAATATAAAACACAATAAATAATAAACATATGAAAGACATACAAAAGTTGTAGATGCTCATGAGCTGATACATCCTAAAGAGAATAATAAATTGGAAAAGAAGATAGAGAGTACAGAAGAAATATATTGTTTTAAACAGAGTAGGCAGTGAGAAGAAAACTAACATTAAACTAAATCCTAGAAGGTGATAGAAAGGAAACACCCATTTTGATATATGAAGGAAAATAGAAGGTAAAGAAACTGGCAACTACAAAAATCTCTAAAGTGAAAGCATGTTCAAGGAATAGCAAGTTGGCCAAAGTGAGTGGTGTGGAGTGAGGATAAAAGCAATAGATGACATCCCAGAGATTAAGAGAAGAGGGAATCTGTAGCAACTGTTAGGACTCTGTATCAAATAGAACTCATTGTTGTCTTAACATATTTTTCGAGTCACAACAATGTGCCCAGTACTGTATCATTAACTTAGAATATAATGTGATGGTTTCATAACTGTACTGTGTTAACGTTTGTGACTAGAGATGCATTGCTTATGCACACAATCATCTCTAATTTTTGGGTCTTTAGAATGTGTTTTGGTTCAGGTATAACACATAACACCCTTCCCATCTCCCTCCTCCTCTCTCCTCTCTTTTCTCTCCTCCTCTCTTCCACCTCCCTCCTCCCTGCTCTTCTACCCTTTTACCTTCCACTCCTTCTCTTGCCTTCCCTTCCCTTCCTTTTTTTTCCCCTTCCCTTCCCTCTTTCCTTTCCTCTTTCCTTTTCTTTCCACACTGCAATCCCTTCTCCTCCATTCTCCCCCAATGGGCACACATGCACATGCATCCAGTGTGTTTTTCAATCTGCTGGGTCTGAGACTGTAACCATGAAGTCAGCTATGTGGGATCCAGCTTCTTAACCACCACCTCACCAGTGGGCCAGCTCTTGCTTTCCTTTATGAACTGTAGTCCTATGCTGGATAGTTTTGTATCTATTTTCATAATCACTGTACTTCTTAAAAGTAAATTGAATTATCTCTAAAATGAAAGTTCTTTGAGCTTTAAAAATGGGTATTATTGATTTAAACTAGAGACATAAAATGTTTGAAAAGTGCCAACAGGGGAAATGAGGTTATCTCATAGCTGGCAAACTACTGATTTATGACTTTCATTATGCTTCTACAATTAGAACAAAAGATATGAAACTTTGTGTTTAAATTATTATTCTTTCTATGAACAGATTTACTTCACGATAAATGCCATAAAATAGTCATGTTAATAATATTACACAAAAGGAAGAATCAATATAAAATTCCCACTGAGGTTTGCTTTGTTTCTGTTACATTCTCTTGCATTCCTTTCTTGAGAAGGCAGAATACACTAGAATAATTTAAACTAAATTATTCATGTTTTTCCTACCTCAGCTAATTTTTCTATAAAATAACTGAAATATATAGACAATACACATAATTTCTCTATAAATAGTGATGGGAAAAAGAATTATTAATGGTTTTAGAAATATCATTTTTCTAGATGTTCCAGAAATTTCCTGGCAGACATAATTATTTGGCTAAAATTTATTTAGAGCTTAGTAATTTCAAGGTCTCATGAGAGTTGTAAAGATAGATAATTCTCATCTGTAAGAAGAAAATAATACTTAGCTAAAAAGAATAATAACATTGCACAAATTGTAATATGGAGGGTAATGAAAGAGTAAGACAAACACTCGTGCATGCAAAAAGAAAAAAAAAAATGTTGCAAGAAGATGTATGCACTGGTTATAATAGGGACACTAAAGTGAGAAGCTGTCCCAACTTTTGTTTCTCCTTTTCACTATAGAGAGATGCTATCTCAGTTTGTTTGGAAAATAGAGGAGACTCTTCCAGAGGAAGGAAGACTGGACTCATTCTTAAAGTTTATGTTTTCATAAGCTTGTCAGTTTCTTTACCGTTTATTTTTCTTACATATGTTAACATGGCTTTCTTCCTTATCACCTTCAGTACTTACTTCAATGTCAATTTGCTTTTCCCTGCCTGCCTGCTAAAAATGTTATCTGTCCCCAGTACTTTCTAAGCCCCTTTCAGATATATTTTTCTCTTTAGGGTGTATCACCATATGAGAGTCTACAACTTTTATGTGTTTATTATTTCTTGTATTTTTTTCTTTAGGAGCATGAGAGTCCTAAGAATGCAGATGGGCTTGGAGGATAAGGCATTCTAGCTAAGACAGAGGACATGTGAAAAGTCTTAAGATTATGAGCTGGGGTGGAAATCTGAGAATCCTACCATTAAGTTGGTCTGTTAGCATGCATAATTTGGGTGCAAACAAGGAATGAGTTGGAGGAACTGACTGCCGCTGTTCTAGGATATACACTGAGGGAGTGACACTATTTCTATGTAGGAAGATAATATGTTAAGTTTGAATGTTTAGTAATACTGTATGGCCAGTGGTCAGTGATTGTAGATATTAAATAATGGGGCCAGCAGGTATGTGTTGGGTAAGGTACTGGACTCCCACATGGCTGAATGCAGTTCCAGTCCTAGTCTGGTGGCTTGAAAATCATTTAAGTGGATATGCATGTGTGTCCAAAATCCTGAAGAGAGAATGGAGGAGAAGGGACTGAGGTGTGGTCATACGCCCTGGGAGGAGGATGGCTGATATCTCACTTTCCTTCTCGTTGTCTCTCTCTTGTTTCTTTCTCTGGTGAACGAACATGCCTTAAGATTATATATATATATATATATAATAGCATGGAAAATAACCATCGATGCCCAGATTTAGAGCTCATCTCTCTGACTCACATCCTAGGCTTTTCAAGAAGTAAAATGAAGGATGCTCTCATCTGGAGCAGTCCTGTTGATCCTATCACTGAAACCTCACTCTTTTCGAACTCCTACACACAAGAGATGGGCACAGAAGCAGTGACCACAGTCTGAGAAGAAAAGGCAAAACAGGTGGAAAAGAAAACTGAGAGAAGCTTAAACTGATGTATCAGCAAAATCCTGGGTGTAGCCTTTTTCTTACTTTCAGACTGGAAAGATCACATACAAATTTACCTGGACTTTGTTTATCTTCATTTATCACATCAATTTGTGTCCATATGTGTCACTGTCACTCAGTTTAATTCTCAGATAGAGCTAGGAGAAGAGTACTCAATACAAACCCCCTTTGGAAAAGAGTGCAATGCAAATTTCAAGTGTGCAAAGCAATATCCTTGCCCAAAGAACCTTTGAAACATTTATGAAATATATGTCTTATGAGAAAACTATGCATGCATTTCAAGATTATTTTTGCACCAGAATTAAGTTGTACTTTAATTAATTCTTTCTACAGACTTGTTTCAAAGTCCCCTGATATAA
Source organism: Tupaia belangeri chinensis (assembly GCF_000334495.1). Classification (NCBI taxonomy): domain Eukaryota; kingdom Metazoa; phylum Chordata; class Mammalia; order Scandentia; family Tupaiidae; genus Tupaia; species Tupaia belangeri. Next base: position 2,499,424 of record NW_006159624.1, read on the forward strand.
AGAGACTGACTTTTGTGGATATGTCTGTGTATGTGTGTGGGCGGGTGAAGGGGAATGACATAGAAAAAGATTAAGAGACACTGGCCCAGCCAAGATGGTGCAGTCCATAATTTATCAGACTGTAGTTCTGGAAACCATATAGGCAGCTACAAGTTCAGATTCTCAGCCCTGCTACTGACTTCAAATACTCTGAACATGAGTGGCCAGGTTACTAACAAACTGGAGGGCTAGAGGAAGTGAATTGTGGTGTGATCAGACCCTGTGGAAGATGCTTCTTTCTCTCTTGTGTGCATGCATTATCATGAATAAATAACTAAAAAAAAATGAGCAATACTCTTATGGTTAATATATACGGATCTGCAGACTTAGGTATATTCATCTTTATATTCCAATACCTTATATTATTCCAGACACATCGAAGCTACTCAAAAAGGACCATCAAATGAATTAAGGATGTTTCATAAACAAAATGAATGAACCCCTAGCATACTAGTGTCACTGTATTATTTTTATTATTGAGAATGATGAAGATAGAGAGTAGGTGATACGTTTTTTTAAAAAATCACATTGTCTAGTTATGGTTAATACAGTTTGGCTTAGTTTTTTTTGTTTTGCTGTGTTCCACTTATGTTCAAAGTGATTATTATCAAACAGCTTTAGGTTTTTGAAGAGTAAAGATATGACTATTTTCTGAAATCAAATAAAAACACTGCATGCTATCTATCTTTGGTTTGCCCCTCAAGATTCTGTCTTTTTCTTTCTCATCTGACTCTGTTCAAGAAACTGACCTGTATTGATTAAATCAATTTGTTCTCTTGCCCTCTGGCTTCCAATTGGATTTGGCCAAAGGAGAGCACCATTAAGAAATGTCAATAAGCGGGGAGAGGGGATAAGATTTAGGGTACATCCTTCTGGCACCTTCCTAGCATATCATCAAGACTAGCTACATTCTTGCTGGGGTCCATCTGAGCACATCCCTCTTCTTGCACCCTTGCCTTTACAGGCCTAAAGTTACTGCACAGCCTCACTGCTAGTAACCTGAAATTGCTGCAATATCATGGTAATTTACCTAACTCTGCCCAGATGCTTTATTATACTCTTCAAATAAATCAATTTTATTCTGACATTTATTCCCCTCTTAGGGCCATAAATGATGTACCTCATAATCAATATTAATCAAATACAACTAATTTGATGTTACATTGGAAAAATTACCAAGATATTTGTAATTGATCTTCTTACACACACACACAAATAGAGCCATTAAAGTTCACGTACTTTTTCACTTTAAGGATCCCTTGTCTCCTTCATTAGTTTAAATTCTTCATTCAATGCCTGGCAATCTTTCAAGAGATATAGATACATATAATCTTTTTTTTTTTTGAGAGGTTTTATGCTATAGGGTGTGTGTGCTCGCCAGACAGACAGAGAGAGACATAGAGACAGAAAGTGAGAAATCACCCCCCGGGGGGATGGTCACGCCGCAATCCCTTCTCCTCCATTCTCCTCTCGGCATCTTGGGCACGCACGCACATGCGCCCGGTGTGAGTTTTAAGCCACCAGGTCCGGGAAGCGAACTGCAGTCGACTACGTGGGAGTCCAACGACATAGCCATAATGCTAACTGCTGGTTCCCGTGATACATATAATCTTACCAAGGCTTGTACAACTAATCAATAATAGTCGCTGCTGAGAATAGAAAACTTACTCAGGAACATCTGTAACAACAGTGCCCTCAACTTCACAAGTAGATTTTGAAAAGATTTTTTTATACCTCTGATTTGATTATCACACATTGTATGCATGTTTTGAGAAACTATACCCCACAAATATGTACAATGATTAAATGTAAATCAGAAATTATAATAAAAAGTAATATTTTATAAAAAATAGTTTAATAGAAAGAACAAATTGTTCATATAATATCTAATAAGATATTTTCAGGTTGTCTATGTCTTCACATATATACATAATAGAAATTTGGGCCAGCCCCATAGCCTAGTGGTTAAAGGAGCCAAATCCCACATGGACAACCACTTTTTAATCCCAGACCCAGCAGTCTGAAAAATCACTCAAGGTACATATGTTTATGTGTCCACAATCCTGACAAGATGGAGAAATGAAGAAGATACTGTGGTGTGACCACACTCCATTAGAGAATTCTCTATTTCTCTCTCTCTCTAACTAGGGCATTTACCCTCAAGCAATAAAAATAAATAAATAAAAATAAAACACAGAAGTAGAGATTTTGGCCAGCCCTGTGGCCAGCCCTGTGGTCTAGTGGTTAATGGAGTTGGATCCCACATGACAAACTGTGTAGTTTAAATCTTGGCCCCAGTGGCTTGAAAAATATTTCAGGAGTGTGTGTACACATACCTGAAATAATAACAGAATAGAAAAATGGAGGAGAAGGAATTGTCATATGACCTCACTTTTTTGTTGTTGTTTTAATCATTGTATGTGGTTGTTTATGTATTTATTTATCTATTTATTTTTTAATTTATTATCATCATAATCTTTTATATTACATTGAATCACATATAACTTTACAGTGTATTAGATTTCTTTTTCTGGGACCAGCAGTTAGTGTAATGTCTATGTC
>NW_006159624.1:2502556-2595445 GCF_000334495.1 Tupaia belangeri chinensis
TTTTTTTTTTAATGGCTGAATAGTATTCCATAGAGTATATATTGCCACACTTTTTCAATCCATTCATCAGTTTTTTGGACATTTAGGTTGGTTCTATGTCTTGGCAATTGTGAATAATGCTGCAGTAAACATTGATGTGCAAGCACTTTTCTGACTGAGCATTCTCCTGTCCTTTGGATAGATACCTACAAGTGGGATTACTGGATCAAATGGTAGTTCTATTTGTAGATCTCTGAAGAACCTCCACATTGTTCTCCACAATGACTGAACCAGCTTACATTCCCACCAACAGTGTAGGAGAGTATCCTTTTCACCACATCCCCGCCAACACTTACCACTTTTTATATTTTTAATCTTTGTCATTCTGACAGGGCTAACTCCTGTGATCTCACTTTTTTAGGAAGTGTTTTCTCCTTCTTACTTTCTCTTTCTCTCTCTTTTGGGTGCAAAACCCTCTGGAAAAAAAATAGAAATGTATTTATACCTATATTTATAAATGTAGAAATTATTTGTTTACTAATTTTAAGGAAATTATCTTTGGCCTAAGTTTAAAATCTAGGCTGAAAAGTAAAATTAAGTAGACAACATAAAAGATGAACAATTTTTTGGCTGGCAGGTGGCATGGTGGTTAAAGGGATTCTACTCCCACATGCCTGACTGCGATTTGAGCTCTGGACCTTATGGCTTGCTTTCTCACTTTCTCTCTGTCTCTCACATACACTCCATCCCTCTCTGGTCAAATTAAAATAAATAAATAAATAGAATTAAATAAGATAATTCTTAAAATAAGATGAACAATTTCTAAACAGTACTCAATATATTAATGCTTTATGAAGAAAATTAGAATTTAATGAGCACGACTCATTTTTAATATTAAAATAGGTTTATTTAGATTTTTAAAATGTCTAAACTTTTTATGTTGAGCTGATTGAAAGTTCACACGCAGTTATACTGAGAAATCCCATCTATCCTAATCACTCCCAGTGTAACAAATTGAAAAACTATGGTGTCATATTACACCCATATTTATTATTATTTATTTATTTATTTTTAAGAGAGTTTGTTTGTTTGTTTTGTTTATTTTGCTATAGGGCACATACGCTCACCAGAAAACAGAGAGAAACAGAGAGACAAAGTGAGAAATTATCCGTCAGGGGAATGGTCATGACTCAATCCCGTCTCCTGTTGTCTCCTCTCTCAAGATTTTGGTTGTGCACACACATGTGCATGGTGTGAGTATTTTAAAGCCACTGGGTACAGGACTCAAACTGCTGTTGACTACATGGGACTCCAGTGATGTAACTACTATGCCATATGCTGGTCCCATATTTTTTAATTTATTAGGAGATTCAGGCTCTTATCAGAGAATGACAGAGAGAGAAATAGAGAGGAGAGAGAGAGCACATTACAAGGGGGATGACCACACCCAAATCCCTTCTCCATTTCTCCTTTTGAGGTTTTGGACCTATATGTACACATACCCTGTGTTTTTTGTTTTGTTTTGTTTTGTTTTTGTTTTTTAGAGAGATGTTTGCTACAGAGTGAGTGCACTTGCCAGAGAGACAGAAAGTTGCTACAGTGTGAGTGCACTTGCCAGAGAGACAGAAAGCAAGAAGTCACCCCCCAAGGGCCATGCCTACACCACATCCCTTCTCCTCTATTCTCCTCTCTGAATTTTGGACACAGACAAATATTGCCAGTGTGCTTCAAGCCACCAGTTCTGGAACTTGAATGGTGGTCGGACACGTGGGAGTCCAGCAAAGTAACCATTACACCATCTACTTGTTCTGCCCCGTGTGTGTATGTGTGTGAGAGAGAGTTTAAGATATTTTTGTCTTAGGGTCTGTGTGTGCTTGCTGGAGAGACAGACAGAGACAATGAGAGGGAAAGTGAGAAATCACTCCCCAGGGGGAATGGCCACGCTACAATCCCTTCTCCTTCTCCTCCTCCTTCCTCCTAGGGTCTTGGGCTTGCATGTACATGTGCCCTGCATTGTTTTCAAGCCTCCAGATCTAGGACTTGAAGCACACAGTAAGCCATATGGGAGCTAGATGCCTTAACCACCGTATCATGAGCTGACCCCACAATCAGATCTTGACATTGATAAAATCTACAACTTGAGGGTGAATGGTAGGGCAGCTCTCTGGGAGGTTGACTCACTTGATAACGTTACAAGTTCATGTCCAGAAACCACCATGAGCACAACAGGCATATGTGCATGCCTGTGGTCTGGGGCTGCCTGAGGCTGGGGTGGATAATGGCATGAAAACCCTGTTGGATATGGCTGTCTCTCTCTCTATCTGTATTGCTTATGAAAGAAAGAAAACACAGTCTTTTAAAAAATCCACATCTTACTCCAATTTTCCCAGTTCAATTGTATCACGTGTGTATGTGCGTACACACAAAGCTGATTTTTAAAATTACTACTGGTATGGGATTGTTCTGCCAATTTTAAATTACTGTCACTTAAAAAAATCAATATGAAAACTTTACAGACCAAAATTATTAGAGGATCCGGCAGGTGGCACTGTGGTTCAGACAGCTAAATCCCATATGACCGATTACATGATAGGAAGCCCAGATCTGGTGGTTTGAAAAAGATGCCAGGCATGTGTGCATGTGTGCCAAAAATTCCAGGAGGTGAATGGAGAAGCAGGAATTGTGGCCATTACCCCTAGAGGGTGCTTTTTCACTTTCCCTCTTTCTCTCTCTGTCTCTCTCTGGCAAGAGTACATGCCCTATAACAAATTTAAATTATATATATATGCATACACATATATTTCTGTGTGTATATATGTATTATATAATTTATAGCGTGTGTGTCTGTATGTTTTAGAGAAAAGGTCCTGAATGAATGACACCTTTTTGAAAAAATGAAACATTGTTTACTGCATTAAGCATTTTAACTTAGTTTTCTTTTCAACATGTGTATTACCATAATAAATACTTTAAATTTAATAAAAATAGTAGAATATTTCAGAATTTATTTTATTTTGTAGAATTAAAAGTAAAGATAATGATAAAGATTAGAGATAATTGTAAAGTTATCTTTGGAAATCATTGCCAAGTACCTTAAAGATAATTAAGACTTCTTGATAAGATATTAATGGGGAACTAATTCACTCCTTCCCACTCCCTGATCACTACTGAGATTAGTAACTGAAGTACAAGAATGAAGGAAGACCCCCAATGGCTCTGAAATTGAAAAAATGTTTATCTCTACACCAGAATCCACTTATAAGAAGCAATCAAGTAGGAAATATGATGACTTGGAGCTGTTTCTCCTAAAAAAGACAGAGAAAATGGGACATCCACAAAGTCTTATTAGAATCTCTGAAATTAGAAGTCAAGTCTGGAGGATGTAATAAGGTACGGGCCAAATATGGTGCCCCTTCTCACCTCTCTGCGGGTCACCAACATTTGAAAGCAACTTTTCTTAGGAGATGGATGTAGTACAGCTAATCTAAGAAAACAGCAGCAATTACAATATCCTTGGCTTGGCAGTGCCATATCCTATGACAATGGAAAGAAAACTAGACACAGACACAACTTGGAACTGTGGTGGTGCTGGGCCAAAGAATCTAGGATGTGCCCCCAAGTGGCTGCTGTACCATGAACTCAACAAAGCTTCATCAACCAAACAACTCTTGTCAAACATCTTCTGCTGAGACCACCTATAGCACCAACTCCCCTCCACTGATTTCATGTTGGTATAATGCTAAAATAGTAATGTAATATATTAACTAAACATTTAATCTAACAATCATTGGGTAGAGGCTAATTGTAACCATGTGCACTGCGATGTTAGAAAAGAATCTCATTTCACATTTGGGCAGATCTCAGACTCTTAAAAATCTCTATGTGAGAAGGAATGAATTTTTAAACAGCCTGGATCATCTAGAAAACCATCTATGATAAAATCTAGAAAATGATTTAGCCAAGAAAAAGGAAAAGGAGTTATTTTTAAAACAACTATAGCAAACAGAGAGCAGCTTCTTAATTAATTTGAAAACTTTGATAGTGGGAATAACAAGAAAGAAAGTTGAAAGGCCCAGCCTCAGTGGCATATGCTGTGCTTTAAGGTACTGTGCTTTACAGGTGGAACCACAGGAAGCTCAGGTACAATTTCTGGTACAACATGCCAAGTACGGTGGCATATGCCTATAAACCTAGGGACTCTTGGTGGTTGAAGCAAGATCACCAGTTCAAGACTGGCGAGAGCCAACAAAGAGAGGCCACTTGCCTATAGTCTTGGCAGGAAGGTTGAGGTAGGAAGATTACAATAACTAGGCCCTGTAAACAAAACAAAACAAAACAAAACAAAACAAAACAAAACAAAAGGAGGGTGCAGATAGATGGTAGTAAAACACAATACTCTGCAAAACTGACTCACAAGAGAAGGCTCCGGGTTGCTTCAGGAGACCTCCCTGAGTACACTGGGCATGCCCAGTTCATGATCTAGGACTGACTGCCACGGAGTTATATCATGACAGCAAGACCCTGTTGGGGGTGCAGATTCTCTGTCTGTCTCTGTCTCTCTTGCTCATGGAAGAAATAAATAAACTTTAAAAGAAAATATAAAGAAAGATTAAGATGTTGTGAGATAGTGAGAAATAGTAGAAATAGAGAATTCATAGGTGGAAGACTTCCACATTAGGATAATTAACCACATTATTTGTGGGAGTAGATGCCTTAAGAAGAAAAACACAGTTCATTTTGGCTCAGCCACAGTGGTGCAAGGAGAAAGGGCACTGCTGCTAAGACAAGGCCATATGGGAAGGTCCCAGGTTCAGAGACCAGGTCTACCAGAACAAACCAGGTGTGTCTGTGATCTAGGTTTGATGCAGGGCCAGGAAAGGATTGCAGTGTGAGGGCACTGTGGAAGATGCTCATCTCCCTCTTTCTCTCTAACATAGTTTAAAAACGAAAAAAATAATGCAGCTCATTAGAGTTGAAAGCAAGGGAGAGACTTACATGTGGATATTCTAGTCTTAAAATTACCGAAGACACTATAATTGCAACTAATGTCTGGGGCCAGAAGGTGGCATAGTGATTAAGGAGCTGGGGTCCCAGTGGATGACTATGTTTCAAGTCTCAGACTTGCTGGGTTGAAACTCACACTGGGCATATATGTTTATATGCCCAAAATCGCAAGAGGAGAATGGAGGAGAAGGGATTGCATCATGGTCATCTCCCCCAGGGAAATAATTTCTAGCTTTGTGTCTCCCTGTCTCTCCAGTGAGCACAGGTCCTACAGCAAAAAAATCTCTAATAATAATAATAATAATAATGTTTGTCTTAGTCTACTACTGTGCTGCTAACAAAAATATATGAAACTGGGTGATTTATAGAAATAGAAGTTTATTCAGATCATGGATTGTAGGTCCAAGGTCTAACGCTATGTATGTTGGGTGTCTTCAGGGTCCCAATCACAGCATGAAGGTGAGAGCAGAGCAGATCCCTCGGTCCTGGTCTAATTTCCTCTTTTTATAAGCCCACCATACTTAATAATGAGGACCCATCCTAAGGACCCTAGCTTTAAGCTCTTCACAAAGGGCCCACATTTTGACACCTTAGGCCAAATTGTCACCCTCTTAATCCCATTACCAGGGCTCAACACATTAACTTTATGCAGACACAATTTCAAAAGTATGTTGAAAAGTAGAAACAATGGATGGAAATTGGGAGAGAGCAGGTAGCAGCAATAGAGATGGAAAAGAGTAGAGTTAGAGCCCACGATTCCAAAAGCTTTTATATTCAGTGGAGTGGAAGGCACAGGCTAACTACCTGGCATGAGCACAGTGGTTTTGACTGACAGTCCATTGGTGTCCTACATGTGGAAGTTAATATTACTGTGGTTATGTTCTAAGCAGGTTATTAGTGGCATACTCTTCAGTAATTGATAGCTCTCATGTGCTGAATACTAGGGACTTAACATGTCTAATTTAATCTGTTTAATCATCATATACTTTAGGTATATTTATGCCATTTTACAGATATAAAAATTACAGTTTATTTAATCTAGATCAAATTGATAATTGATTCTAGATGTCATCTATTTAACCTTTTATCATTTCATTTCATTCTTTTTTTTTTTTTTTTTGCTATAGGGCACTTGTGCTCACTGGAGAGAGACAGTGAAAGGGAAATTGAGAAATCATATCCCTCCCCCAGGAGAGTGACAATGCTTCCAGTCCCAGACTGGTAGCTTGCCAAGCATGTATGAGTGTGTGCCAAATCTTTTCCTGGTATTTTGGGCACACACTCATACATGCTTGGCAAGCTACCAGTCTGGAACTTGAAGCATGGTCTTCCATGTGGGAGGCCAGCATCTGACCACCACACCACCTGTTGGCCCCTCATTTGATGTCTTTCATTGACACTTTCACCATGACGAATTTAATTGATTTGATTTCATAAGGCAAATGTGTATATGTGCATATATATATATATATATATGTTCTTAGATTTCCAAAAGGGAATAATTATAGGAACATTAACTTGAACTTTTAGTCAGCTCACTCTTGAGACCAATATAATACACAGTATAAAATATTGTCAGATAGAAACTCCAGTGACTGGACCAGCACCATATTTAATGCTAGTTTTGCATATAGTAACAACCGGTCCTTGATTTAAAACAAGTATGACTTTGCAATGATGTTTGATTTCCATTTTGCTAATTTTCTGTCATATTACTCTTGTTTATAAGACCCAACTATAAATTTTACATTAACTCATTTTAGAGATTATTAGATTTAGATTTTAAGAGACAAGAATTCTAAGAAATTCTATAAGGTATCTACATTCCTCAATTTCTGGCATTACCTCCCAAACCCTTATTCATAATATAATTTTTCATTAGGTTTTAGTTATATCATGCAGTTCAAGCTAATATACCACATACTATGGCTGATTATGAATTTATAAATTAAATTCCAGTTTAAGCTTAATGTTTCCAACTGTTTCTTAGTGCAGTTCAAAAATAAGTGCTTTGTGCTTTTTGACACATTTTTATAATATTTCAAATATGGAATACTTGCAACTCTAAAAAAAGCACATCCGAGAGACACACAGATACGCATTGCAACCACTTCTATCACTTCCAGCAAAAAACTTAGACGGGGTTGTGTATATCAAGGGACTTTAGAACATTTGTGAAAAATATAATTAAAGTATGAGTTTATTTTGATGCAAAAGAATTTTGAAATTAGTACACAGTTTTCTCTTATAATATACATTTTCCATGAAATTTTTGAAGATTACTGTGTGTGTATGTGTGTGTGTGCACACACACATAGAGAGGCTTACATTTTCATATAGATACTCTAACTTGGACATTTTGTTGCAAGTCATTATAATTCCAAAGGATAGAGTAAAAGTCATGAATACAATTAGCTTAAATGTTTCCAATTCATTAGAAAGGGCTTATTATCATTTTATTCATTACCTAGGTATCAACAATCACTCTCAGTATTTGCCTTAGATACAATTGTTCTTTAGCTGGTGTTGTTTTTTGTTTTGTTTTTGTTTTTGAAGAGATTTATTTTTGCTATAGGGCACCTGTGCTTACCAGAGAGAGAGAGACAAAGTGAGAAATTGAGAAATAACTACCAAGGGGGATGGCCATGCTGCCATCCTTTCTCCTTTATTTTCCTCTTGGGATTTTGGGCACACACACACACACAAACACACACACACGCCCAGTGTGATTTTCAAGCCACAGGGCCTAGAACTCAAACTTGGTCGGCCATGTGGGAGTCCAGCGCCTCAAACACTCCCTCACCTGCTGAAGCCTACCTGGCACCAATTTTATAGTAAATTATAGTTCTGCACTACCAATTTACTAATTTATTTTTTAGTTCTCCCACTGATTTAATCTATCAGTGCTGAGCTCTCCATCTTGAAAGATAATTCTAACCAGTATCCTCCTTTGTTTTTTTCTTCTTTCTTTTTCTTTTCCCTTTTAAAATTTTTTTCCTTTTTTAGTGATATCTACTTTATATATTTTTTTCATTTCATTTTCTTCCATACATTCAATCACATTATTATTTGTCTTACAAAATGGGTATTTCAACAGGTGAACATTTCTCCCTAGTACTGTTGATAAAACTACAAAATATCTTCAACGATAATACCACACCTCTTTGTGCCATTAATGCTTTGCCTCCCTGTCCCTCCCCCAAATGTCCTTCCTCGGACCCTCCTCTTTCACACACACTCTATCTGGTATTTCCATCTATATACTGCATTTCTTTTTAAAATTTTTCTATAGGGCATGAGAGGGAGAGAGAGGAAATGAGAAAGAACCTTCCCTCTCCACCACCTGCCCCAGGGAAGATGGCCACACCACAATCCCTTCTCTTCCATTCTACACTCGGGATCTGAGGCGTGCACACACACATGCTCAGTGTGTTTCTCAAGTTGCCAGGCCCAGAACTGGAGTTGCACAGTGGACCATGTGGGATCGAGAAACCTTAACCTCCACACTCCTGCTGGCCCTATCCACTATCTTCTATCCATCATTCAGTATATAGTTTGTGTTTTTAAGATTTTCCAAGGAAAGAAAATGAATTCCCACTGAAACTTGTCATCTACTACTGATTCCTTAGCAGGTGATCAGCAATAAAGAGAGACTATCATTACAAAACTTATAATGACAAAGAAAGTATATACCAATAAATTAGGCAGCATGTTAAATTCCTAGAAAGGTCAAAATACTGCAATGGATTAAAAAAGAAGTAAGATCTGAATTGTACATACCTGAAGTTGACTCCAATAAATTAAGATACATGTTATAATTGCTAAAGCAATCAATAAAGAAATAACTCAAAGATTTAATAAGGCCAATTCTGTGATGCAGTGGTAATGCACCGCTCAAGAGCAGCCAGATCACACATGGTGACCAGCGTTTGAATCCTTGCCTCAGTCATCTTGAAACATGCCGGACATCATGTGAGATGTGAGATGTGAGTCAGTGTCTATGATACAACAGGAGAAAGGACTGGAGAGGGGAAATGCAGCATGACCAGACTCCACGGAGGGTGTTCATGTCTCTCTCTTTCTCTCTCTCTCCTCTCTTTCTCTTCCATTCTCACGTGTCTGCACATACACTGTCATGAATAAAGGGGAAAAAAGGTAGTAAAAAGAAACAGCTATGCCAATATTAAATGTGAATGGTTTAAATATTCCTTCCTATCAAAACGTAGTACTTTTCTGGGGCTGGCAAATGGCATAGCGGTTAAGGGCACTGAACTCCCACATGGTCGACTGTGGTTCAAGTCCTGGATCTGGAGGCTTGCATTCTCACTTTCTCTCTCTCTCACTCTGTCCTTCTCTTGTCAAATTAAAATTTAGAAAAATAATAAAGTTAAATAAAATAATTATTTTTTTTAAAAAAATAGTAGTCCTTTTTTGGCTAGATCTTTTTAAAAATGAAGATCCAACTGTTGGTTTTCTACAGGAGACACAATTAATATTCAAAGATACAAAAAGGTGGAAAGTGAAATAAATCCCCTCAAAATTAGAAACAGATAAATCATACAAATAGCATTTACAAGAAAGTTGGTGTGACTATGTTAATACAAGAAAATACAGACATGAAACAAAAATGTTAGTAAAAATAAAGAGACATTTAATAGTAATGAAAAGATAAATTCATCCAAATGAGCAGTACCTAGGCAGCTCACAACAGAGCTCAAATTCGAAACATAAGAAGCCTCTGGAATCAAGTCCAGAAATGTCCAATGTGGGTCAGCTTCACGGAACTTCCTGTTCACGGCACAGCCACTGTCAGGCTCCTGCCCTTAACTCTGAAAGAGTTTGAGTGCCTTAGGGGAACTCAAAGTTCATTGATATACCTGTCTGCTGTCAAACACTAAATAGGAGTGGATTCTGCCAAATTAAAAAAATAAAAAGTAAATAGAAAATAAAAACAGATCATTAAATTGCAGTATTGCATAATGAAAAATACCTTCAAGTATTAATAAAAAAGTGTATTTCTAAAATGTACTCACTGTAGTGTCAAGTATAAAACACCATGAAACAAGTACTATCAACAGAATGTGAAAACATTTGACTTCTATCAAATAGAAGCAGAAAATCCCAAGATGAGAATGGAAAAGGATAACAACTATAAACATAATGGAAAGAAAAGACAGAATTAAGGAAATTGTACCATAGAAAAAGAATTGCCAGAAAACTGCAAATATGCTCATAAAAAAAACCCACATTGAAGGCAAATACAGAAGTTAGATGGTAATCAGAAGTCTTTGCTAAAACTATAATTCAAATGTGGGCCACACATTTCAACAGTACTTACTGAGAATATCTGAGGAGAAATGTTTGTTGCAAATGCTTTTGAGGAAAAAACATCAATAATAATAGCAACAAAAAATATTGAGTCAAACGTATAGAAGATAAACAGTTGTTTATAAATGCTTACCACAGAAGTAATCAGGTGAAGTAAGAATCTGTTCAGGGCAAAGCATGATCTATACAACTTTTCACCATAAAATTGAATTTCTTGGCAGTTTGCTGTTTCCTTGCCACAAGCTTTTGTGTCAAATTTACTTTAACTGTAATGGTTTTCTCTTATTTATTCCCTATGAAATTGAACTTTTTACTTCAAGGCTATCGGTGGTACAGTTTATAAAGATATAGCTACTCTCAGAATTTATGTGCTCTTAATGTATATTTGCAATAGAAATTTTTAATATTTTTTGAGCTTGTAATTTTGACCCAATAAGCATGGCTTTTCTATTATATTAACCCAATCAACTTAAGTATGAGGGGTTTTTTAAATGTTCATGAGAAATGCATATTACAAAAAAAGGCAAAGATTTTTTTAAAATTTTGCACCAAAATAAACTACTTCAATTCTATTTTTGCACACACTTGTTGAAGTCTCTTTATATATAGAATCTTTTAGATTTGGCAAAATCATCTCTAAGCTTTCTCCACAGAATTTATTTATACTAGAAAAAAAAGGAAGATTAGAGCAAAAAAAAATTTTTAAATTAAATGCAGGCAATTTACTTTTTACTCACAAGAGCAGAAAACATAGAATAGTGCATTACGTCAGTTGTGTGAAGAAAAAGGATAAAGATAATTCAGAATAAATAAATCAAATGGCGAGAGAAGAAAACTTGTACAGATTATTGAGAATACAGATTCAAACTTTTAAAAAATATATTTTGTTTTTTAAAAAATCTGAAAGGAAATGGAATTAAAGCTATAATAAAATATATATTAAACATCACTTTTCTTTATCTAAATAGGCGTTTTGTGCGTAACAGGGCTAAAAATATTTGAATTACCACACCAGATATTATTATAAATATTCTGAGAATTAAAATTATTTCTTTCTTTTTTTAAAGAATGATTTTATTTAACTTTATTTATTCATTTATTTAAATATGACCAGAGAAAGAGAGAGAGAGCAAGAGAAAGGGAAAGTGAGAGAGAGAGAAAGAGAGAGACAAAGCAAGCCACCAGGTCCAGGACTCCAACCGCCGTTGGCCATGTGGGAGTCCAGCATCCTTAACTACCTTGCTAGCTGCCAGCCCATGAGAATTAAAATTCTCAAATTAAGTTTATGTTTCTAATATTGAAAGTGTTGTGTGTTTACAAATTAGTGATCAACATATTATAAGAAAAATAAAAACTATATTATACAAATATCCATTGTTGGCTCATTCATGTAGCAGGTGATAGGACACCACTGCACAATACCGGAGCCATACAGGAAGGCCCTGAATAGGTGGAGAGTGCCCACATGCGACGTGTAATTCTGGCCAACTGGAAGACTCTAGGAGGGATTGTGGTTTAGTGAAAACACCTGTCTAAAACTCTCTCTTTCTCTCTATTTTCTCATAAGAGATGTAAACCCTGCTGCATCTGTTTAGATTTTTTAAATATAAAATACATATTAACACGTATTATCATACTTTCAAGTTATAATGAGAGCATACTTCTCCTCTGGCTATGTTAACCATATTTTTAAATGAGCAATATATTGGGACCAGTAGGTGGTGTAGTGATTAAGGTCCTGACCACAGTTCGAATGCCAGACCTGGCAGCTTGAAAATCATGCTGGTGAGTGTGAGTGTATGCCTAAAATCTTGAAAAGAGAATGGAGGATTATGGCATGGCCTTCTCTCTGGGGGAGATTTTCACTTCCTCTCTCCCTCTGTGTCTCCTTTTTTCTCTCTCTGACATACACACAAGTCCTATAGCCAAACCCTTAAAAATGAGTGATATAACATGAATATATTTTTATTTTAATACCTTATAGAATCAGTATCACCATGTTAGATAGCCTCATACCACCAAATTGTAGGTTTTTCTGCATTTTTGCACACATTAAACAATACTATATTGTGAAGTATGTGAAAACGCATAGAATAATGAACATGATGTTGTAGACTGGTGGGTAAGGTGTGTGTACATTTATTATATGTTTTATGAACGTTACATTAGGGTATCAAAAATATAGAAAAATAAGTTGCAACCAAATTGTGAGGAGTCTACAGGCTATAAGACTAAAAATCTGATTTACGTTAATCCTTGGTATAGTTTTTCTCTCATTTATTTCTATGTAAATGTACCTTTTTCTGCAAATTGCATATAATTATATTAAATTTTTATATAAATTTGGGCATGTAAATTTGCTCTTATACCTCAATATTTGGGCTAAATATATAGTTGTGTGATATATGACAAGTATTTTTTCATGTATAACAGGGCTAACTATATTTGTGTGGTATATGACAAAGTAAGATAATCTCCTTACCTGAATTATGAAAAATGATAAACTAGACATTGATAAAACAAATATTCATAACAACATAGATCTAGTAGTCGTATGTGACTTAACCATGCCAAATAATTTACATTTCTTAGATTGAGTAAAAACAATAATTTAACAAGTGATTGGTTGCAATCATTTCAAAATTTACTTCCTGGGGAGGCATTTTATTTTGAAGTAATTATAATCACTTATTTAAAATAGCTGATTAGGCATTATTTTATTTTGTTTCCTGAGAAATGCTGGGGCTGGTTTGAAATCTACTTTTGCAAATTAGAGTCATGAGTGAGGTGAAAGTGAAGTGATTTTGAAGTCCTTAAGTACTTTAGTTTTGAGATTAAGATGCTAACCTTGCCATTTTTGTACTTCATTAAGCTGTTTGAAGAATAATTATAATGCATTTTAAAATTAACTTTCTAGATTCATATCAATTTTTGATTGTGAAATTTAGACTGAATTAATGTTGAATTGCTCTGGCTACACTCAAAAGAACTTCTTGTTTCATCTAAACAAATTAAAACAAGTTTTCAAGAAATAAAGACTATAGTAGGTAGTTTAGGGACAAATTTTAAGATATGAGGTTTTCTGTTTGGATAACATGAATCAATACATGAGTGGGCTTTAAAAAGTTTATAGAATGTGGAATTTAAGTGCATGCTAATTTTAGTACAAAATATCTTTAAATCCATAAGTAGCTTTTTATTCTTAAGCACATTGTCCAAGAACTTTTATCTTTCACTTTTTTTTAGCTAGAGGTGTGTGTCTTCTTCAGAGAGCAGACAGAGATGGAGAGAGAGAGAGAGAGAGAGAGAGAGAGAGAGAAAGACAATGTATCCCCCCAAGGGGGTGTGTCATTGTACAATCCTTTTTCCTCCATTTCTTTTTCCCATCAGGATTTTGGGCCTATACACACAGGTACCTGGCAAATTTTTGATCCACAAAGGCAGAGATTCAAACTTCTGTTTGCCATGTGGGATCTGGCTTCTGATGCACAGCACTGTACTATGCAAGCAACAACCAGCCATGATCTTTATGAAAACCCTTCATACGAGTCTGGATGCTGTGTCATACACAGGTAATCTGTTATAAAAGTAGCCCTTCTGGGGACCAGCAGGTGGCCGTAGTGATTATGGACTGTCCCTGGATTCCCACATAGTTGACCGTGATTCAAGTCCCAGACCCAGTGGCTTACAACACTCAGACATGTGTGCATGCATGTCCAAAGTCCCAAGAGGAGAATAGAGGAGAAGGGATTGAAAGGGATTGAGGTGTGGCCATCACCCCCTGGGAGGTGATTTCTCTCTTTCTGTCTTTCTCTGTCTCTCCAGCGAGTGCATGTGTTTCAGATCCATATAGAAATCTGTCTTAAACTTATAAATGTTTCTCATGACGATAAAGTTAAAAGCCTTTAAGTATATTATAACTAAGTAAAAGTGAAATTTGAGGTTGGTTTATAAAATCTTTAGGCAAGTAGGCCATAATTAAATAATTCACAATATTGTTACCTATTTTTAAAAGCCTCCAGTATGTCCAAAAATTACAAAAATCAGAAACACAGTCCAGACCAGGTGGCACTGGCAGAGCTGCCCTGAGATGCTGGAGCTGCGTGAAAGGTTGGAGTCTAGATCCCAGAACAACGGAACACATTCGTGATGTGGCAGTGCATGCCTGTAATCCCAGATCAACCTAACACGTTCCAGATGTGGCAATGCATGCCTGTAATGCCAGACCAGTATGATACATTCCAGACATGGCAGTGCGTGCCTGTAATCCTGTGAACTGAAAGTCAGGGCAGGAGGACTGAGAAATGGCAAGACTTGTCCAAACTACCTCTCTCCTCTCTTTCTCTCTCAAACAACATTATCAGAAACGTTTCTAAATGTTGCTACAATTACCAATATTAATTATGAATTATGATTTATCTGTAGTTCAACTTCTGCAAATTTTAAACTTTTGTTTAAAAACAAAACATAAATACCTTTTTTTCTGTAGTGTGTAGATTAGTACACAGTGAAAAAGTAAAATCTTCAAAATAGCTGTCAGTATAAGTACTCCTGAGCATATAAAGTCCAGGAGAAATACATTAGCACCACAGCTATAGCAACAAATTTATTTTTCCTGTTTGTACCTTACACTGGTTATTTAAGTAATGAAATAATTATTAATTAGTCAATGAGTTATTCTTCCACTTTTTATTATTGAATTAATATATAACTATGGACATCAAAAATTTTAGTTAAGTATCAAAAGTGTACTGAACTAATAATTAAAATGAAAAGGTAACGATATCACAGAATCCTCTTAAAATTTATTTTATTTAACTAACATATCTCTTCATTTGAGTTTGAACATACCTAGAAACAAATAAAACTAAATGTTGAAGGTGACTTCTGTTGCTTCTTGCTTTGACCATAGCCCCATATCTGAGAACAATTGTCATTAAGTGTATGCATATTTTAAAGAGAACACCAAGAAGATATAGGACTGCTATTTCAACTACCTGAGGATATCTAACCTGCATAATGATAAAAAACAAGGAATACACACCAATAGCGTATCTAAGTAAATGATGTTATTTGAAAGTAACACTGGTAGAAAGAGTTGTAAAAAGTAAGAGTAACAGTTAAAAAAAAATTATGAAAATCAAGACAGCGGTGAACTTTCAGGGAAGGAAGTATAGTAATTGGTAAGATGGTGCTAGTAACTTCTTGACCCAGGTGAGGATTATATGAGTTTTCACTTCATAATATTTGCAAAACTGTGCAATTACATTTTACACATTTTCTATATACATATTATATATATACAATAAAAACTTAAAAAGCAGCTGTTAATGAAACTAGTTCTTCTTTGTACTCTACTGAGTTTATAAATTTATTCAGTAACCTAATGTTACACATATCTAGCTCTGCGTTCATTAGCGATGCACACTGGTTGAACCATAAACAAAATTAGCCTGGGCTTCACAGTGTGTAGCTCTAACAGATTCACACTTCACTGTTAGCAGAGGTTAACTAACACTCTCAGTTACTCCAACACAAAGACCATTTCCTTGGTATGCTAAATGCCAAACACTCTTGGCTACTAAGGTACTCTCCAGTAAACTGGACATTTTGGTTCCACTAGCTGACTTATAATAGGTAGTAAAAGGAGATATGTCTGTTTCAGGATAACCATTTGTTATTTGTACTTCAAGTATATTGCTTAATTAGCTATTATACAAAAAAGAGTGAAAATGAATATGGAAGTTCAATGAAATGCTTTAGAAAAGGTTTGTTTAAAAAAATCTTACAGCACTAATTTTAGGAAATAGTTAAGAAAAACATCCATAAAAATCTACATGATTCTTCTATGCATCTAGCTGTGCAAATGCCTTTAAGTTAATTTTGGACACTAAAGAAACACCAAACTCCGCAGCACAGGTCATGCATTACAATTACAATTTATAAAGGAAAGATAATATAAGATTCAAATGAACAAAATCAGCAAAACAAAGAAAAAAATCTTTCTTCCTAAATGAAATCTTGGTTTTTGAATAAAAGATATGTAATATCTCATCAGTGAGCTTCAGTGTATGTGTGTTTGTTTAATACTAAAAGTTTACATTTTCGGGACCAGCAGTAAGTGTAATGGCTATGTCGCTGGACTCCCATGTAGTCGACCACGGTTCGGGTCCCGGACCCGGTGTCTTAAAACTCACGCCAGGCACGTGTGCGTGCATGCCCAAATTCCCGGGAGGAGAATGGAGGAGAAGGGATTGCGGCGTGGCCATCCCCCTTGGGAGTGATTTCTCACTTTCTGTCTCTCTGTCTCTCTCTGTCTGTCTGGCGAGCGCACGCACCCTATGGCAAAAAATCCTCTCCAAAAAAAAAGTTTATATTTTCAATTGAAGTTAGTTTTCAATTATCCAGCCAAAGACTGATTTCAATCTATTAACATATCAGGGTTTTTATTTTATCCCTGTATACTATTAAATCAATTATAAAAAGTAAATATTAGCATATTCTTCCTTCATCCTTAGCTTGTAAACAGTGAAGATTTTTTTCATGTTGCTCTTAAATTGCTTCAAGAATATACTCTTTATTCAATGCACAGTAACATATTGTTTGAATAAATAACTTTTAGTAATTGCTCCATTTTGGGATACTTAAAGCCTCTGGGTTCTGAATTTCTCTCTGCATTTTCTTCATCTCTAAGGATGAAGAGTCTCCTGGGTTTCGGTGGAAGCACAAAGGCTCTTTTAAAAGTTCGTGGAAATGCATATTATATATTACAAAAATTTCAAGCAAAACTCATCATTTATTTCAATTTTCTGCCAACTTTCTGAAATCCCCCATATATGGTTTCATCTCATTATCTTGTTTTCATGTTCCAACTATAACAAAGAGTGATCAATAGGCTATAAATTAAATTTCCAGATTACAAAGGGAAATAGTATGAACAGCTTGCTCTGTGAGCTATTCATCAGCAATTATCTATTATTGCCTGTATTTGTCAAGCTTTTTCTTTTTTCCTTTTATTTTTTTTTTTTGTTTTTAGAGCGAGATTTTTTGCTATTGGGCACATATGCTTGCCAGAAAGACAGAGAGAGACCAAGAGATAGAAAGTGAGAAATCACCCCCAAGGGGTATGGCCATGGCATAATCCCTTCTCTTTTATTCTCCTCTCAGAATTTGGGGCACATGTGCACACATGCCCCGTGTGAGTTTTAAGTCTCCACGTTCAGGACTTGAACTTCAGTGGACTACATGGGAGTCCAGTGACATAACCATACACCACCTGCTGGCCCTTGCCAAGCATTTTTCTTGAAACTTACCAAAAAAAAAAAAAAAAAAAAACCTCATCCCTACAAATGGTGACTAGATTCTCATCTCTTTGAACCCAGTGCAGAAAGACAAGACAAAGGAAACTTGTGAACAGAGCAGATATATCAAAATGTGCTTAACAGAGAATAAAATGCATAAACGTTTTTCTGATTTTTCCTACAAAATGTTTACCATATCCTGAGATTACCTATACATTTCACTATTTTTTCCTTTCTTATTTATTATTTTTAAAATTTTTTATACATTCAATCACTGTAGATATATCACTACAGCTTGCAAAATGAATTTTCTTAGCATGAATACACTGTATATTAGTCCACTTAAAGATATTATCATACACATTATCCTCAACAGATAATTTTCCAATTCTGTGTCTCTTAAATGTTTTGCCTCTTTCTTTTTCCCCTTGGTTCCCTATTTGTTCTTTTCTACATTTCATGACTTTCTTTTTTTCTTTTTTATTTTTTTGGAGAGGTTTTTGCTATAGGGTGCGTGCGCTCGCCAGACAGACAGAGAGAGACAGAGAGACAGAAAGTGAGAAATCACTCCCCAGGGGGGATGGCCACGCCGCAATCCCTTCTCCTCCATTCTCCTTTTGGGATCTTGGGCATGCGCACATATGCCAGGTGTGAGTTTTAAGCCACCAGGTCCGGGACGCGAACCCCGGTCGACTACGTGGGAGTCCAGCAACATAGCCATTATGCTAACTGCTGGTCCCTACATTTCATGACTTTTAAAAATTGTTTTACATGGTCTTCAGCTGACATTATTTTGATACCTAATTCCAGGTATAAGCATACATTTCTTTTTCTAATACTTAACCAATTATTCCTGTACTATTGAATTATCCAAACTATCTCTACAAATATGAACTATGATATTTATTATATTTGAGTCTGTTTCTATGTTTTCTTTTTTGCTTTTTTCTTCTACCTGTTATATGCCTGTATTACACTATCTTAACTAAGATAGTTTCTTGAAATACCATGAATTTATTATTTTTGCAGAAAATAGTTAACAATTGTCTTTTTGGAACCAAAAGTAAACATAAATATAAATTTATTATAATCATATTAAATAACAGATTTAAATAAAATATTGTTATTTTTGTGATAGCTGATCATCACATAATTATGTTAATAGACATTTACTTCATTTATTCATTGAGAGGTCCAGTGTTAGCCTGATGGGACGACATTTGTAAGTCACTTCTCTTTTCTCTCTTGCAAGTTTTAGTATAATGTTTTTATCTGTGGTCTTTGAGAGTCTGGCTACAATGTGCCTTGGGTAAGATCTTCTGGGGTTAAGTCTATTTGGGGTCCTTTGTATTTCTTGGGTCTGGATGTTTGAGTGCCTTTCTAGACTTGGGAAATTTTCTTCCAGAATTTCATGGAATAAATTTTACATGCCGTTATTACTTTCTTCACCTTCTGGGATGCCAATTATTCTGATGTTTGGGCATCTTATGGAACCTAGTATTTCTCGTATATTATCCTCATTTTTTTTTCTATCTTCTTGGTGGTTTTCTCTAGGTCAGAGGTTTTATCTTCTACATCGGAGATTCGATCTTCTGCATGGTCTAATTGACTTTTAATAATTTCAAGAGAGTTTTTGATTTCCTATATTACAGACTTCATCTCTAATAGCTCCATCTGATTCTTTTCAGAGTGTCCATTTCTTCTTTCATATCATGGAAGAACATCTTAATCTCCTGAAGTTTGTTGTCTCTTTTTTTCTGTTCCAACTCATAGAATTTGTTCATCATGAAGGTTCTAAATTCTTTCTCTGACATTTTGGTGACATCTTAAGATTTTAGGAGAGACAGAGGGGAGTTACTCTGTTCCTTTGATGGAGACATATTTCCTGACTTATTCAGACCTGAGGCTCTTCTCCTACTTCTAGCCATTAGAAGATGTATTCACTTTTGACTATCTCTTAGGAGAACATTTCTTTGACTAGGAGCAACTGTGTTTCCCTATTGCTATGAATTGATGTGTGTGGAAGTACCTCTTCTGTTGTTTTTAGCAATGTGGTCTCAAGAGGGGTATTCTATTCAAGTATCTAAAGAGTACTATCTACGTATTCACAGGTGGTTCAGTATAGAGGAGGATCCCAGGAACCTTCCAATACTAGGGAATTTCAGAGCTTGGATTCTAGATCTGTCTAATCCCTCTGGAAGGGTGGAGGATGAGGAAGAGAGGATAATGTAAGAGGAAAGAAAAGAGTACAGAGGAGATTAAAGAAAAAGTCACATGCTGCACAATAGTGTGGTGCACGATTTCACCAGTGGGCTATAGATGAAACAGGAGGGCTCCTGCAGGGCAAGGACCTGTCTGATCTGTGGGACAAGGGGGAGGAGAGAATTAGCAAAACAAAAAGAAAGAGCAAAGAAGAAAAAAAATTAAAAATGAAACCCTGCCTACCTTTAAAGGAGGTAGGGTCCTAGTCATGGGAGCCTGGAAATGGGCTTGGGGCATTGGTGCCCCGGCCTCAATTTCCCTTGCTGGCAAGTGGACTATAGATGGAATGGGAGGACTCCTGCAGGGCAAGGACCTGTCTGGTCTTCAAAGGAGGAGGGATCCTAGTCTTGGGAGCCTGGAAGTGGGCTCTAGATTTCATCTTAATCCTGAAAATGTTGACCACTGTTGAGAGAATGGTGTATGTTAGGTCATCAGAAAAACACATCATGATTTTTCTGATGACTCAATACTATACGGTATTTAGGATGATTTAGGGTCAGGGAAGAATGTGATGCATTCTCAATAATAAAATAGAAATGCAAGAACTTCTACTTATCTTCTCAGCATAGAAAAGTCATTATTGTTATATAACAATCTTTCCTTAAATTTTATAATACATCAGGGAGCCATTGGTTGATAGAGTCAGCTTGGTAGTTGTTTTGGTGCCTCACTTGAAGTCTTTCACATAGTTACATAAAGGCTTTAGCTTGTGCCAGAGTCATCTTGTGGTTCCACTGAGAGTGGAATGACAGGGTCTCACCTCCTGTTCATAGAATCACAATGCCTCTCATCTTCATTTAGACTTTACATGAGTGTTTGCACAAGACCTCTCCAGCAGAGTAGGTAGATTTAGTACTTGAAGGGTCAAGTTAGAGTTACCGAAAGCAAGGGTTTCAAGGGAAATGAAGCAGATGTTGCCATTGCTCTTAAAGGCAAGGACTGGAACTGGCACAGTGCCATTCCACCATATTCTATTGGTTATTGCAAGCCATAGGCCATCTTTGGAGATCAACTGCTACATTCCACCTTCTGTAACCCAAAGATTCATAACTCTCTCAATTCAAAAATTTCCAAGGACCTCAAAAGCTTCATCCTATTATGGTGCTAAGCTCAGTTTTGAGACTTAGAATATCTTTATGCATTAATTAGTTATATTTTATTTTATTAACATTATTTTGATTGACATATTTATGTACATTTATGAGGTACAATGTGATTCTTTGAGATGTATACACAATTTGGAATAAGCAAATCAACCTAATTAAAATATATCACCAAATCTATCTTTTTTTAATTTTTGGGGGGGTTGGACTTGTAAAATTTACTCTCTTGGAATATGGAATATATAATATATCACTATTGTCTATCATCATGCTGTACAATAAATCTCAAAACATTCCCCTATCTAACTGAAGCTATATACCTTTAACAACATTTCCCATTCCCCTCCTCCCCAACCTCTGATAATCATCATTCAACTCTATTTCTCTGAGCGCAACTATTACGGATACTGTGTATAACTGAGATCTTGTGGGCTTTGTCTTTTTTGTGCCTAGCTTACATCACTTATCATTATGTTATCCAGATTCATTCATGTTGTCATAAGCGACAGAATTTCCTTCTTTTAAAAGGCTGAGTAATATTCCATTGTGTATTTTTATATCTACATATACACATACTTTTTAGTTATTAATTTATGTGTGGTGAACACTTATGTTAATTTCATATCTTGTCAATTGTGAATAATACTGTGATAAACATGGGAGGGTAGTTATCCCTTCACCCTAATAATTTGAATTCCTTTAGACATGTACCCGGAAGTGGGATTGCTGGATCATAATATAATACCATGTTTAGTTTTTTGAGAAACCAGCATACCATTTTCCATAACTACTATACCAATTTACTGCCTTACCAATGGTACTATTAAGATATGTTCAGTTAAATGAAATAAAGGAGTAGATGAGATTCTCTGGGTATATAGAGTTCCTCTTGATCTGAGGATCTAGGAGCTAAAATGATAAGTTATTGTCCTCCATGTATACAATATAAAGTTGTGAAACAAATGCAAGAGAACTAAATAAAGTAAAAGGAAAAAAGAATGGAGTGGGATGTTAAAACTGGAGGCACAGACCAGTCCCTGGTCTGCAGCAATGGTAAAATCCAGCCTGACTGCTCAGTTGGTTAGGCCTTCATTCTGTTCCCTCATTCTCCTCAACTAAACTTTGCCCACAGAGCTCTTAACACTTCCATTTTCATAGGGGAAAAATGGTCCATTTTTTAAAAATACATGATTACTTTTTTTTCCAGAGGTTTTGTTGTTGTTGTTGTTGTTGTTGTTGTTTTTGCTATAGGGCATGTGCACTCGCCAGACAGACAGAGAGAGACAGAGAGACAGAAAGCAAGAAATAACCCCCCAAGGGGGATGGCCATGCCGCAATCCCTTCTCCTCCCTTCTCCTCTCAGGATCTTGGGCACGCACGCACATGCACTCGGCGTGAGTTTTAAGCCACCGGGTCTGGGACGCGAACTGCGGTCGACTACTTTTCTAGTTTGATTCCAACCTATAGGAAACTGGAAGCTCTAAGATCTCTTCATTTTGAAGTGTTTGTACCTTTATTCTCAAGTTACATATTTTCTTTGAAATCTTTGTAGACTTTCTGTGTATCAAATTTCAATTCAAATGTATGTGATGACTGCAGTAAGCTATATAGCTCCAGCTAGGTACTACTTTATAGTATGTTCATTCTACTCACTGAGGTTTATGCCTAAAGTCAGACTTGGGTTCATGTATGTGCTGTGCTTGCTATTGCAATTATTTAGACTAATTAAGTTCATTAGCAAATCAATTAAATGGGGAGGAAAAGCATAGAAAGCAACCATGGATACCAGAGACAATGTGGGAGGAGGGTGGGACATGGCAGAGGGTGAGGGATAGGGAATCAAGGATGGCAAAAAAAAAAAAAAAAGCAAAATATACAAGACATAAGAAATGGAAAATAATTTGTTGATAACATGTATGTTGATATGCTTGATTGAGCCAATATACAGTGTATTCTGGATGGAAAATTCATTTTGTATGCTGTAATGATGTATAGTGAATTAATGAAAAAAACAAAATAAATTTAAAGAAAAGGAAAAAAGAAATTTCAATTCACTCTATTGGATAGAAGCTATACTTACAAATCTCTTTGAGAGAGGCCTCTCTCTACCCTATGCAAAGAGTTAAGATGCTAAGGTATAGCACTTAACAACTTTCAGAAGAGAGGATCTTATCCAGAAGAGAGGATCTAAAGGCATTCCCATAAAATTCTTAGCAAAATATGACCCACTGAGAGGATTTATAAGGTACTATTTTAAATCTTTCAGAGGTCTTCCAAAAAAGCATTACAGCCACACCCTTGGGATACTAACCCTGAAACTATATTTTAGTGGCAGGGCCATAGATTTGATCTTTTGCCTCAGGCTATTTCTTACTTTGAGATCTATGTGAGATGATGTGTTGCATCATACAGTAGCATTTCCATGAAAATACATTCTCTAGATTTTATGGAAAACTGAGGTGTTTCTTGTCAGTTTATTTCCTTATAACAGATGATAGGCGAGATAGACTGGTGAGTAAAAAAATGGATACATAAATAGGCATACACACAGATCGACTGAATCCTTATACAAACTGGTGGATATTTTCAAAATTCTGCCAGCCCATCTCCTTACTCAAATATTCATTTCTGTTAGGAATTTTTTTTTTCACATCGTCAGAGGTATCAGTATTGCTTACCTTTTTCCCCAGCTTAGATGCTATGAGAAGTGATATGGGAAATGCTGATGTAGAGGATCAGCAGGTCACACAGGACAATTAGCTTAGCAGAGGTCATTGTATATCTTTATTCACCAAGAGTCACCTCCTCAGAGGTAGAGAAAGGGTTGCTCATACTGGCAAAGTAGGGTCACGCAATGTAAAGGTTCAAAATGCTAAGCTTATTTAATTGCTGAAATAACTTTATCATGAGTTTTAAGGGCTCCTTCACAATCAATGTCTTAACATTAAACTCTGCAGGATCATATAATTTCTGGAAAAATTCAATGACTTGTGATTAGAGTTTGTGTTCAGTTTTGAGAAAGTCAGTCCTGTGGCTATAACACACGATGTTTCCATTCATGGCAATTATAGACCTTTCCAAAGTCTGACCATAGAATTAATTAAAGGCTTCAAGCTTTTCATCTTATTTCTCTTAGTTCTCCCAGGTAATTAAAAGTAATCCACCACACACCTTATTTTCATTTATACCATTATTTTCACTCTTGTAGTAATTTTGTGGTTACCTCGTGTTATAGCCAATGGTTGCTCTTCACAGTGAAAACTTCACAGTTTCACAGTCAAGCTTTTGACATGAGCTTAAGGTTGCTGTTGACCATTGGGGCCAAAATTTGGTGAGAAAAATTGGCCAGAGGGTGAGTAAGTACAAGAACAGAGTAAAAGTAGCTAGCTACTCCTACTCTTGCTGGCTCTCACAATGAAACATTCCAAATCTAGGCCTCGCTGCTGAAGTTACACAGATACCAAATCTCATTGTTTCTTCCTTCCCCCCCTCCCTTTTTCCCAGAATCAAAAGGACAGGATAGGATTCTAGAAATGTGGTTTCAGCTGAGTCAAGCTGATATGGTCCCAAACCATCCCAGTGGAACTTTAAAAACAAAGAGCAAGAGCTTAGCTAAATTGACACAGACCAGACTGCAATACTTTTTGAGCTCCTTAAGTTCTCAAGGTCAATAATCATAGCTCTTGTTTTCACATTTTCATAAACAACATTTCTTTTAAATCAACAAACAAAACCCTTTGTAATTACTACCAGGATATTAAAGAATTAGAGGATTAGAAGGATAAAGCTGTTCACCATTCAGGTAAGAGACTTGGAAGATAAATTTTAAAAAAAAGAATCAGAAGTTTGAGAAATGGTGACATTAAACATTATGCATGGAATCGAAAAACAGTATGACAGAAGGAAAAGGAGACACTGAGAAATGAGAGCAGAGCCCTAAGGCATGGCAATAAATAAGGGACTCTGGGCCACCTGTGGGTGGTTGTGTGTATGGCACGGAATATGAAATATGAAACTTCATCCCTGAATCATTCCTTTTCAGTTTTTTTTTTCATTGTTGTTTTGTTTTGTTTTGTTTGCAAGAGGGCACATATGTTCACCAGACAGCCAGACAAGGACAAGGAGAAGAAAAATGAGAAATCTCCCCTCAAGGGGATGGCCACACAACAGTTCCTTCTCCATTTTCTTTTCAGACTTTGGGCATGGACACACATGAACCTGGAGTGATTTCCAAGCCACAGGTCCAAGACTCAGACTGTGGATGATCATGTTGGAGTTCAATGCCTTAACTACCAAACCACCTGCTGGCCCCAAAGACATTCTTAGATCTGAGAATTTCTAGGGTCTTAAAGAGATACTGAAATAGAATGCTATGCAAGTAAGTTTAATATAGTCTACTTCCTGTCAACAGTTTATTAGGTTTCAAACTTCTACTTTGTTTTTTGTTTTTGTTAGTGGAGAGACTTTTGCTCCAGGGCGCTCACTGCTAGAGAGAGAGAAAGTGAAAAATAACCCCCGGGAGGTCATGCTGCAATCCCTTCTCCTCCATTCTCCTCTCAAGACTGGGCATGCACACACAATTGCCCGGTGTGAGTTTTAAGCAACCAGGTCTGGAACTCGAACTGCGATTGACTACTTGGGAGTTCAGCAATGTAATCATTCCACTATCTGCTGGGTCCTTCAGCTTTGGGTTTTAGAAAAATAGTTTAGTGTCATTTTTGTAGTTTTTAATCTTATCAATAATTTAAACAAAAATGTAATAAGATGATTCTATTTGTCAAACTGGGTACTTTTAAATGACTACATAGATATTTTTAATTTTTTTCATTATGATACAGAAAGACAGAGATAATTTTTCTATTTTTTTAGTTTATTATTTTAATAGTTCACTATTTTTTAGTTTTCTATTTTAATAGTTTACTTGGAGCAGTCAGTGGTGTGGAGGTTGGGGAGGCTGGATCCCCGATGGCCAACTGTATAGTTGAAGTCCCAAACCAAGAGACCTGAAGGACACACTGGCATGTGTTGGTGCATGCTCCAAGTTCCAAAATGGAGGTGAAGGAGTTGTGATGTAATCATCCCCCATGGAAGTGCCTGTTTTCTTTCTTTCTTTTTCTTTCTTTCTTTCTTTCTTTCTTTCTTTCTTTCTTTCTTTCTTTCTCTCTCTCTCTCTCTTTCTTTCTTTCCTTTCTCTCCTTTCTTTCTTTCTTCTTCTTCTTTCTTCTTTTTCTTTCTTTCTTTCTTCCTCCTTTCTTTCTCTTGTGAGTACTCACACACTCTGGAAAATTGAAAATAATGTATATATATATATAAATTTCTATCTTCTATGAGCAAGAGAACAGAGAGACAAACAGCACCCCTAAAGGGTCTTAAGTATCCACTGACCCCCAGTTTCATGTAGCCTCTGGTAGTGGACCCACATGCACCCAAGCATGTTCAGAGGTCTCTAGACATGAGTGAGGGACTTCCCTTGTGGGTGAGCCCACAAAATAATGCTACCATGTGGCCCCAGAATCTTACCAGGTTGCAATGCTCCTGCCTCCTTATTAACTAGAGTTATGAGTGTGTGCAATTTGCACACAATGTATTTGAATTGACCCAGGAATTGAACCCAAGCTTCTCAAGAGGCTGCTAATCTCTAAAGCAGTGACATCTGTGCACTACTGTGATTGGTGCAATTTTTTAAAATATATTTGAGATCTGGAAGTTGAGAATTTAACATGAATTTTGGAGCAACATATTTCAATCCGTCAGATATTTTAATTTAAAACAAAAAAACAAAAATAAAGCTGGACCAGCAGATGGCATAATGCATGGTCCACGGTAGCTTCAAACACACCTGGTATGTGTGTGTGCATGCCCAAAACCTGAGAGGAGATTGCAGGAGAAGGGATGTGGCATGGCCATGCCCCCTGGGGGTGATTTCTCACTTTCTATCTCTGTTTCTCTCTGTCTCTCTGGTGAGCACACGTGCCCAATAGCAAAAATCTCTCTTAAAAAGAAAGTAGAACTTTAAGATCAAGTATGCCACTTTTTTTCAAATATCTTGATAAAAATTATATATTCATATTTAATGCATTTATGGAATTGATGCTTTACTCAGATTTTCTGATAGGTACTTTTTGATTCTCAAAATAATGTGAACTTTATGTTATAATTATTCTTTCAAATAAGAAAGAAAAGATCAAAGAGATTTCATGAAATGCCTTTTTTATTAAGGGATAAAGTACAATGCCATGATATGAATTCAGTATTGCTAACATTAGTTCTTTTTCTGTAACCAAACCAAACTAGCACAGACAGGGACAGTTGCTTGCCTCTAGAAAAGCCAAACTCTGACCCAGGAGGTTTGTGGAAGAGGACAACTTTATTAGGGATGACATCATCTGGCAAACAGAGAATAGACTTTCTCAAAAGATGGTCTCCCTATGGAAACAACCCGAAAGCCCCCGTATGGATGAATGGATTGAAAAACTATGGCACATATACTTTATGGAATACTATTCAGCCATAAAAAAAAATACCCTGGCTTTTGACAGAAAGTGGAAGAATATGGAAGCTTTATCGACGAGTGAAGCAAGCCAGGCTATGAAGGAGAGACATGTGTATGTCCTCACTTAATATATACTGAGTGTCTGCACTCTATAACTGAAATTGATTGACCTAAGGTTGTACAAACACAAGAGATGGGGGTTAGTGCCAGATGTGGTGTGTGGGGAGAAGCAGGACCTAAGGAAGAACATTTGGAGGAGAGATACGGAGACAGAGCATTGATGGGATAGGGAGGTGTGGTGTTATCAGTGGAAGATATTTTGATCAACTAGACTGGGGAGAAATGTTCACATATTGAAATGTTCACTTTGTAAGCTAAATAATATGATTGAATGTATATAAAAAATTTAAAATAAAAAATAATAAAAAAGAAAAAATAATAATGCAAATGAAGAATTGAAACTTACACAGCTCTGAATGTTCATCTCAAGCAGTCCTATTGGTCCATTGGTGAAAATGGTACTGTTCTGATAGGTTATTCTGCTGAAGCCAATCAGCATCCACACTCCTCACTGCAGTGGAGGTAAAACGTTAGTAACTCAGTTTTCTATGCATCCATGCCCTCCAAAGAGCACTTAGCAGATTCTTCCATGCAGGGTAGTTCTGACCCAGTTACATTTCTTCTACTGTTGCTTCTGAATTTAATTCAAGAAATGTTAGTAAATTGTGAATCAGGAATTGGCAGATGGTGCTTAGCTATACACCATTATTCAGATTAATCCCATTTCATTAGGATGATCAAAATAGTATATATAAGAACATAGATAATATGTATTTTAAAACTGTTAGACTTATAATTTTGAGATTTAAATACTCCATTAAATTGTATTTTTAAAACAAAACATTTTAATCTTTCATAAATTGCTCTTAGAAGCTTTTATTTTTAAGGTATAAATTTTATTATAGGAAAATACAGTGTACACTCCATTCTAGCCTAGTGTTTATTGTGAAAGATGTACATAATATAGCTTTAAAATTGAACTGTCAAAAATAGCCCTCTCTCTTTAAGATTATAAGCTATGATTTAGACCAAGTAATTGAAAGGGAATACAAATCACATTAGCCCAAAAATTACTCATGGATTTTTAACATGTGATATGCACTAGGCATTGAATTACTGTAATTGTGAACATATTAAATGAACTTCTAGAAATCCATCACATCCCATAAGTGAAGCAATACATTTTATCAGGCTCAATTGAAAAATAAAAGAAAATTTTAAAAATGCTCTACCACTCATTGGTATTGGAAACAAGCAGCAGACCTCCTAAACATTGATGTCTAGCCTTTGTCAGAAAAAAAAAAAAAAAAAAAAAAAAAAAAAAAAAAAAAAAACCAGAAGCAACAAGACGACAGTTTCAGCCTTCTGCTTGTAATCCTCATTCTTGCCTAATTTCCTCAGGTACATTTTATAATCGTACCTCTCAAAATACCACCCTTTCAGTTATATCGCTTGTTTCAACAGTCTTTGATTTTGATTGATACTTTTTCCAAACCCCTCAGCTGAACCCACCACAGGCAATAGGCACATCTCATTTTATGTCTGTGATCAGCACATGGCACAAATCACTGGTTCTATACAACTTACATTCAGCAACTGAGAACCAGGAAAGTTGCTATTTTTTTAAGTGCCTGTAATTTGCCACACAACAAACTAGGTGACTTACATCAATTTAATCTTTTCAACAACCCAATGAGGCAAAATTTAGTATTTACAATTTAAGTGTTATTTTCAAAAAGCTGAGAAACAGATAATGTAAGAAGCTTGCTCAAATAAACTAAGTCTGTACACTGAAATGTTGAAAAAAGTGTGGACTTTGGAGAAAAGTAGACCTTGCTTGAAATATCAGCTCTGTCATTTAAAGTTGTAATCTTAGTTTTCCCATTTTTAAAATGAAAAAAAAATAATGTTTATCTTTTCATAAGAATTAAACATAGCATAAG
This sequence comes from Tupaia belangeri chinensis, assembly GCF_000334495.1. Taxonomy (NCBI): domain Eukaryota; kingdom Metazoa; phylum Chordata; class Mammalia; order Scandentia; family Tupaiidae; genus Tupaia; species Tupaia belangeri. The sequence continues at coordinate 2,532,030 of NW_006159624.1, forward strand.
AATTAAATTTTAAAATGCAAAGTTTTTATGATATTATTTGGAATATGATATACCATCAATCATGGTAGTTTATATTCTTTTATGATTGCATTATTATCCCAACATTCAGTGCTGCTGAATTACTGTAAAAATAAATAGATTTGCCCTGCGATTACAGCAGTTGCATGAATCTGTATTTCTTCACGTCTGCCAGATATGCACAATAAAATAAAACAAAACAATGAAATAAATATGCACACTCCTCATAAAGTAGCAATACTAGGAGACAGAGATTCTCATAATTAAAATTATTTATAGAGAAATAACCACCAAATTTTAGCAGTGCAACTTTGTGGGTGCAAAGAATGAGAAAGAGGAGTTGTAAGAGACTCTGCAAAGAAAAAGAAGGCATAGTGGACTTTAAACGCACACAGAAAAACATCCACAGAAAAAGAAAATCTAAAACTAAATTCCAAATACTGGCCACACATCTAGGATTTGGTAGTTTACAATACTAGCTACATAAAGGGGATATAGCCCAAAGGTGACATGTCAGATAAGTTCTGCTTCATGAGAAAATAAGATATACAGAAAAGAGTTGTATTCCTTGGGATCATGGCAAGAATGAGAAAGACGACACTAAGTGGAGCAAATTAAGCTCTGCAAAACTAAGCAAAATTTACAAGCTTTTCTAATCCTTCCTCTTTCCCCATCCCTGATACCAATCTCATCATTAATGAAATTGCCTTTATTAAAGTGGGCAAGATGTGTACTCTTAAGCTAGAAATATTTCTATGAAATACCAGAAATGGGCAAAAGTTAGGTCAAAAGTTAGCATATGAAGTATAAAGAGAATAAAATAAGTTTATTAAAACTTCTCACAACAAAACCTTAGACTGGAAGTCAATTGCCAACACCACACTCCAAATCTTCAAACAAACAAAATATTTTAAAAATGGGATCAGAAATGTAAAAATTAAGAATGAATTTGGATTTAAGAAAAAAAAAAAAAAGAAAAGAAAAGAAAGCAGGATGAACTACAATGAGTTCATTAAACCAAAAATAATTTTTTAAAGAATTTGCCAAAGTACAGTGATCACCATAGAGGGTGAAGGAGAAAGCACCACTCCTGGGGGATAGTCACACTGCAGTTCCTTCTCCTCCGTTTTTCCCTCTTAATGGAATTTCAGATATGTACATACATGTGTCCAATGTGCATTACATGCCTCAGGGCCTGGAACTTAAAGCACATGGTTGGCGGTGTGCGATCTGACTCCCTTGACCATCAGACCATAAGTTGGTCCAGAAAAATATTTAGAGTCAATCCCACGTTGAGGTGAAGAAGAAATTACAAAGTACCCAAGAAAGTATATGTTTGAAGAATAATTTAGTAAGGGTCTATGAAGATATATAATAGTCAAGAAAATAGAAACAAAATTTTAAAAATAACCATATCAAAGTGATTAAAGTGAAAGACAGATTAAAGAAACATTCCACATAAATAAAGGGTCTGAAGTTGAAAGTGAAAACAAATAATGTTTAGAATTATAACCCAAGAATTGCTCTTTATAATAAAAGAAAACCCACATGGCTTTGGAAAACTGATTCAGAACAATCAACTACAGCACATAATTTAATAAAATTGTTGGGCCAAGGTTCACAGTATAGAAATAACATGATAAATTTCTGTGTGATTAGCAACCACTTATATTAAGCAAAAACTACAGAGAATGGAAGAAGGAAAAGAAATAGACTAATAATCTAATACTTTAACCTTTTCAGTGAAAAGATTTCAAATATTAAGAAAATTTTAAAAATGATTTAAAATTGAAGAACAAGTCAAATATAAAAAGTATGTGTGTGTGTGTGTGTGTATATAATTATAAATCAGAAAATATCAGAAAATGACTATTTTATAATTAAATTATATTCTGATGAGAATTAGTTGATGCTAAAACTATAGAGTAGAGGAGGTTATTGAGGTTAAGGATATTTACAGTCTCCAGTAGCCACACACATATTACTTATTAATGACCAAAAAAATGGTAACTAGCAGTAGAGTAATTAGAAAATATAACCAAGTGTGGTCGACAGACTAGGAGATAGCTCAAAACCATAACCTTCTCTTGAACTCAAGCCTTGATCAGCCTCTCACTTTAAGAGTAGTAGGACCTGGCATTTAAGTCAATTAAATACAACAGAGGTTATGGGCTACTACCTTTATGATTATATTACATAAAGAATGTAACTCATCTAGCTAATAAACACTCTCCCTTGCTGATTTTGATAATGCAAGCTGACATATTATTAGTTAACCTACTGGGAGAGTCATTTGACCTAGAGTAGCCCAAGATCTTCAACCAGCAAAAAACTGAGGCCTTCAGTCCTATGGTTTATGAGGACTGCATTCTAACTATAGGGCATGTGCGCTCGCCAGAAAGACAGAGAGAGACAGAGAGATAGAAAACAAGAAATCACCCCCCAGGGGTTATGGCCATGCCACAATCCTTTCTCCTCCATTCTCCTCTCAGGATCTTGGGCACGCATGTACATGCGCCCAGCATGAGTTTAAGCCACCGGGTCCGGGACTCAAACCTCAGTTGACTACGTGGGAGTCCAGCAACATAACCATTACGCTAAATACTGGTCCCTCTTGCAATTCATGAGCTTTAATGCAAATTCTTTCACAGTCCATATTTGAAATGATACTGCGGACTTGATTAGCACCTTGATTACAACAATGTAAGATTCTGAAACAGAGAACACAGATATGTCTGATGCAGGGTTTTAACCAAATTATATTGTCATACATATTAATAAATGTAAGTGTTTAATAAACTATTAAATTTGTAGTCATATTAATATATAACAATAGATAATTAATATTATCAATATCAAACGATCAAAATTAAACTTTACTAGTAAGAGGTTAAACAGAAATCATATGCTACCAGATGGAAAAATATAGTCTGAAAAATATACAATATCACTTATAGTGTCCTGGTCCAAAATGTACACCTTGAATCTATTCATAGAGAAGTATCAGAAATACTAAAGTTGTGGGAAATTCTACAAAATAACTGGTTGTATTCCTTAAAAATATCAATGGCATAAAAGACAAAAATTTGAGAAACTACATTAGGTTAAAGGAAACTAAACATAAATAACAGTTAAATAAAATTTGTGCATCCAAACTGGATCTCATACTGAACAATAAGAAACTAAAGGAAAATATGGTATTAGCAGATGCCATAATGTCTATGTCACTGGACTCCCACATAGTCGACCGTGGTTCAAGTCTCAGACCTGGTGACTTAAAACTCACACCTGGAACGTGTGTGTGTATGCCCAAAACCCCAAAAGGTGACTGGATGAGAAGGGATTGTGGCATGGCCATCCCCCCTAAGGAGTGGGGGGGATTTCTCATTTTCTATCTCCCTGTCTTTGCAGTGAGCATTGTGCCCTGAAGCAACAATCGACACTAAAAATATCACTGTGATAATTGATGAAACTGGAAATTTAATGTAGAGTAAGAAAAAAGTGTATTGGGACCAGCAGTTAGCGTAATGGCTACGTCACTGAACTCCCATGTAGCTGACTGCAGTTCGAGTCCCAGACCTGGTGGCTTAAAGTCACGCCGGGTGCATGTGCATGCATGCCCAAGATCCCGAGAGGAGAAGGGAGGAGAAGGGGTTGTGGCATGGCCGCCCCCCTGGAGGGTGATTTCTCCCTTTCTGTCTCTCTATCTCTCTCTATCTTTCTGGCGAGTGCATGCGTCCTATGGCAAAAACCTCTCAAAAAAAGTGTATTGCTATTAATTTCTTGAATTTTACAACTATATTATGAGTGTGTAATTAAATCATTTTGTTCTTAGGAAGTAAATGCTGAAGTACCATAGTTTATAGTTTATAAAACTATTACATTATTTTATATGTAGAATTTTTTTAAAAGTGAAAAAATGCTTAAAATGAAGAAAGCTGTGGAAAGAATATTCAGAGTTCTCTTGTATAATTCTGCCACTTTAAAATTCTTTTAAAGTAAAAAGATAATAAATAGGCATTCAGTTTTTCCTCAACACATTGTATCACATTGATAGCATGGGGAACATCCCTAAAACCCCCCGGACCTTCTGTATGTAAGAAGTTGGCAAGCACCAACCTCATAAAGTGACACAGTACAAAAAGGGTGAGGATTCTCTGTATGGTCAGGGAAAGCAGCATTATGACAGGAAGCAGTTTCTGGAAAAAGGCAGAAACTACAAAGAAGATTGTGCTGAGGCTTGAATTGTGTTGAGCCCAACTGCAGATCTAAGAGAATGCTGGCTACCTAGAGATGTAAGCATTTTTTTTTTTTGAGAGGGTTTTTTTCTATAGGGTGTGTGTCGCTCACCAGATAGAAAGACAGAGAAACAGAAAGCAAGAAATCACCCCCAGGGGGGATGGCCACACGCAATCCCTTCTTCTCCATCTTCCTCTCGGGATCTTGGGCACACACACACACACACGCCTGGTGAGAGTTTTAAGCCACCAGGTCCAGGACGTGAACCGCAGACAACTATGTGGGAGTCCAGCGACATAGCCATTATGCTAACTGATGGTCCCTAGATGTAAGCTTTTTGAACTGGGATGAGATAAGAAGAGAAAGGGTCATGTAATCCAGTCCTAAGCCTCATCTTTTCTATTATGAAGGTGACAAAATCTTGAGGTGAATGTTCACCTCATTTGATTACAGTTGGTCTATTTGTGAGGGAATAAAGTAATCAATAAAAGTCCCCTTTCAGGGAAATTTGAAAAAAAAATCTAATAGAATTTATGATTTCCAGGGATATGACCAAGGAACTTTCACAGTTTTGAATCCTATATATCTTTAGTTAAAAATGCACAAACTATTAATACTTTTAGTTTCTACTAGCTTGCAAAAATCTTGACATGTAAGAGGTAGAAAAGAAGGTAATTTTTTTCACTCCTAGTTTAGAAAGTATCTTTATCCATTCAATCAAAAACTAATTAAAATTCCATGCCACTGGTAAAAAGAACATGAACACCAAATTCAGCAAAGGTAGATAAATCACTGGGACACTGAGAACTGACTGAGGAGGAAAAACTTGAATATTTCAGCAAAACTAAGCCATCTATTCCCTTCAACAGAAATCGATTGCTTATAATTTATCTGCAGGGCTATCTGTGAAGAGAGGGGAAGCTGCAGTGCTATTATCATTATCATACTATTACTTACATGTTAAATGATAACAACGTGTGAATATATGAGTAGCACTAAAAAGTAGAGGTGAAGGAGAAGAATAAAAAAATGGAAACATAAAAATCTTAGTTGCAAAGCAAAGCACAAATAAACTATTTTCTATTACCCCCCTCTCCTTGATCCCACAACTGAAAAAAGAAAGAAAATGTAATTGGATTTTATTAAGTTACCATTGCTCTTCTCTAGTAATTACAGTGGAATTTAAAGTTTTGAAGTTTTTATAGAATCTATTTTCCCCTACAGTTTCCAAAATATTATTTTATGACACAGCAACTTCCAAATCAAAAGAATGTTTAAAAATTGTTGGCAGGCTAGGTGGCTCAAGAGATTTGTAATAGGTTACACATGGCTTTCAATTTCTAGGTCATTGCTTTAAATCCATTCAGCTTAATGACTATTGGCCATTCAAAGTGAAATGAACTGGTGAGTTTAGCAGAGTTCCACAGTCATTTATATTATCTACTACCATTTTCAGTTTGTGGGTAAATAGAATCTATAGTCACCCTTATGCCTCAGCAAGCAAGTTAAGAGATTCAAGTTCAGAGTACACCTCACTGAAACCCACCACACAAAACTGTGACCCTCTGCACACTCCATTCAGACCCAAACCTCACTGAGACCCACAATACTATTTACTGAGACCAAGAGCACACCCCATTTTAACCAAAAAAACACCCCACTGAAACCCACAGCACACCTCACTGAGACCACAGGACACATCACTGAAATCCACAGCACAAAACTGCAACTACCAGAAGACTCCACTCAGACCCAAACATCACTGAGACCCACAGAAAAATTCCTTGAGGCCCACAATACAATTTAATGAGACGCAGAGAATAACTCACTTTAACCCACAAAACACTCCGCTGTGACCCAGAGCATACCTCACTGAGACCACAGAACACATCACTGAAACACACAGCACAAAACTGCAACCCTCAGCACACCCCATTTAAACCCATATTTCACTGGGAACCAGCAGTTAGCATAATGGCTATGTCGCTGGACTCCCACGTAGTCGACTGCAGTTCATGTCCCGGACCCGGTGGCTTAAAACTCATGCCGGGCACGTGTGCGTGTGTGCGTGTGTGCCCAAGATCCCCAGAGGAGAATGGAGGAGAAGGGATTGAGGCGTGACCATCCCCCCCTGGGGGGTGATTTCTCGCTTTCTGTCTCTATGTCTCTCTCTGTCTGTCTGGCGAGCACACGTGCCCTACAGTGAAAATCTCTCCAAAAAAAAAAAGCCCATATTTCACTGAGACCCACAGAAAAATTCACTGAAACACAATACAATTTACTGAGACCCAAAACACACCCCACTTTAACCCACAAACCAACCCACTGCGACCCCCAGCACACCTGATTGAGGTCACAGCACTCAAAACTGAAACCCACAGCACAAAGCTGCGACACACAACACACCCGCTTCAGACACAAACCTCACTGAGAACCACAGAAAAATTCACTGAGACTGAAAATACAATTTACAGAGACCCAAAGCACACCCTACTTTAACCCACAAACCACCTCATTGAGACCTACAGCACACTTCATTGAGACCACAGCACACATAATTGAGAGCACAGCACACAGCACTGAAACCGAAAGCACAAAACTGTGGCCCTCAACACACACCACTCAGACTCAAACCTCACTAAGACCCAAGAAAAATTCACTGAGACCCACAGTACAATTTACTGAGACCCAGAGCACACCCCAGTTTAACCCACAAAACACCCCACTGCAATCCACAGCACACCTTATTGAGACCACAGCACACATCACTGAAACCCACAGCACAAAACTATGACCCTCACCATACCCACTCAGACAAAAACCTCACTGAGTTCCACAGAAAAATTCACTGAGACCCACAATACAATTTACTGAGACTCAGAGCACATTCCTCTTTTACCCAAAAAACACCCCACTGAGATCCACAGCATACCCCATTCAGACACAAACATCACTGAGTACCACAGAAAAAATCACTGAGACCCACGATATATTTAACTGAGACCCAGAGCACACCCGCCTTGAACCCTCAAAACACACCACTGTGACCCACAGCACACCTAATTGAAACCACAGCACACATCTCTGAAACCCACAGCACAAAACTGGGACACTCAACACACCCAACTCAAACACAAACCTCACTGAGACCCACAGAACAATTTACTGAAACCCACAATAACATTAATTAGATACAGAACACAAAGCATCTTAAGTCACAAAACACCCCACTGCGACCCACAGCACACCATATTGAGACTGCAGCATACATCAATGAAACCCACAGCACAAAACTGCAACGCTCAGAACACCCCTCTTAGATCAAAACCTTCCTGAGTCCCACAGAAATATTCCCTGAGACCCACAATACAATTTACTGAGATCCAGAGAACACCTGACTTTAACACACAAAACACCACATTGTGACCCACAACACTTCTCATTGAGGCCACACTGCACATCACTGAAACCCACACTACAAAACCGCGACCCTCAGCACATTCCACTCAGAACCAAACCTCACTGAGAACCTTGGAAAAATTCACTGAGACCCACAATATGACTTACTGACAACCAGAACACACCCCTCTTTAAACCACAAAACATGCGACCCACAGTACACCTCACTGAGACCAAAGCACACAACACTGAAGCTCACAGCACAAAAATGTGACCCTCAGCAAGACACACTCAGACCCAAACCTCACTGAGACCCACAGAAAAATTCATTGAGACTCTCAGCACAATTTACTGAGACCCAGAGCATACCCCACTTTAGCCTACAAAACACACCACTGCGACCCAAAGCACACCTCATTGCAACAACAGCACACATCATAGAAACCCACAGAACAAAACTTCAACATAGAGCACACCCCACTCAGAACCAAACCTCACTGAGAACCACAGACAAATACACTGAGACGCACAATACAATTTACTGATACCCAGAGAACATCCCACTTTAACCCACAAGACACCCCACTGTGACCCACAGCACATCTCATTGAGACCACAGTACACCTCACTGAAACCCACAGTACAAAACTGTGACACTCAGCACACCCCATTCAGACACAAACCTCACTGAGACCCACAATATTATTTATTGAGACAAAGAGCACACCCCATTTTAAAACAGGAAACACTCCATTGAGACCCAAAGCACAACTCATTGAGACCACAGCACACATCAATGAAACACACAGTACAAAATTGTGACCCTAAGCAAACCCCACTCAGACCCAAAGCTGAGATCCACAGAAAAATTCACTGAGACCCACAATACAATTTACTGAGACCCGGAACACACCCCACTTTAACCCACAAAGCATCCCACTACAACACACAGCATACCTCACTGAAATCACAGCACACATCACTGAAAACCACAGCACAAAACTGTGACCCTCAGCACACCCCACTCAGACTCAAACCTCACTGAGACCCACAGAAAAATTCACTGAGATCCACAGTACAATTTACTGAGACCCAGAGCATACTCCACTTTAACCTACAAAACATCCCCCTGCGACCCACAGCACACCTCATTGAGAGCACAGCACACATCACTGAAACAGAGAACAAAACTGCAACCCACAACACACCCAACTTAGACCCAAACCTCACTGAGACCCACAGAAAAATTCGCTGAGACCCACAGTACAATTTACTGAGACACAGAACAAACTCCACTTTAACCCACAAAACACCCCACCGCAATCTACAGCACACCTCATTTAGACCACAGGACACATCACTGAAACCCACAGCACAAAGCTACAACACTCAGAACACACCAATCAGACCCAGTCCTCACTGAGACCCACAGAAAAATTCTCTGAGATGCACAATACAATTTGCTGAGACCCACAGCTCACCCCACTTTAACCAAGAAACACCCTACTGCAACCCACAACACACCTCATTGAGGCCACATAGCACATCACTGAAACCAACACCACAAAACTGTGACACTCAGCACGCACACCCCATTCAGACACAAATCTCATTGAGACCCACACAAAAATTCACTGAGACCAACAAGACAATTTACAGAGACCCATAGCAAAACCCACATTAACATACAAAAAACCCTACTGCGACCCACAGTGCACCCCATTAAGACCACAGTACACATCAGTGAAACCCACAGAACAAATTTGCAACTCTCAGCACACCCCACTCAGATGAAAATCTCACTGAGACCCACAGGAAAATTCACTGTGACCCACGATACAATTTACTGAAACCCAGAGCACACCCCACTTTAATGCACAAAATGCACCTCTTCCACCCACAGCACACCTCATTTGAGATCACAGAACACATCACTAAAACCCACAGGACAAAACTGACTGTCAACACATCCCACTCAGACACAAACCTCACTGAGAGCCACAATACAATTTACTGAGATGCATTTTAACCCAAAAAACACTCCACTACAACCCACAGAACACTTCATTGAGACCACAGCACACATCACTGAAACCCACAACACTAAACTGTGACCATCAGCCCAACCCACTCAGACCCAAACTTCACCGAGACCCACAGAAAAATTCACTGAGACCCACAACACAATTTACTGAGACCCACAGCACACCTAAGTTTAACTCACAACACACCCAACTGTGACCCACAGCACACCCTATTGAGACCACAGCACACATCACTGAAACTCATTGCACAAAACTACCCATGGAACGATCTACTCAGAACCAAACCTCACTGAGACCCACAGAAAACCTCAAAGACCCACTGTACCATTCCCTGTGACTCACAGCATAGATTACTTTAAGCCACAGTACACCCCACTGTGACCAGCATAAAATCTCATTGAGACCAACACAAATGTCCCTGAAAACCACTGCACAAAACTACAACCCAGAGGACACACCACACAGAACCTTACCCCACTGAGACCCACAGAAAAGCTAAAAGACCCAACAGTACCATTCACTGTGACTCATGCCACACACCACATTAAACTACACCACATCCCACTGCAATCAGCAGCACACCTCATTGAGACCACTGCACAAATCTGTGAAACCCACTGAACAAAATTATGAACAATAGAACACCCCACTCAGAATCAAACCTCACTGAGACTCACAGAAAGCATCAAAGACACACAGTAAAATTCACTGTAACCCACAGCACACCCCACTTTAAGCCACAGCACACCCCAATGCAAATAGCAGCACACCTCCTTGAGACCACCGCACACATCTGTGAAATCTGCCGCTAAAACTGCAACTCACAGAACACCCCACTCTGAACGACAGTCCACTAAGACCCACAAAAAACCTAAAAGACCCACAATACCATTCACTGTGACCCACAGAACACCCCACTTTAAGCCACGGCACACTCCACTGCCACCAGTACCACACCTCATTGAGACCACCCCACATATCCCTGAAAAAGACCGCACAAAACTACAAACCACAAAACACCCCTCTCAGATACAAAACTCTCTAAGACCCACAGAAAATGTCAAAGACCTACAGTATCATTAACTGTGACCCACAGCACACCCCAGTTTAAGCCACGGCACACCCCCTTGTGACCAGCATCACACCTCACTGAGAAAACAACACACACCTCTGAAACCCACTACACAAAACTACACCCACAGAACACTCTACTCAGAACCAAACATCACTGAGACCCAAAGAAAACCACATAGAACCACAGTACAATTCAAACCTCAAATACCCACAGTAACATTCACTGTGACCCTCAGCACACCCCACTTTAAGTCATGGCACATTCCAATGAAAACAGCAGCACACCTCATTGAGACCATGGCACACTTCTTTGAAATAAACTGCAAAATTCACTGTGACCCTCAGCACACCCCACCTTAAGCTACAGCACACCCCACTGTGACCAGCAGCACACCTCTTTGAGACTACCATTCACATCCCAGAAATCCTCCACACAACACTGCTACCCACTGAAAACCCCACTCAGATCCTTACCACACTGAGATCCACAGAAAACCTCATAGACCCACAGTACCATTCACTGTGACACACAGCACCCCCCATTTTAAGCCACGGCACACCCCACTGCAACCAGCAGCACACCTCATTGGGACCATCACACACATCTGTGAAACCCACCTCACAAAACTATGAACCACAGAACACTCCACTCAGAACCAAACCTCATTAAGATCCACAGAAAACCTCAAAGACCCACAGTACCATTCACTGAGACTGATATCACACCCCATTTTAAGCAACACCACACCCTACTGTGACCAGCAGCACACCTAATTCAGACTATCACACAAATCCCTGAAACCCACCACACAAAACTACAAACCACAGAACCACCCACTCAGAAACCAACCTCACTCAGACCCACAGAAAACCTCAAAGACCCACAATTCCATTAACTGTGACCCACAGCACCACTAACTTTAAGCCACGGCACACCCCAGTGCGATGAGCACCACACCTCATTGAGACCACTGCACACATCCCTGAAACCCACCACACAAAACTGCAACCCACGGCAGATCCACTAAGAAGCAAACCTCATTGAGACCCTCAGAAAGCCTCAAAGACGCACAGTACCATTCACTGTGACCCACACCACACATCACTTTCAGCCACAGAAGACACCACTGCTACCAGCAGTACACCTCATTCAGACCAATGCCCACATCACTGTAATCTACTGCACAAGACTACAACCCACAGAACACCCCACTCAGAAACAAAACTCACAGAGACCCACAGAAAACCTCAAAGACCCACAGTACCATTCACTGTGACCCACTGGACACCCCACTTTAAGCCACAGCACACCCCACTCAACCAGCAGCATACCTCTTTGAGACCACAAAACATATTCCTGAAATTCACCGCACAATACTGCGACCCACAGAATACCCACCCAGAAACACAGAAAACCTCATAGACCCACAGTATCATTTACTGTGACCCATAGCGCACCGCACCTTAAGCCACAGTACATCCCACTGCAACCAGCAGCACACCTCATTGAGACCACAGCACACATCCATGAAACCCACCTCCAAAACTATGACCCACAGAACACCCCACTCAGAACCATACCTCACTGAAACCCACAGAAATCATCGAAGACCCACAGTACCATTCACTGTGACAGAGAGTACACCCCATTTTAAGCCACAGCACACCCCACTATGACCAACAGCACACATCACTGAGACCACCGCACACATCCCTAGAATCCACCACACAAAACTACGATCCACAGCACACCCCATTCAGAAACACTGACATCCACAGAAAGCCTCAGAGGACCACAGTACCATTCACTATGACCAACAACACCACTTTAACCCATAGCACACCCCACTGCTACCAGCAGCACACCTCTTTGAGACCACCACACACATCCCTGAAACACACTGCACACAACTGCAACCCACAGCAGACCCCACTCAGACCCAAAGAACACGGAGACCCACAGAAAATCTCAAAGACCCACAGTACCATTCACTGTGACTCATAGTAAACCCCACTTTAAGCCATGGCATACCCCACTGAGACCAGCAGCACACCTCTTTGAGACCACCACACACATCCCTGAAACACACTGCACACAACTGCAACCCACAGCAGACCCCACTCAGACCCAAAGAACACGGAGACCCACAGAAAATCTCAAAGACCCACAGTACTATTCACTGTGACTGGGAACACACCCCATTTTAAGCCACAGCACACCCCACTGCAACCAGCAGCACACCGCTTCGAGACCCCCACACATATCACTGAAACCCACCTTACAAAACTATGGACCACAGAACACCCTACTCAGAACCAAACATCACTGAGACCCACTGAAATCCTCAAAGACCCACAGTACTATTCACTGTGACTGGGAACACACCCCATTTTAAGCCACAGCACACCCCACTGCCACCAGCATCACATCTCATTGAGACTATCAAACACATCCCTGAAATTCACCACACAAAACTATTACCCAGAGCACACCCCATTCAGAAACAAACACTGAGACCCAACGAAAACCTCAGAGAAGGACAGTCCCATTCACTGTGACCAACAGCACACCCCACTTTAAGCCATAGCACACCCTACTATGACCAGCAGGACACATCTTTGAGACCACCACACACATCCCTGAAACCCACTGCTCAAAACTACAACTTACAGAACGCCCTACTCAGAACAAAACCTCACTGAGAACCACCGAAATCCTCATAGACCCACAGTACGATTCACTGTGACCCCCAAGCACACCCCAATTTAAGCCACAGCACACTTTCCCTGTGACCAGCGGTGTGAGTCAATGTGGGTACCGCTTGGAAAACAGTCAAAGCTTACTAAGTCTGGCATATGCTAGCCCAGAGTGTGTGTGTGTGTGTGTGTGTGTGTGTGTATAAAACAGGCATGCAGGAGACTTTTCAGTGAAGAATTTTTTTGTATTAATTTCAAGTGTAAGCTACCCAAGTATTCTTCATTGTTAAAAATAAATAAGTAGAATATGGTATAGTCACATATTTATATATCAAAATACTTTACACTGATGACAAAAGAAGGCATTGCAACAAATGAAATCTAGATGAATCTCACAGATTTAAATTCAATGAAACAACCTAGACATCGAAATGAATATTTTATGTAATTCCTCTTAAAATATACTCAATATATGATGATATAAATCAGAGTAGTCGGCATTGAAGGACCCACAAGTCATATTCTTGGGATGGTGGTCATGTTCAATTTTGGTTGTGCTCATTTTGGAAAACATTATTAGTTTTAGCTTTTGGTTTTATGTTATACTTCAATAAAGGTGTCTCCTTTAAAATCAGAAATTCAACTTGAGGATTAATTTGGTTACACTTTTTTCCCTCATTGTTGTTGTTTTAATCTTCCAGAGGGCATAAACTTATGTAGTTGCTGGAGAGAGACACAGAACAAGAGAGAGAAAGTAAGAAAGCACTCTCCATAGAGAATGGTCACATTACGATCCTTTCTTTTCCATTTCAGGCTTTTGGACATGCACACACACACATGCCTTGCGTGTTTTTCAAGATGCTGGGTCCAGGACTTGAATGTCACTGTCAGGCATGGGGTATCCAACCAATTCAACCACTAGACCATGGGCTAGTCCATTGTTTTTTTATAGTATTAGAAGAAAGAACATTTACTAAGTTTGCATAGAACAATATACACTGGTTTGTTGATTTGTTGAAGAATACTTAGAAAATAGTCTAGGGACTTGCAGTGCAGAAGTTGAATTCCATTGCACTCCTTAGTCAAGAATTCAAGAATAAAATCTGTGAACAGCAGATTTTTTTCTTATGTATTTATTTATTTATTTGCAGAGTTTTTTGTTTGTTTGTTTTGTTTTTGTTTTTGTTTTTGTTTTGCTATAGGGCGTGTGCGCTCACCAGAAAGAAAGCGAGAAATAACCCCCCAGGGGGTTGGCCATGCAGCAATCCCATCTCCTCCATTCTCCTCTGGGATCTTGGGCATGTATGCACACGTGCCCAGCGTGAATTTAAGCCACCGGGTCCAGAGCTTGAACTGTAGTTGACTATATGAGAGTTCAGCAACATAGCCATTATGCTAACTGCTGGTCCACAGAAAATTTTTAGATGGAGCAATTAAAAGAAAAAGCTACTGACAATGAACATTTAAAGGAACAGATCTAAGGACTTTTTATGTTCTATATTCAGCGAAAATTGAGTGGAATACAGTCTGCACAGACACCAAATAGAAAAAGCAAGCAAATGCATATGATATAATATACATTTAGATGATGTTTCCACTGAGAGCTTCCTGAATGTAAGATTTTGATATCAACCATTGGTAATTTTACTTTTTTACTTTTCTTTTTTTTTTTTTGGAGAGGTTTTTTGCTATAGGGCGTGTCTGTTCGCCAGACAGACAGAGAAAGAGAGATAGAAAGCGAGAAATCACCCCCCAAGGGGGGGTGGCCACGCCGCAATCCCTTCTCCTCCATTCTCCTATCGGGATCTTGGGCACGCACGCACACGTGCCTGGTTTGAATTTAAACCACCGGGTCCAGGACGCGAACCGTGGTGGGCTACATGGGAGTCCAGCGACACAGCCATTACGTTAACTGCTGGTCCCACCCATTGGTAATTTTGAACACCGTCAATAATAGCAGCTTAAGCATAACAGAAAATACAGGTATCTGTTCACTTAATAACACAAGAAAATTCTCCTCTGAAGGCTACTACATAGCTGTTGTTTTATTAAGTAGTAATCCAGGTTCCAGTGGTTCATCTGTTCTATTCTGACTAGCCTTGCTTTTCAATAACACGTCATGTTTTATTGCTTTTCATTCACTCTTTTTGGCATGTGAATGAGCTCTAACTTTGGCTTAAAGTCTTCTTGTAAACTCTAAAAACATTAATGTAAATGCCACAATACTGTATTTATGAGTTCTGATAAATACTCTAGCAAATTAATCTTGTGAAATTCCTATGGCCCTAAGTCTCACATTTTCTTTTTTTCATCATTTCTGGGAAGGGCTGAAAATGGAATTAGCCCTTTTTTGTAAAAGTATGTTATAAACTCTAAATAAAAATTCTGTACAATAATAAATAAACATAAGCTCGGCTGCATATCTAGACATTCTAAGTGACTTTTCAGCCTGCAAAATCCATTTGCTTAATCCATTGGTTATTTCCATAATGAGGCAGTGGTGATTGCAATGAGAACTTCCTCCTCTTTTCAGTCTCCTATTTTTCTTGGTTATAGGAAGACAAACAGTCCCTTTTAATCTGTATTTAATTTTTCAATGTCTTCCCTGTCTCTTAGCTCTCCACCCCTTTCTCTGTACTTTGCTATAGAAAAGCTGGCATATTATTTAGTGGATAAGTATCATTAATAGTCATGTCACACTTTAATTTTACTCATACATATCAAGACCTGATGGAAAAAAATGATCTGATGATTAGAATCATGCAGTAGTAAATAAATTTCCGCTAAAAGTTAGATATTTCACCATCTACGTAAATAGAATAAAACTGCAATTAGAATGGAAAGAGCAATAAACCTATTTTTCTATCTGACCCTACTAACAATTCAAATGACTTAGGTTATTAGGGCAAAAATTAATGAAAAAGGAAGATAGAATAATAATTTTATCAATTCCACATAGAAAATAGATAAACAGCATTTTCTCTCATGGAATTGTTGTATTTTCTGAGTTACGAATGTATCATTCATTACTCTTATACATCCTATAACTTAAATCAGTTTACAGAACTTACATATTTTATTGAAATTAATTATACAAATGATATGTCGGACTGTAATGTAAACATCATTCAGTGAAATACAATCTGTTATTATTTCAATACCTATGTAGTTTAGATCCTAAAATGTCACTACCAGTCCAGAATATAATACAAAATATATTTTCAGATGGTATAATGTAAAAGGACTGTGGCTTTATTGAGAAAAAAGTGGACAGTTTTATAGTCTTCAAGCATCGTAATCTCAGCAGGAGGCTGTCAAGCCCCACTCAGATGAGGATACCTGTCTGGATCTGATTAGAAATCCAAAACAGAAGCTAGTGATGAAAGAGGCAGAGAGAATGAATTCAGGAGGCAGAAGTGAAGTGATGGTCACCAGGTGTAGTTTCCAGGAAAAGCAGTGACAGTGGGTCAACCTGGTGACTCTCTCTTCCTCAGCAGAGTTTTCCTTTGGCAAACTTTGACCTCTCTGTGCTATTGCCTGCTTTCTGAGCCTGCTTCTTAGTCCTCCCATCAACTGAACGATTTTTAAAAAATGTCTTTTCAGTAAATTCCTCAAATCAGAAAAGATGTTTTTGTAATTGCTTGCAAATAAAAACAGTGCAGATGTTAACCACAGCACTCATGGGTTCAGAGTTAATTAAACCAGAAAAGCAAACCTGAAGTGAAAGGCACAAAGCAGCAGAAAATAGTTACTCTGAAAGCCCAAGAGTGTCAAGAGTAAAACTCTCAACATCTACGTGATCAATTCACCTATTTGGAAGCTGTAATATGGTGGGTAATTCTATTAAACTATTTCAAATTTATTTTGACAAGGTATAAATGTCCTCTTTCCCAATAAAACCCATGAGGTTAAAAACAGAGAAAAGTATTGAGATAAAAGAAACAAATTCGGGAACCAGCAGTTAGCGTAATGGCTGTCGCTGGACTCCCCCGTAGTCGACCGCAGTTTGTGTCCCGGACCCGGTGGCTTAAAACTCACGCCGGGCGCGTGTGCGTGCGTGCCCAGGATCCTGAGAGGAGAATGGAGGAGAAGGGATTGCGGCGTGACCAACCGCCCTGGGGGGTGATTTCTCGCTTTCTGTCTCTATGTCTCTCTCTGTCTGTCTGGCGAGCGCACGTGCTCTACAGTGAAAATCTCTCCAAAAAAAAAAGAAACATATTCTGTAATTCTTGAGCTGAAATAAAATCTCATATCTACTGACAACTAGCCCAATATTTTCCTAGTATAGTGCATTCATTGCATTCCAGTTATTTTTATTTATTTACGTATATATTTATTTATTTATTGAGAGGTTTTTGCTATAGGGTGCGTGCACATTCCAGAAAGACAGAAAGAGACAGACAGACAGAAAGTGAGAAATCACCCAATGGCCACACCACAATCCCTTCTCCTCTATTCTCCTCTTGAGATCTTGGGCACGCACACACACGTGCCCAACATACGTTTAAGCTACTGGATCTGGGACTCAAACCGCGGTCTACTACATGGGAGTCCAGTGACATAGTCGTTATGCCAACTGCTGGTCCCAATCTTCCAGCTATCTTTAGAAGAAAGAAGAATTCTAATTTAATTGCTGGTGTGGTGAATACTTCGGAAAGTGATTTCTGATCTTCACTAAAATCATGGATATAACTAAATCTTTATTTAACTATATAACTATAACTTACGTATAACTTATATATAACTATAACATTTTTTTCTATGTAGCAGTTACCATAATAAACAGAATGTGAAAAATACAGGAATCAAAGGAGGGAATAATTATTGTATAAGATAGGTCCACACTGGTTATACATTATTAATGTTTTAAAGGTGAGAAACGTTACTTGATGCACTTTGACAATGTTCAGATGCATTTTTTTTTAATTCTATAGGTATTCTCTCTTCAAAAACTAGTAAAATTTCTAAATTTTTAACAAGCAAATAAGATACTCTTCTATTTTAACTAATAATACAATTTAAATACTTGAGTTTTTTAAACAGAGTTATCCATATTTAAGATGTTAATGATCATATATATAGTAAAGTTAAATAATTTTATACCAGCAATATCTGCATGTTAAACTTGTCTAGGGAGTCAGTCAAATTATACAAGTAATCTTTCTTAATCCTCACCATATGCTTCTACAGTGATTTAAATTATAAAACTGAATAACTCAACTCTTCTTTAACAAGCAGTGTGTCTTTTTAAAAAGTTTACTAAATAATTAATCTAGCATTACTCTTGAGGAATGTAACAAAAAACAAAAAGAGCACTTAAACTAACTTGTCAATTAATTTATAGCATTCTACAGAATGCCCAGAAATCAGTAAATGATTTTATATGCAAACAAACAAACAAACTTTAAATGCTAAATATATAGAAGAAAATTGATATTGTAATCTTTGAAAACAAGTTGATCCAAATATGTAAAACTGACTTTACTAGAAGCCAGGCTCACTCAGCCAACAGTTTATAAAGGGGTCCCAGAAGAGCACACCTAATTATTTATTTAGTTCCGTAACTCTACTGATAGTATAACAGTCCCTGAAGGAAATTTCATTATAAACAAATACAACGCACAATAAATTACACATGTTAAGTGTATAGATACATTTGCTAGATTTTTTTAAATATATAAAGCAAACCCTTCTGTTCCTTGAATTTATTGGAAATTGAATCAAGATTTGATTCAACAGGAAACCATGAAAAAAAATTTCCATTCTTTTTATGTGCTGTTCAGATAAGCCATGTCAATTATGCATATGGAGTAGATAGCATTCAGCAGAGGGTACTTGGCAATTGTACACTTGCCTCTGTTTTCTTTTACATGAAGATCTGGGTGTTTACTTTTTCACCTCTTGCCTTCTGTGGACAGGGAGAATGGAACTGCCTTAGAATCCTGAAGTTAAGAACAAGGCTAAATGTGGTAGTGATTTGAAGAAGAAAGACTTGTGATGTGTAGCATAAGTAAGCCTCTGAGAATAAGACATTTTGTTGAAATATCATAGAGCGATTTTTATTAAGAAGAAAATAAGAAGTTATGTTTGCTCTTTGTTCCTCTTTATATTTCCCTGACTAGCCATCGTACTCATAGACGTACACACATGCACACATACACCTCTGGGCACACAGAAAACACACACATTGTTGTAACTGCCTTACAAAGTATTCAGGACTGCTAACATTTAATGTTTTACTATTTCTAGGCTTCCAAGCATGCTATTTCCTGTGTTTATGTATGTTTTTATGACTTACTCCATCTGGTTAATTACTATTCATACTTTAGGCCTCAATTTAGATGTCATTTCCCCCAAGAAGGTTTCATAACTGCCACACTTTTGCCATTCTTCCACCACAGTAGCTTCAGTCATATACTTTTCTATGTTCTCCCACTCCCTGTATTATCTATATGATATCCATTTTTTGGCAACATTAAACCTACCTGTATTCTCATCTGTATCTTTGTCTAGATTGTAATTCCCCAGAAACTGTGTAGGTCATGTTGACCTTCAGTAGTTAGGATGGTGGCTGGCACACAAAACAGCCTCAATAAATCACTTGTAAGGACAGTCTTTAAAGTGGTCCTAATATAGGGATATAGACCAAAATTAGACCATGGCCAAAGCAAGACCATTACTGACATGTCACATGAAGTAGGGAAATTGGAAGGATAAATGTACAGTATTGCATTTTGGAAACATGACACTTGGGATAAAACTGAGTAGAAGACAAGATATCCACCAAAAAGGTAGAAGATTACATTATTTTTCTCTGTTCATGCAATGGTAGTGACTAGACAATTAAAATTATCATGAATGCCAGCCTTAAGATTCAAAGATGTCATGTGATTCAAAGACACACCACAGATTTGAGAAAGAAAATGTTAATAAAATAGTGTTAACTAAAAATTAACTAAAAGACACAAGAATGCATGCAACAAGGGGAGTAAGCCAAGGAACCATGTATCACAGTCAAGTAAAGAATGTTGCTAACAATTTAATATATGCTTCCAAAATAACTGATAGAGTGAATTTCACATGTAAACAATGTAATGTAATGTTAAAGGCTGAAATTGGGGAATATGTTTATACCCTTGATTTGATTGTTACACAATGTATACATGCTTTTAAAAACCATGCTGTACTCATTAAAATCAAGAAACTGACCAGAAGCTTTACAGTTCAAGACTAATTTATATAATCAATAATATTGATGTTACATTGTCCCTAAGGCAACAATAGGTTGTGTTGAATTCATCATGGCAGATCATATGTATGGAAAGATAATAGATAGACCCGGCTAACTTCTTCCTTAAATATTTCTATTGTTTCTCAGATGTCGTTTTCACTTGACTAACTATGATTCTCAACTATTTTCCTCAACATTTCAACATTGATACAAGTACAGGTTATTTACAAGTAATAAAGCAAGAAAATATTACTTACTCTGCCCTCTAAGGAAAGTCTGTTCCTGTCATTTCTTTTCTTGTGTGCCTTTCTCAATGGTATTCTGTATCATTCACCTAACAACCCCAATCAATCCCTCACTCTGTCATTTTCTCCCTTTTGGTTTTTCCTCTTCATCTTTTACAAACATTACAATAAGACTGAGCTGATACTGGCACATTATTTTTCTTTTCAGAATTCAGAGCATCATAGTCACAATAACTGAGACAAATGCCAAGTTTAATTTGTACGACTTCAATTTATACAAATGAGTGAAGATACATTTCTCTCAAATCAGAACATAGTCACTTCACCTAATCAAAATCTTCAAACTTCTCTAAGGCATATA
Organism: Tupaia belangeri chinensis; assembly: GCF_000334495.1. NCBI lineage: Eukaryota > Metazoa > Chordata > Mammalia > Scandentia > Tupaiidae > Tupaia > Tupaia belangeri. Next base: position 2,553,339 of record NW_006159624.1, read on the forward strand.
AATAGATGAATGGTCTTGGACTTCTTTGATTCTCAGGAAGTTACAATCTGGGCGTTCAAAAATCTTTACAAATAACTGACTGAATTTACTGTCACATAGGTTCACATAGGTTCATATGTAAATTCATAAATTTCTTTCTTTTTCTCTCTCTCTCTTTTTATGTTTTTGCTTTTGTTTTGTTTTGTTTTGTTTTGTTTTCCCCATGGAGTGTGTCTGCTCTCTGAAGAGAAGCAGAGTGAGAGACAGTGAGAGGGAAAATATGGGCCCTGGGGGATGACCATGTCACAATCACTTCTCCACTCTCCTCCTAGGATTTGGGACATGCACAGACACGTGCCCAGGATGATTTTCAAACCATCAGGTCCAGCACTCGCACTGCAGTCTGCCATGTGGTACTCCAACAGCATTACCACGACACCACCTGCTGACCTCAAGTAAACTCATAAATCCTACATACTAGTGAAAAGGCTTGGGCCTTACTTTTGTTTGTTTGTTGTACCATTTTCCACAGAAACCAATTTATGCTCTTGATGGCAACCACAGTAATTTTACTGAAGTTTGAGATATTAAAGAAAATTATCACACTGCTTGTTCTATATTAATACTCTGACTTGTTCTCAGCTACATGTAGAATTTTTTTCTATAGATATGTGACTGTCTTCACCATGGTGAATTATGTATAGTCACCCCATCCCCTGATGGCTTTCCTTAAAAGGAGCAGAACTTTCAGGCTTATCTACCTTCCCCAGTCTCCTGGAAGCCTAGAAAATAACATTGTCATTGTTTAGTTGGAAATGTTTGATTTCATCTGTATCATAGCATCTAGATTCTGATTCCTACTTATACTTACACCACAATTTATCTTTCTATCTAATCAAACTTACTTATACTGTTGATTGTTCTTATAATTGCAATATGTTCCTCTGACCCAAATGTTATGAAATGAATGTTTGTGTACAATGAAATGAATTCACACATTGAAGCCCTAATCCCACAATGTGTTGGTATTTAGAGAAAAGGTCTTGGGAGGTAGTTAGGTTTAGATGAGGTCATGAAGTGGGACTCCCACGATGGAAGTACTGTTCTTTTTTTAAAATTTATCTATTTATTTATTTACTTTATTTTTTATACATTCAATTGTATTATTTAGCTTACAAGGTGAATGTTTCAATATGTGAACATTTCTCCCCGGTCCAGTTGATCAAAATATAACAACACTACCTCCCTGTCCCAACAATGTTCTGTCTCCGTATCCCTCCTCCAAATGTCCTTCCCCAGGCCCCACTCCTCCACACACACCACATCTGGCATTCACACCCATCTCTTGTGTTTGTACATACTTTAGCCCATCAGTTTCAGTCATAGAGTGTGGACACAGTATATATTAAGTGGGGACATACAATGTCTCTCCTTCATAGCCTGGCTTGCTTCACTCAGCAGTAAATCTTCCATATTCTTCCACTTTCTGTCAAAAGCCAGGGTTTTTTTTTATTTTGTTTTGTTTTGTTTATGTTTGTTTGTTTGTTTATGGCTGAATAGTATTCCATAGAGTATATGTGCCACAGTTTTTCAATACATTCATCTGTATGGGGGCATTTGGGTTGGTTCCATGTCTTAGCGATTGTGAAAAGACTGATCTTTTAAGAAGAAACAGAGACCAAAGATATTACCCTTCTGCCTTGTCCTATAGAAACAGAGAGAAAATACTGCCATCTGCAACTTGAACAGAGCCTTCACCAGAAGCTGAATCAGCTGGTACCTTGATCTTGGGCTTCCTGGTCTCCAGAACCATAAGAAATAAATTGTTTAAAGCATTCAGTTTATGACATTTTATTGTATAAGTCTAAGCTAAATTTTACCATCTTTTAAATCCAGTCCATTCATGATCCATTCAATGATGACTGCCTCCAAAAACAGTATTCTGTCTTTTCTTAATATTATCAGTGTCCTCACATATTATAAATACATTTTTGTAGCTTTGTTTCTCAGTACATGTCCTTTTTATAAAAAAAGAATTATTTAATTTTATTTATTCATCTATTATCACTTTTTTAAAAATTTGATCAGAGTGAGACATAGAGTGGGAGAGAGAGAGAGAGAGGGAAAGTGCTAAAGCAAGCTATCAGGTCCAGGACTGAAACTGTGGTTGGTTATGTGGGAGTGTCCAGCACCTTAACCACCATGCCACCGGCTGGTCCCCAGTACATTTCTTTCTGATAGCATCTAATGACGTTTATTGCTCATAAGACATACTTTTAAAATGTTAATTGAATTGAGGAGTTCAATATCCTTTATAAGCAAAATCTCATATAATGTACCCCCTTCTTCATGCTAATTAACAGTCTTAATCATGTCATTGGTAGGAATTTACAAATCAAATGCTGTGCAATTGCACAACTATCTATAATGAAAGGAAAAGTTGGCTATGTTTAACAGTTTAACTGCTATTTACTTGACATAGTCTAAAGTACTTTCATTATTTTTAAACCAGAAAATTCAGATAATAAATAATATATTCCATATTCTGGAACAACAGCAAAGACATATGCCTCATCCCCAATAAAGGCATCTGGAACTCATTTGCAAAGTAATAGTTCTTAATTGGAAAGGACATCACTTCCTACACTCTCAGAATAGTAACAAAATAAAGTATAAAGAATAATCCTTGACTGGTGATAACTGCAACTGATAGAATTCCTCTTCAGAAGTTTTAATATTCTGCTTAAAGTTGCATCAAATATCCATATTTGAATAAAAGGACAGGATACTTTTGATGCTTGCCCTTATTTTCTTCAAACTAGTCCCCATTCCTTTGCATATTCACAAAATTCCTTCTCCACTCTGGGGTTCCTTGACTTAATCACCTGGATCCAGCAGGAGACAGATTTATTCCTATTACATTTAGATATACAAAGAAATTACAGTTCTTTATTCTCAAGTTATTTTAATACTTCCCATATTACCTCTTCTAAATTGCTGGTTAGTGACACTAACTTAAGTTTCCCAAATAACAATTGCAATACCTCTATTATTTATATCATTAAGACATTTTTAGTGTTTTTTTTTTGGAGAGATTTTCACTGTAGGGCACGTGCGCTCGCCAGACAGACAGAGAGAGACATAGAGACAGAAAGCGAGAAATCACCCCCCAGGGGGGATGGTCACACCACAATCCCTTCTCCTCCATTCTCCTCTCGGGATCTTGGGCACGCACGCACACGCGCCCGGCGTGAGTTTTAAGCCACCGGGTCCGGGACACGAACCGCGGTCGACTACGTGGGAGTCCAGCGACATAGCCATTACGCTAACTGCTGGTTCCCGACATTTTTAGTTTTGTAAAAAAGAAAAATCCAGCTAATTTAATTGAGTAGAGTTTAATTGAATAATTTTTTTGAGAGCTTTTTTGCTAGAAAGACAGAGAGACAGACAGAAAGTGAGAAATTATTCCCTGGGGGAATGGCCCCACCACAATCCCTTACCCTCTATTATCCTCTTGGGATCTTGGGCACACATGCATAACGTGCCCGGCGTGAGTTTAAACCACCAGGTCCGGGACTTGAACCACAGTCAACTACATGGGAATCCAGTGACATAGCCATTATACCATTTGCTGGACCCATAATTGAGTAAATCTTAATACGATTCCAATTGGAAAGCTTGCCAGACCAAATTCAAAGGAATTCTGGGTAGCCTCATCACACAGTATTTAAGTTCTTTCAAAGGTAAGTGATGTGCACAGGAACAGAAAAATGATGTACAAACATGAAAGTGAAGCAATGAGGTAGAAAAACAATTTGAGTTAGTTACATTCCGAAGTTTGTCTATAATAACACAGTTTAAAAGGCAGGATGTCTGTGATTGTCTAAAGAAGAGCTGCTGTGATTGGCTGTAACTTAGCAACCAAAAGAAAAAAAATAAAGAAGTAGCCTTATTTATTGTAAATGAGGTCATAGTTTTGTTTATAGAAACCAAGCAGATGTATGGAGACTTTTTTCAATATTCCTTAACAATTTAAACCTTCAGAGTATTCAAAGTTCAACTTGTTGCCTGGACTGGTTTGTCATTTTCAAATAGCAGTTTCAGTGCAGATACTCTCTTTTAGATTTAGACGCACCCCCTCTCCCCCTTATTTTCTTTCTAAAATAGTGTCTCAGTTCTTTGAGAGAGGCTTACTGTGTTCCCATAGTGGTGGAAGAAAAGTACCTTACCAGTTAAGCTGTATCTTCTAGAGTTTTCTAGTCATACTTGTATTGTGGTTGGGATGATCTACTCCCAGGCCCGGTGAGACTAGAGTACAATTGGTATCATCCCTGTCCTTTGTTGCTGTTGCAGCTTAAGCCAATCTAGGCTTTTCTTATCTTCTCTTCTTACCCAGTAGCCTTCCCTGGCTGGCCTGCTTGACTCCCACTATCTATGAAGCTCCAAAATCCACAAAGGACTAACCAATATTCTCGTAAAACCCTAGGTCAGAATTTATAATCTGGAAACCTGACTATAAAGAGTCTTTATCTTGACTCTTCCAAAAATTTTCTAGCAAGAATTTCAGACAAATTGTCCAATACCTTGTTTTATTTCCATCTCGGAAGCATGAAAATATTCTAGTTTCAACCAATAGGCAGTAGGAACAAAAATAGCTTATGAGAGCATAATTCAACCTATTTCATCTAATTATGCTTTCCTCATGAATTTTTATTCCAGTTTCAAACCCTTGTTTGGAAAGAAGAGATTACCATGTTTAAAACCGCTAGAAAGCAAGACAAGATCTCTTCTATGCTTAGATTTCTCACATTTCTCAAGGTATATTTAAAGTTGCTTTACCCTCCAGGTTTTAAACAAAAATTGGAAAGGAAATAAAAATTGCTCTGGCACCTAACTATTTTCCTTCCTGTCTTAACTATTTTCCCTCCTGTCTTTGTTTTACATTTTATCTCCATAATTTGACAAGTATTTTAGAAGTAGGCATCATACTTACTCTTTTTCTTCATGTAATCCTCTGCTTCTTTTGGGACATCTTCTCCACACTTAAGAAATAAATACTATGATCTAAGTCCTCCATGCTTATTTCTTTTTTATGTAACAACTATGTAAAAAGCAGTTGGAAAAATCTCATCTTTTTATTTACAAAGTCTATCTTTCAAGTTATTCTGTTAATGCAGACTCCAGTGTTAGGTATTAGAAGCTGAATACTGATATGTTAGTTCGTATTGAATCCCTAATGCAACAAACTCCATTCCTATGCATAAGAGGTATATTCTCAGGATAAATTAGAAGGAATGTCATGAATACAGAAAAGCAAAAGGGATAAGAGCATTTATATTTTTCAAAATATTCATTGACCCTCCTGGCACACGTGCAACATGCATATGTGCACACACACACACACAAACACACACACACACACACACACACACACACACAGCAAATATGCTTTCCAAATAATAGTTACATTTGTTTCCCTAGCTTTGTCACTTTGTGCCCACTGAAATATACTTAGGCTCGTTCCCGAGGCTCTCTCTCAAAGTAATTGTTACCTCCTTACATAAATCACACATGCCTTCCTCTAGTTTTGTCTTATCAGAAACAAAGTTCTCAGATCATGTCACAGACATAAGAGCTTAACTTGACTAAACCTAGCTCACTTCGAAAAGAGTGTGTGTCTAATGTATGTTATGAGATAGGTGGAGAGAGAGAATACTGAAGGAAGTGAACATCAACATAATCATATTTAAGAAATTAAAGATGAAAGTAATTTGAATGGCTGTACATGAATAAACAAGTATTTCTAAGGCCAAACAGGTATTAAGAATTCTAATTTTTTCCTGAATTACATTATTGGCCCTATGATTTTCACCATTTTGCAGCTCTGTTGAACAATACAGGAACAACAAATTGAAGAACTAAAAAGGAATGAAAAGCACAGGATAATGGAAAATCTGTTAGTGAGAAACAGGTTGTGGGGCTTTTCATCTAGTTTTATTTCAAGGTGCACTTATCTGTATGGAGGCATTGCACAGAGGGCTGGAACATTGTCTCAGTCCTTATGAGATGTATTAATTCATTTGACCAATAGATATTAGATACTGAAAATATGTCAAGGGAGATTATTCTCCAAAGAGGAGAGTGAGGCTGTTTGGAAATCAACTCCTCCATGGGAGTAACAAGAATACTGGCAAAAATTGTGAAACTCAACATTTTTAGAATGCTAGAAACTAAATAAAGGTTTGCAACAATAGAAGAAACATATATTCAAGAAAGCGTTGAATCTTGGCAAGAACAAATGAACTTCAGGGGATTTAACTTGCCCCCCTATTACCATACCACATGCCTCATCTCAAGATAGCCTTAAACAAAACCTTCAAACCACTGCTACAGTGAAAATCAACAGCCTATTAGACTCTGCAGTAAGCAAAACATGTTTGTAGTTACCCATAAGCCCTATTCCCTGATTTTGTCAAAATGGCAGCTCCTTACTTACAGAACTTTCTTTTATTCTAACAGACAAATTTCATTCACTGTGAAGAGCCTTTTATCCATATATTTATAAAAATAAGGAGCAATGAATATTTAACATTACAGCTATCCAAAAACAGGGATACAAAACAAATAAGAAGCTTATCAAAATATTTAAAAACAAGGGCTGAGGAATTAGATATCTATAGGGAGCTTTGGAAATCTGCAAAATATTCTTAGGAAATTAGATAGCCATGCACATGTGCAAGGCTGTGTGCTTTACTCAGTCAAGTGCGTCCTGTGTACTTTACTCAGCTTCTCTATTCAAATGTTAATATCATCCAGAAAAACCCACAGACACAACCAAAAATAATGTTAATCTAGGTAATCTATGGTCAGTCAAGTTGACACATAAATTTATCACCACACTATTAAAACTGAAAATTGTAAGGGGTTGTTACATAGATTCTATGTAATGTTCTGTGTACTACTTTAAAAAGTATTAATAGTAGATTCCATAACCCCTTGAATTTCTTTCCTTTAGAAGGTCCTTTTATTTGAGAGCATAGAAAATTTAATCATCAAATATAGTATAAAGTTCTCTTGAAGAAAATACTGGTAAGAGATGTGTTTCCAGAAATAGGAAGTTGTATGACAGTGATCATCTCTGCTTAAGATGAATAAGAAGGATCTACAATAAAACACTGACCTTAGTCAAAGGAAAAGACAGATCCAAATGAAGGAAATCACAAGAAGATGGTAAAGTAAAGCAACTTAGATATGGCATAGGAGGTTGAATTAGAGATCAATAATATTTCTGTTTGTTTTGGCTATACGGTACATGTGCTCACCAGGGACAGAGAGAGAGAAAGTTGGAAATTACCCCAGAGACAGTATGACCACCCTAAAATCCCTTCTCCTCCAATATCCCCTCAGGATTTTGGACATGGATGGACACGTACTCATTGTACTATAGTTGTCAAGCCGCCAGGACTTGAACTGCGTACTCAGCCATGTGGGATCCAGTGACCTTAAACACCACACCATGTAGCCAGCCCAATAATCACTTTCTTAATGTTGGACCCTACACATGGCAAATTTGGATGCAGCTTTGCTCTCCTTAATCAGAAAATTGCTTCTAGAATCCAATGAAGAATATTTTTAATATTAAAGAGTGTACATCTAAAAATATGCCATTTTCTGAAACTAAAGATGTGTCTTCTACAGGCTAGGTAATATACAGATAAAGAAGTATGCATAGGGACCAGCAGGTGGTGTGGTGGTTAAGGGCACTGGACTCCCTCATAGTTTGAGTCCTGAACCTGGAGGCTTACTTACTCACTTTCCTCTTTCTCTCTCCCTCAATCCCTTTCTGGTCAAATTAAAATAAATAAATAAATAAAAAGTTAAATAAAACAATTCTTAAAAAAAAAAAAAGAAGAAGAAGAAGTGTGCATAAGAGAAAGCTTAATCCAAGAGCAACAAAGCTTTGCGATCATGAAGTCTCTGCAGTCACTTAAGAGACAAAGGGGTAGTTTTAAAATTTTGCTTATATCTTTTGAAATTCTTTAGAATTTATAAATGCACACTTTCACTTCATACTGGGTCCAATAAATTAATTATCTAATTGATCTTACACAGGGTATTTGAAAAGATATTAGTTTATACCTCTGAATATTAAATCAATTTATTTAACTTTTATCAATCTGAAGGCTCAATTAAATATTCTAAGCTCAGCCTGTTGATTTTCTGTACTATCAAAGAGAGTACTTAGATTATGGATGTCTCTTCCAAATTCATGTGTTGTGACTTGTATTATAAAGATGTTATTTGAAAAATTAATCCCTTCATGATGTCCCAGGGTGAGGTCTTTGGTGTGATAAAGTCTTAGGGAAGGGTACTTATGATTGAGTTTTGGTGAGTTTAAAAGAGATGAAAGGAACCAGAACAAGCAGAAACATGGACAGTCTGCTCAAGTTCTTGCCCTCTGCCATTTTGTAATGACTCTGGACTTTCTACACAGTTGGAATCATAAGTCAAATAAACTTAGTCTCATATTTTTGTAATCAACTCAATAATGGACTAAAACAAAGAAGAAGAGTTGCAATATAAATATAGGTAACTAGGTATGTTTTTCTCTTTAAATTTCAGATATTATTTTGTAGACAACTGGACTTATCTATGTTCAAATTTAATGACCATCCCTTTCTGTTTCTTCCTGATGTCCCTATCATCATTTCATTCAAACTAATGTTTGCCCTGGACATCACAAAAGTTGCATTTTCTTCACTATATCCCTGCATATCTTTACTGAACATAGTCATACAATATCAAAAGGCCTGATGCAGATAGAACACGCCAGTTGATTATCAGTCTGATACCATTTTAGCATTTTCCTTTCTTAAGAAGCTATTTCCCTTAGGATCTAAAGTCTGAGAAATATTCTTTGATCATTATTTAACCATGTGACATTTAAGGTTATTGTCAAGTTCTCTAAGCTTCAATTTTCTGAGGCATTTATAGTCTAAAACAATTGAGAGGCTAACATAAATTTCTAAAACTATCTTCAACGATGGTGAACCTATTTTTAAATTTATTTATTTACATTCATTCACTATACATCATTACAGCATACAAAATGAGATTTTTTCCATCCAGAATACACTGTATATTGGCTCAGTCAAGCACATCAACATACGTGTTATCAACAAATAATTTTCCATTTCTTATTCCTGTATATATATATATATATATACTTGCCATCTTTGATTCCTCACCCTCTGCTATATCCCACCCTCCTCTCACATTGTCTCTGGTATCCATGGTTGCTTCCCACCCTCCTCCCACATTGTCTCTGGTATCCATGGTTGCTTTCTATGCCTTTTCACTTTTATCAAACACTGAACTCTATACATTAGCAGGTAGGGGCTAGAAGTGGTGTAGTGGTTAACACGTGATACTCTGCAAGGCTCACCCACATGGTGACTGTTCTGAATTCACATCTGGAGACCTTTTATGTACATGCCCATGATCTGGTAGTGGCTGAAACTGCAGTGGACCATAGTGTGACAATTCTATGGGGGTGATGTCTCTCTGTCTCTGTACCTCTAGCTTACATAAGAAATTTTAAAAATTAAAGATAAATATTGAGTTGTCAGAAAAGACATGACACATTTTTGCATAGGAAAACAGAAAATATGCCATGACTTTTCCAAACAACCCAATGCATATATAGAGACATTTTAGCAGATATTAATAAAAGTAAAGCTTACTGAGACGTGTGCGTGAGGGTAGCAGTCACCATATTACTTTGGGAGAAGCAATGACAAGGTGAATGTGATTTACCTCCTTTCCTATCATGCATCTGCATTTCTTATCTGTAACATGGGAAAATGCATAAATGAAACAACACATGACTTAAAACTATTAGTGTCTGTACTCTTACTAGGATGTCCAAAGGTGTGTGTGCGTGCACGTGTGTGTGTGTGTGTGTTAAGGTATGTGCATAGCCAGTATCAACTATTATATCTAAATATTATTTGTCACTCTTCACACCCTTATTCTTAAGCCCCAAAGAATGCACACTATATCTTTTGAGGGGAAAAAATAGTGCTGTTCAAATATGCTTTACATCCCAAAATATTCAGGTAGTTACCTCCAACATATAATTTTTCTTAATCTAAATTGCCTTGGAATTTGTTTTTTAAATTATATGACAAAATATATAAGCACTGAAATAAAACCCTAACAAGATTGCTTAATCACACTCAATAACGTAGTTCATAAAAATGAAAAAAAATCTGTATGTTCTTGTTCCTCTTTCAATTAAAGTCACAGTTTGATTCCCTAATTTCATTCCTGTAGCTAATATTTCCTTAGAGACAGTTATCTACTATCCCCTAGGCTAATCTGCTCTGCCTCCTAACAAATTATCTGATCTCACATGTCACTTAGTAAATATAAATATCATTTTAAATATGTTTGCAAATACCACTTAGCAGTGTTTAGTTTATCAGAAAATATTTGGAGCTGCACCAAGATTTAAGTTGCTTTCCTCTTAGGCTATATTTAATATAATTAAAATAAAAAGCAATAAAATAAAAGCAAAAAAAAAAAAAAAACCCAGCATCTTAGCCCTGGTAGTGCATAAACTGTGTCTTAATGAAGTTTTCTAACCTCTGTAATTCTTGTTTATGAAGAAAAAGCTTCACTGATTGACATTCAAGTCATGACCTCATTTTAAAAATGTTATTTTGAATGTTTTCCCCAAAATGTGATGTATTAAAATTAAATTCTTTCAGGGTAAATGAATGAAGGTCAAGGCAAAAGTATGACTCTTGTTATAAATTGAGACATATACTTGTGTGGATAGAGAATACATAAACACACACATGCATGCACCCATTTTGCTTACTGTACATGAGTGCCATGTAGAATAGCATAGTGTAGAAATGTCATAGTGTCCTGCTTATGTCACATTCCTTTCCGTGATTTGCAGACAGTCCCTTTCTCACAGAGTTGCAAGGTTTGTCAAACACACTTCAGTAGCTATAATGGTCAGTTGCTAAGAAACTCCTTTCTATATTGAGCAACTTGCTTCTTTAAATGAAGCCTAATGGAACAAGAAAGATGAAATATACACTAAAGAAGATTTATTTCCTCCAATAATCACTGCTTAATGAGATAACCAATCAGATTTTAAATGCAACACCAAATGCCTTGTTTTACCTTTCTTCTTACCTGACAATGTAAAATTTTTCTTTCTTAATTCTTCATTTTGAAGGTCTTCTTTATTTTAATTAAACTCTTTTCTAATTCTAGTCTTTTCTTTCTGCAAACTCTTCTTTATTCCTGGATCACTTCGGTTTTATATACATACATACGCATACATGTACACACAGTCATGTGTTGCTAATGCCAGGATTAAAAATTGAGAAATGTGTCCTTAGGCAATTTTATCTTGTGCAAACATCGTGACTTATACTCAAATAAACCCAGCTGGTAGGTGTACTGCACATCTATGATGCATTGTACAACTTGTTGCTGTTAGTCTACAAACTTGTGTAGTCACTGCATGAATACTGTAGGCAGTTATAACAGTGGTAGGTATTTGCCTAACTAAGCATATCTAAACAGAAAAGACACAATAAATACAATATAAAAGACTTAAAAATAATGGTCTATCACAGCCAGCTGTTGACAGCATGATTAAAACTGGATCTCACATGGCCTGCTGAGCACTTGGAGTTCCCGACACTACGGCTTAAAAAACACACCAGACACAAGCATGTGTACCCACAATTTTGAGAGGAGAATGGAGGACAAAGGATGGCAGAATGGTCATTATCCTTGAGAGGTGCTTTCTCACTTTCCTTCTTCCTGTCTCTTTCTCTCTCTCTGTTTCTCTATCTCTCTCCGGTGAGCACTCAGAGCCCATGGCATTTTTTTTAAATTCTATATAGAGCATTTTCCATGAACAAAACTTACTGAACTTGACGTTTCTTTGGGTAAGTTAATGGGAAGGCCTCAGACATGACTATACACTCTCCTTGAGAGGTACTTTCTCACTTTCCTTCTTCCTGTCTCTTTCTCTCTCTCTGTTTCTCTATCTCTCTCCGGTGAGCACTCAGAGCCCATGGCATTTTTTTTAAATTCTATATAGAGCATTTTCCATGAACAAAACTTACTGAACTTGACGTTTCTTTGGGTAAGTTAATGGGAAGGCCTCAGACATGACTATACACTACTATAGATTTTATAAACACTGTACACATAGGCTATACTAAATTTACAACACCAAAGAAATTCTTCTTTTGATAATAAATGAACCTTAGCTTACTAGAATCTTTTATTTAAACTTTAACTTCTTGACATTTTAATAACTCTTAGCTTAATCTCAAATACAACATACAACTGTATAAAAATATCTTCTTCCTTTATGCCCTTGTTCTATAAGCATTTTTATTTTTAAAACTATTTTTTTTAGAATTTTTATTTACTTATTTATTATTGTTATTCTTAAATTTGTTATAGGGCATGTGCACTCACCAGAGACAGAGAGAGGGAGATTAGAAAGCAAGCCACCAGGTCTGGGACTCAAACCACAGTTGGCTACAGGGGAGTCCAGCACCTTCACCACCACGCCATCTACTGGCCCCTAAACTATATTCTTAAAAACTAAAACACAGGACCAGCAGGTACGTGTATGTTTGTATATTCTGTAAGCACAAGAGAAAAATATTCAGTAATAAAATGTAAAAAGCTGTTAGTACACGTAGCAATGTGGATACATCTCACAGACATTATGCTGAGCAAAAGAAGCCAGATACAAAAGCATGCCTCTTCTCTGTTTCTATTCATGCAGCATGTTCTAAAACAAAGAAAACAAACAAAAAATCAACTAAGAAATAAGCACTATAAAAATTACTGAATCAGCCTGATTGCTTTTCATCTTAGTGTTTGATGAATACTAAATTGGGATCATCGATATGAATCCAAAGATTGAAGTCCGTATTTGTTTAAAATTTAGAAATTGTTCATTTCTGGAGCCGGTAGGTGGCGCGGTATATAAGGGCACTGGACTCCCAAGTGGCCGAACATCAATCCCTCCTCCTCCATTCTCTTCTGGGGATCTTAGGCATGATGCACACATCTGGCTTGAGTTTAAGCCACTGGATCCAGGACTTGAACCACAGTCGACTACATGGGAGTCCAGAGACACAGCCATTATGCCAACTGCTGGTCCCAACAACTTCTAAGATTCTAAGGTTTACTTTAATGTCCACCTCCAACAGACAGTACCTCTGTAGTTTCTGTGGGAACAGTAAAAATCAGAACTCTACCTCTCAGTTAAATCCATATAAAACAATGGAGCTTAGAAGATGGCAGCTGGAAACAAAGTTTTGAGTAATTGAAAATTGAAGTATTTCACAATTTAAATATTCACCGGAGAGTCCTCCTAGTTTCTGCATAATTGGCATAACCTGTTTTAGCATTTACATGATTGTCCTTGCCCTAGATTTCATTTACTAATGTTAGAGAATGGTATTTCTGACGAGCAGCCTGCTATTTCTGGTTATGTTTTATCAGCGAAGGTGGCATTTCATGTTTTAATTTAAAGAAGTCACAGTCAATAACTTTATAAGTCAGCATATCCCTCTAAAAGGGCGATTAAAGAGTAAAACACTTGCATTGATTAACAATATTTTTTTGCTTTAGTAAACCAGATTTTTGGACCTTTGATTCCACTAATAAATGCTGCTAAACTATAAAAGAAAACTATGTTTTATAGTTAAAATATTATACAATTTTATCTCAAATGTGATTCAAAATTTCTTCCAGAAGTTTTTCCTCCAACATGACTCAAAATAGCTTCATTTACAACACTTGTACTTAATCTGTGGCCTAACAAAATGTAAGGGAAATGCCTTCTTGTGCTACCCTCTTTTGATTATAAATAACTGAAAATAAATGCCACTTTTATTGTCTATTTTCATTAACCTCTACTTTCTATTTCCCTACCTCTCCTACTGGCAAAATAAATGGGAGGGTGGAGAGAATCTAGAAAATATATATTTCTAAATTAATTTTACAAATTCTTATATTTACCTGATCACTTTTCAGAAAATATTTTATTCTATTTATCTAAGCCTTTCTGTATAATATAGTTTTGACTTTGTGAATTCATATTCTTTTACTAACCAGCTCTCTCTCACAGATAAGGAATCTAAAATGAATAAATTAAATTTAAAACTTAGAAATAAAATTTAAATAAAGGACCAGCAGATGGTGTAATGGTTACACTGCTGGACTCCCAGTTAGTCGACGATGGTTTGAGGCCCACTCCCAATGAGTTAAAACTCACACTGGGTGTGTGTGCATGCATGCCTAAGATCCCAAGAGGAGAATGTTAAGGAGAAGGGACTGGGGCATGGTCATCTACCCTAGAGGCTGATTTCTCACTTTCTGTTTCTCTGTCTCTCCAGTGAGCACATGTACCCTATAGCAAAAATCTCTTTAAAAAATTAAATAAATAAATAAATAAAATAATTTTAAAAAGAAAAAATTAAAATAACAAAAAAATGCAAAAAAAGATAAAATTACACTATAGAATTACCAAATAAACAAGAGGCTTACCTAAACAAGTTCAACCGCAGAATTAAAATGGTCAAAGATGCCATGCCAAAAAAAAAAAAAGTTAAATATAAACCACAGAGAAATACTAATATTTAACTTGCCTAACAAAAGATGGAAAGTGTTGACGTTGCAGATACTGAAGAGACTGTGGCACAAAAGAAACTTGCGTCTTGTAGGAGTGTTAAATCCAGATACTTTGTAAAACAGATAGTCTTTATTGACTATGATAATGTCAATAGTGGCAAATCACACTATTATTAATGTATCACAGAACAGTGCTCATCATTTAATATGCGCATTTATTACTTGTAGTTCTTGCTTAAATTGAGATTCAAATTAGTTTGGGGTAGACCCTTAGTACATTTCTACCAAAGTTTCAGCTAATGCTGATATTTCCACACAGATGACAAGTTGAAATGCCAAGTCTAGAAAGTAAAATGCACATTTATGTGAGGACATATCTAAAAATAATTATCTTTAACTTTTAAATTATTTTTTCTTTATAAGACACAGAGAGAGAGAGAGGAAAAGGGAGAGAGACAGAGATAGGTATTTCTGACAGGTATTTCTCGCCACTATGATCCTACCCCAGCCTGTTAATTAGACCAAATTGCAGACACACACAACCATGCCTACATGTTAGGATTGCCCTGGGAACCAAGGGCAGGTTTCCCAGATTCCTGCCTACTGAGCAATGGGGCTCCCCATGCATCACAGAGCTGGGTCTATGTCTTTTTATAAAGTCAGAAAGTAGAATCAACATCAGGGCTCACGAAAACGATTTGGATAAATTGTGGTATGTTCAAACATAGGAATGCTGAATAGCAATGGAAATGAAATTTTGATAATGACACATAAGAAAAAGGTCATGGCTATTCCATTTCTATTAAAGACTCTAATGGACAATAGTATGTAATATAGCCTAGAGATTTCATTAATGTTTCATAAAACCATAAAGAGTACAAAAGACTATATACAATAAGAGTAGGATTATAGTTACCTACACATAGCATATATGCATATCACAACAGCATTTAAATCTGGCAATAATGTTACAACAGATAGGTTTATCTGTAAGATAACATTATATTTATTTAAAGAACTTGGTAGATGCATTAGCATAGCCATAGGAAGTAAAAATACATTGTTAAAAAGAAACCAACTGCAGACACTATGTGTAGGTTGTATCCATTTTTCTTACAATAAACAGGTGTTTATCACATGTGTCTATTAGGAATCAGGAAGTAGAAACATTAAACTTTTGAGTTGTTACTGGATGTCAGGTTATGTCTGAGCCTCCCTTTCATCTTTACACATTTCTGTATTATTGAATTTTCAACCATGTTTTACTTTTTGCATTAAAAATACCTCAAGCCATTTAAAAGAAAGTTATCAGAGCTGAGTTTTTGGTTGATTAAATAAATAATTTTATATTAAAGGCTAGATTGATCAAAGCACAAGGTAAAGAAAATAGGAGGATGCAATTACACAGGCACTTCTGTACCTGGCTGCTTTGTTTACCTTGTCTAACACAGTGAGATGGAGAACTATGGCTACAGTGAAAATGAATCCTGTGAGCCAGTCGTTTTGTGGATAGATTTATTTTTATAGTTTCCTTAGTGTTTGTCTGAAGGGGAAAAAGACATAACATGAGAATGGGAACAATAAAATATCTCATTCCACACCTTCTTCTATTGACAGGCATAAGTAATACCTTATGTTTACATATCACCTGTTTTAGAGAGTGAAGTGTATTTATGGGCATCTATTTATCACCAGCACATTCTTGTGCCTGCATGCAGACACCCATGAAGTGACCATTTGATAAATTCAGTCACACAATTACCTAATGGCAGCTAATTTTTTTGCCTCCTTGGTCAATTAAATCTAGTTAATTTATGTTCTCATTTCATGAATTGGTTGCTTGGTTTGACAGACTGGATTTTTAATGCTCTGCATGCACATTTGTGATACACATAAGGGTAAAACTGGCACGATCGTTGTTTTTCAAAATATCATTGGCATATTCAAGAATAATTGCAGCTACAGTGAAGTCTTACTGGAAGAAAATAGTCTACAGACCCTAATTGTCTCACTTTTCATTGGGATTCATGACATTCTGGAAGATTTGCATAGAAAATGATCTAAGTCTCCATTTCCCTTCTTTCATTTAGTATTTAACATCTCCTGAGCACCTGCTATAAACTCTGGACAGGTAAAGCTGAACATATTCTTTCAAATACAGCTAGTGGGTACACAGACAGTGTAAGAAGAAAGTCAACATAAATTAAGAGTTCTATGAAAACTTTTTAACTTCCTACTAGGCAGGAATAATCTGAGCTAAAAGGATAGGAACCACATTCTAGGCAGGATGTATATCTTTTCAGAAAGAACAAAATTGTTAAAGGGAATAACAGTCAGTATCTGTTGTGGGTGGATGAGAAGTTACATGAGGTGAAGTGACAGAAAATAATGCTCATGGGCAGTTTTGTTGACATTTAACTAATATCCTCAGAGCACCATTGAAATGGGAATGGCACATTGAGATTCCTATCTTTTGTTAATGGTGTTAATATACTAGTAGAGTGTGGTCAGAGTAGAAACCATAAATGATAACATATGCAACGTGAGGGGTCTTGAAAAAGGTTATAGCCAAATGCATATTACAAAATATTATGCATGGATTTCAAAAGTGTATTAGTAGGGCCAGCAGTTGGCATGGTGGTTAAGGTACTGGACTCCCACATGACTGACTATGGTTTGAATCTGGACCTGACAACTTGCTTTCTCACTTTCCCTTTCTCTCTCTGGTCAGATTTTTAAAATAATAATTTTATGGGGCCAGAAGGTGGCGTGGTGCTTAATGGCGCTGGACTCCCACATGGCTGACCACAGTTTGAGTCCCGGGCCTGGCAGCTTGCTTTCTCACTCTCCCTCTCTCTCGCTCTTACTCTATCCCTCTCTGGTCAAATTAAAATAAATAAATAAATAAAGTTTAAGAAAATAATTATTTAAAATAATAATAATAAATAAAATAAAAATAACTAATGCTTTAAGAAAAAAGTATATTTGGAGTAGTTCCAGGCCTGGCGGTGGACTTCAGGACTCTGGAGGGACTCTGGAGGGACTCTGGGCAGGACAGTTCCCAGAGGGCTGTGGCTGCTGCCCACTTACCAGCGGCCCGGCACATCAGGACACTGCCCACCTAAAAGACAAGAGTCTGGAATAAAGACTGTGTTGACTACAGGAAATTGCAAAGTAATGTCTCAGGTGACATTTAGTGATGTGGCTATAGACTTCTCTCATGGGAGTGGGGATGGCTATATTCTGCCCAGAGGGACTTATACAAGGATGGATGGTCCAGATACAAGACCCTGGTATTTCTAGGTCTTTCCATAACCAGGCCGTATGTGATCACTTTATTGGAGGATAGTAAAGAGCCCTGGATGGTGAAGAAAAAGCTGTCAAAAGATGGAGAATCAAGATGGGAAAACAAGGAATTATCAGCAAAGGAGTATATTTATGACAAAGATTCACCTCCAATGGTAATGAAAGGAGAGATGGGGAACCAAAATTATGAATTTTCAATTTTAACAAGGACTGGGAATACATAGAGAAGGGTACGTATGGAAGTCAGGTAGAACATTTCAGGTCAGTGACCTTTCACCTTCAGAGAAAGCCCCAAAGGTGAAAATGTTTATAGATACAATACATTTAGAAGCATTTTGCATTTAAATTCTACTTTTTCTGAACCACAGAGAATGTCTACAAAGGGGAAATTACTTAGATATGATATCTTGAAGAAGAACTTGCCCAAAAAGTCAGTTATAAAGAACCAGAAGATCAATGGCAGAAAGAAACTTTTGAATTCTATTGAAACTGTGACAGCCTTCAGCCAAAGCAACTCTCTCTTTCTCTCCACCAGACTTGTAATCAAGAGAAAATCTATACATGTAGTGAATGTGCAAAAGCCTTTGGCAAACAATCAATCCTTAATCGCCACTGGAGAATTCATACAGGAGAGAAACCCTATGCGTGTCATGAATGTGGGAAGACTTTTAGCCATGGCTCATCAGATAAGCCCTAGTGGAGAGAAACTTTACTAATGTGTTGAATGTGGGAAGGCCTTTACCTGTGTTTCCCCAATTAACTAATCATTAAAACACTCACACAGGAGAGAAACCATATGAATGCATTAACTGCAGAAAGTCTTTTAGTCGTGTTTTACATCTCACCGCACACCTGAGAATTCACACCCAAGGAAAGCTCTGTGAGTGTCAGATATGTGGGAAGGCTTTTATTCAGAGGTCATCTCTCATTCACCATCAAAAACATTTGTACTGTAGAGAAACCTTAAGAATGCAGTGAATGTGGGAAAGCTTGGTTTGTAGCTCACACCTTCCTCGACATCAGAGAATCCATAAGCTAGAGAAACAATACAAATGTAACAAATGTCTGAAAGTCTTTAGTAGCCTCTCATTTCTCACTCAGAGTATTCATACTGAAAACCTTTTGAATGTGAGAAACGCAGGAAATCCTTCAACCAACCTGAATCACTGAATATGCATTTGAGAAATCACATTAGATTGAAACCTTGTGAATGCAGTCTATGCGGGAAAGCCTTCAGTCATAGGTCATCCGTGCTTCAATATCATAGAATTCATACTGGAGAGAAACCTTACAAATGTAGTAAGTGCGGGAAGATCTTTAGCTGTAGTTAGAACCTTACTGTACATTCAGAGAATTCATACCGGGGAAAACCCTTTAAAATGTAGTGAATGTGGGAAGGTTTTTAGCAAAGGTTCAAATTTTACTGCCCATCAAAAAACACATAATATAGGAAAATCCAATAGTGTATTACATACAGAAAAACCCTTGGAACACATGAATCTATATACATGTGAGAAAATACATGAGACAGTATTTGTCAAAATAAACTTCAGCCATAGATCTTCCCTCATTCAACATAAGAAAATTTATACTGGAGAAAAAGTCTCATGAATACAGCGAATATGGGAAAACCTTTAGCAATGATGCAAACAAACTTTATTGTATCTTAGAATTCATACTGTAGGGTTATCATATATGAAGACATTAATGTGGGAAAACCTTTAGTATTAATCCCGTCACATAAGTAAATCCACAGTGGAGGACATATCTATACAAGTAGCATCTATGAGAAAGGCTATAAGCAATATGTATTTCTTACAAACCCATCCGGGAGAGAAACTCTATGAATATAGAAAATTTCAAAATTACGGGAAGTCCTTAGGTTCATATGCATCCCTCATTCTACATGGAAGAGCTCACACTGAAAAGATATGAGGTAAGAAAAGTGTTCACTGAGAGTTCTTATCTTGCTAATACCAGAAGATTAATGGTAGAATGACCTATAAGAATTATATGTAAGTTTTTCTTTGAAGTGATACACTTTATAAACACTTCTACAGGAGAGCAAACAAGCATATTACAAACAAATACGCACTTCTTAAAGCATTAGCTTGCAATTTTTCTTGAGTTCTGCATAGAAATTATTTTTAGCTAATGGGCATATGAAGATATAATTCACTGGATCCAGCAATGTTGAAAATTAAAGCTGCAAATTAAGTAAAAATGGTGTTGATAACAAAAAAGAAAAAAGTATATTTGTATCAACAAAACTCATATTTTATTTCCATTGTTTCACACCTTGTGAAGTCCCCTCATACATATTTCTCAGTATCAATCCTTTACAAGACAAGTTAATGTAGAGGTTGAAATAACTGGCTCTGGACCCTGATCCTGGTCTTGTCCTGTGTGATTTGGGACCAGTTACAGTTTTATTATCTCGGTGCCTTAGGTTGCTCCTCTGTGAAAAAGGTAATAATAATAATAATGTCTCTTAGGGTTAATATGAGGACTTACTCCATCAATATAGGTTACACAGTACACTATCTCAATAAATTTTAGCTAATAGTTTTATCTTATCTGTCTCTGAAAGCTCTCTAATTCTCCATTTAAAAAGAATGTTTAATTCATGTATGTTCCTTTACAGTAAATTTTGGGTCCTTTCAGGGAATTTCCAGCACTGCTATGTTGCTTTCTTTCTATTATTTTTCTTTACTCTCCTAGAAGCCTTTGTGATCCTATCATTAGCAATTTGTTATTTAGCTTTCCACTCTGTGTAAGTTGTATTTCTTATAGAAGTCTGACACTGACAGAAGCATTCCCTCTCATTCTGTTTGTAAATGCTTGGTAAAGAAGGTGACCAAAACGAGAGTGGGTAAGCGACAATTCAGTCATGGTGGACAAGGACAATAGATCCTTGGAAGGGAACAAAAGAGTCTCAAAAGCAATGTGCAAGGGAAGCAGAGGGTTTGACTCTAGGGACCAAGACATTTCAAACCTTAGTGAGTTTAGCAGAGACATAATCTGAGCCCAAAGTGAGTGTGTTTATCCCTTTTTTGTCTTAATTTCAGGTCTCAGACCATACTGAGTCAAGAACCAGTAAACACAAAGGACTTGGACCATGGTGAATCAAGGGGTATTTTTGGATTGGACCAAGTGAGCAAAATTTCTGAGTATCATTTACTCATTTATTTATTCAGATAAAAAAGGACAAATACTTAGTATTTTTTATAACTTTTTTTTTCTTTTTTTTTTTGGAGAGGTTTTCACTATAGGGCGCGTGCGCTCGCCAGACAGACAGAGAGAGACAGAGAGACAGAAAGCGAGAAATCACCCCCCAGGGGGGATGGTCACACCACAATCCCTTCTCCTCCATTCTCCTCTCGGGATCTTGGGCACGCATGCACATGCGCCCGGCGTGAGTTTTAAGCCACCGGGCTTAAAAGTCGACCGCGGGACACAAACCGCGGTCAACTACATGGGAGTCCAGCGACAGAGCCATTACTCTAACTGCTGGTTCCAACTCTTTATGATGCTGATGATGGGAATAAATGTGGCATTGATTTTTTTTTGTCTTAAATGTGTGGGGAGTGGTAGAAACAGGAAATAGGCAATTACTGGTCAGCTTTGAAAGTGCTCAATTGGGAGAATTCTGTTGTGCAGGCTCGTAGAAGATGGCTTCCAGATATGGCAGCCCTATCTGGAGGCGACGTCTGCTCCTAAGGTCTAGGCTGCTTATTTTCTGCCCTTTCTTGCTTGTTTGCTCTGCTGAGGTGGGCAAGGACACTGAAGTGTATTTGTTGCCCAAGTGAGAAGAATCAGAGTCCTGTGGGTGCAATTCGCTCTTTTTATTTATTTATTTTTATTTTTTTGAGAGGTTTTTGCTATAGGGCGCCTTTGCTTGCCAGAAAGACAGAGAGAGAGAGAGACAGAAAGTGAGAAATCACCCACAGGGGGTATGGCCACCCTGCAATCCCTTCTCCATTCTCCTCTCGCGATCTTGGGCACGCACACACATGCGCCCAGCGTGAGCTTAAGCCACCAGGTCCGGGACTCAAACTGTGGTCGGCTACATGGGAGTCCAGTAACATAGCCATACTACTGGTTCCCAATTTGCTCTTGATTAAATGAGGGGCCAGAGGTGAACATTTCAGGATATTCTTATATGCAGCATTTAGAAAACTTAGATGAGTGGTAAATAAATAGAAAGTTTTGGCACTTGCCATAGTTTTAGTTGCACATCGTCCTAGCTTCTCATTAGGGACACTGAGATTCCAATTTCCAGTTAGGGTCCAAATGAGATGGTGAGGAGAAAAATATAAGCAAACAAACCAAAAAAAAAAAAAAAGGTGTATGTAGATTATTAAACCACCTTGTTAATATCCTAAAGTTTCTTATGAGTATAGTGAAATACCATTATGGTCAATAATTTTAACAAAACTGTTTTCTTGTCTGCCTGCAGATTAATCATTCTCCTTCTACACCCCAGTCGGGATTCTGCTTCTTTATGTTTTTATTAGGTTATTACAAGAGGGAAACCAAAGGAAAAAAATTGCACAATTTAGATTCAGTTAAAAACTTGCATAAAGAGCATTATTCTTTAATAACAATAATGGCAACTTTTGATATTTGTCAGGTTCTATGTGAAAATTCGCAATATATTATGTATTTTAATAAATGTGATAACATCATCTATCTAATTTGAAAACATAGCTTGCACATTTAGAAAGATTATCAACAAACAAATTAGATTTCTTAGCTGCCAAAATGAATGTTAAAAGTTTGTTTACTAAATTTATATTGTCTATTACAGAAACAAGTAATCCTTCTTTGGGTGAATCTCATGTATATATATATATATATATATTCTTTTAATTAATTCGTCTATCCTAAGAACTTTTTTCTTGAAGTGCTCATTGACTGACTTTCTGGAGAAACTGTTGTAAATGTTGCCTTCCTCCTGGTTCTGGGGGACACTCTATTTATGAGTTAATTTTGCACACACGTAGATTAACTTTAATTTAGTCTTTCTGAGATGTCATCCATACAGAATACTGAACAGATGTCAGCCAAGCAATAGCATTTATCATTCTGTGACATATCCCTCTAAATCTAAGGTTCTAATGAACATTAGTAGTTTTGCTATGTAACTTCTTATCCAATAAATAATTTAATTCTAGTGAAAAAAATCATATATCAAACATTTTATTTTTTTCAAGTTTTTTATTTTGTTTTTGGAGAGATTTTTGCTATAGGACGCATGCACTCACCAGAAAGACAGAGAGAGACAGAGGGACAGAAAGTGAGAAATCACCCCCCAGGGGGGATGGCCACACCACAATCCCTTGTCCTCCATTCTTCTCTTTGGATCTTCAGCACACACGCACACGTGCCTAGTGTGAGTTTAAGCCACTGAGTCCGGACTCGAACCGTGGTTGCCTACATGGGATTCCAGTGACATAGCCATTATGCCAACTGCTGGTCCCAAGTCTTCTTCTTTTTCTTTTATTTTTCTTTTTTTGGAGAGGTTTTTGCTATAGGGTGTGTGTGCTCACCAGACAGACAGAGAGAGACAGAGAGATAGAAATCACCCCTGGGGGGTGATTTCGCAATCCCTTCTCCTCCATTCTCCCAGAATTTTGGGCACACGTGCACACACACCCCGCGTGAGTTTAAGCCACCGGGTCCGGGACTCAAACTGTGATAGACTACGTGGGAGTCCAGCAACTTAGCCATTACAATAACTGCTGGTCCCAAGCCTTTTTCTTTAACACATGCTTGATTTAAGAAAAGTAATGTGGACTGATTCCAGCAAAAGACATAGAAAAAATCTATTGGTGGTTTCCTAACAAAGGTTTCTAATATACTGAATGAATGGAGTTCTTTTCTTCTGGAAGTTGCTGCCTCTGGATGTAACACCTAGAACTGCTCTCATCAGGAGCCAACATGTTAGGATGGGAAGAGTCAGGATTATCAAAGTACCAGAGCCAAAGACCTAACTCCCACATCTACTGCTCTTATGGAGCCCTGGACCAATGAGAGCAGTGGCCGGGAGGATACAAACGCACCACATCCACCACACACCCATTTCCATCATCACATTGCAATATATAGTGAATCACGCAACAGTAAGGTTCACACCCCCATAAGAATCCAACTCTGTCACTGATCCAACAGGAGGCAGAGCCTCAGCAGCAATGCAAGCAATGGGGAGTGGCTGCAAACACCAACGTGCTTGCTCTGTAGCCACCCACTCTCTGCTGCACAGCCCCAGCAGACCAGAGCTGGTCCATAGCCAGATCCCAACAGGCCACAGACAGGTGCCAGGGGTTGGAGACCCCTGTATTAGAGTCTCAAGGAAGATATTTTTTGTCTTTACTAATTAAGTCAGTTTCATTTAAAATAATCTGTTACATAAAACTACAAATATCTTACTTGTTTCAATCATTTTATAAATATTTCTAAAGAGTTATTTCATTTAACTTTATTTTTATTTATTTATTTATTTATTTATTTTAACTTGACTGGAGAGGACAGAGGGGAGAAAGAGAGAGAGAGAGAGAAAGAGTAAGCCATCAGGTTCAGGACCTGAACCACAGTTGGCCACATGCGAGTCCAGTGCCCTTAACCACCACTCTAGCTGCTGGCCCCAAATATTTTTAAAATTATATGAAAACCAAAATGGACCAACAAGGTAACATAACAATGTAAATATCAAAAACAAAAAATAGAACAATAGGGGCCAACATGTGGCATGGTAGCTAAGATGGCTGGACTCCCACATGACTGATTGTGGTTCAAGTCCTGGACCTGGCAGCTTGCTTTCTCACTTTCCTTCTCTCTCTCTGTCTCTTCCTGATAAACTTCAAAAAATAAAATTAAAATAATGACAATGAATAAAATTAAATAAAATAATTCTTCAAAAAAATGAAAACAATAAAATTTCACAGAGTATCACCACAGTGGCACAAGCAGCAGTATGCTGTTGCAATGTTCTTGGACCCCATAGGAGACCCAGCTTCAGTTCCTAGACTAACCTCCAAGCCTGGTACAGGGGTATGGGTCTGTAGTCCTAGTTGACTGGGAGGCTGAGGCAAGAAGATCACGATATGATAAGACTTTATCAAAAATAAATCTCTTCCACTCTGCCTTTTTCATTGAACAATAAATTCAAAGAGGACACAGGAAAAATGCTTATGTATACTTTTCTAACTACTGCAAGTAATAAAAAAATGAACTTGTAGAACTATAATTTTGATAATTTTTTCAAAATATGATATTCAGCTACAGGAAAACTTAGCAATTAAATATAATTTTAAAGCAGGGTAAGTGAGTTTATGGAAAGTAAATTTTGCAAAAGATAGCAAGAATCTTAAAATGACCTTAAAGATTAGATCCAATAAGTAAAATTATAAATATTTTTGAGAGGCTTTTGCCTAAGGCACATACACTTGCTGGAGAAGAGAACAGACACAGTGAGAGGGAAAGTGAGAAATCACCCTCTGGGGTGGGAGGGAATGCCACACCACAATGCTTTCTCCTACATTCTCCTCCCAGGATCTTGGGCATGCATGCATATGTGCCTGGCATGAGTTTACAAGACACTGGGTCTGGGATGTGAATTCCAGTCAGCCATGTGGGAGTCCAGAGATGTAACTGCTATGCCATCTGCTGGCCCCCAAATCATAAAATAATTTATCCTAAGTAAATAATTACAAAATAATACAATCTCTTTATAAGGATAATCATTGTAACTTCTAATAATAAGGGAACTTAAGTACAATATTATTACCCAACAATAATGAATGACTAATTAAAAAGATGTTCTTCAACTAGAATAATTGTTTTTCATAAAGAGCCACTAATATAAGGTACATAGAATACTTAATATCAATATCAATAGATTTCTGAACTCGTGCCAGACTTACGACATTGAAATCTCCTGTAAAGTCATCCAGAATCATTTCAGGTGATTCTCATGGTCAAGTTCTAAGCGGGAAGTGATGCTTACTTTTAAAATCATAACTATAAAAATCATGTGGTGAGCTATATGGTGGTGCAGTAGTAAAAAGCAACATTCTGTGAGGCAATTCCGGAGAGAACATTCCCAGTTCATGTCCACAGACCTTCCTGGGTACACTTGGTACAATGGTGCCTATCATCCGGGGTCCATTGAACTGTGTTGGTGGATAACAGTCGATAACTGTTCAGGATGCTTTCTTTTTTTTTCTTGCTCATAAAATGAGTAAATACATTTAAAGAAAGATCATGTAGAAGTATTCAGTGCGGGGGACATTACATTGAAAGAAAAATACATAAAATATATTGTATTTTTTATGATTATACTTGCCTATACCTTTGTAAATATATGGTTAAATTCAGGTTAAGAAAAGATTTTTAATGTATGTACATTTCTTTACAGAAAAAAAATAACTTTTACAGCCTTATTTTAGCACTTTCCTTAAAAAAAAAATGACTACAAACAGTATTACAAAACTGTCCTTTACATAAAGGATTCATCCCAAATTAGATTTAGCTATGAGTCTATTTTATTGCACCAAAGTTTACTCAATACTGAACACATGGTTTTGATCATTGGCTCTTAGGAATAAATATAAATAACTTTCTGAAATGTAAAGCATTTATAAGGATATATCAAAACCTACTAGAGAAAGTGTCTTATAAAATCCTCATCTATTATAAAAAATATAATACAAATCATGATGTGGAAATTTTGTTTACCTACTCACAAACCATAAAAGAGTTACAGTTTTGATCAACTAGAAAATAAAGTATTTGCTACCTTTAGAATACTATAAATCAAAAGATTGAAAAAAGAAACAATACATTTCTTTCTAAAAAATATTGAAATGGGTTTTGTTGATTTTCTACTGTGAAGTGTATTTTATCGTGAATTAATCAATAAGGAAAGCATTCTTCCAATCATTTTATAGTATTGGAGTTCTAATCCCTACCTGAGTCTGTCAACATTACTGAGAGATGGGTTAGTCTTGTAAAAATGTCTTACTAATATCTATTGTCAAACTCTCATCATTCCTTTGTTTTAAAATGATGATTCTTCAGAGAAAATGGCACAAATGAATAACACTAATATCCTCATTTTAAGCTTTCACTGACACCAGAAATTACTTCGAAAAGAGATAAATGTTAAAATAAGCTATCGTTATTGCAAACAGAACATGCTTGGTATATTTTAACTTCTAAAATTCAGCCACTATTCCTTTAAAAGTTATTTTTACAATTTAATAAAGATAGTATTGTATTACACAAATATGTACAAGAAAAAAACTTTAAAAAAATTAAAGACATAGAAAAATGTATTATATGTCAGAATTTCTTCCTTTTAAAAATATGTGGGAAAGTAAAAAGCATATATTTAAATTTCTAAATAATAAAAGGAAGAAGCAGAAGGGAAATTAGGAAGGAAAAGAGAAAAATAAGGGTACAAGGAGATAGTCACTGCCACCAATATTTATATATTTTTTTTGCTTAAACATTGCATTTCATCCTCCTTACAAGTTTATGAAGTGGTACTGTTAGAGAATCCTTTTTGCAAATGAAGAAATTGAGGTGACAGAGAGTTAATTTGTCCATGGTCTTACATAGAGGCAGAATCAAGCCACACAGCCTACACACACTTTGATTCATTGCAGGCTGATAAAGTTAAACAGATCTAGAATTAAAGAAGACTACAAACTCATACTCAATGTAAAAAATCACTTTCTATGATTTTGTTTTCTGATTTCTAAAATTCAATTAATGCCAGTGTTAATGAAAGTAATGCATAAATTTCTTTTCCCAACTCTATTTTTTTTTCACATATATTTCAGTGGGTTCAATAGTCATTTTAAAGACACAGTGTCAACTTTACTCCCCAAATTCATCATTTTAAGACCCAGGGAAAAACGTAATATAAGAAAGTCTGATATTACACTATGATACTTACACCTTCTCAGTACTTTATAGTTTTGGAATTTCCATGGAGTGAGAACAGATAATATTATCTACATTTGATGAGGAGGAAAATTAGGTTCCAAAAGTTAAATTACTTGCACAGAGCTCTTCTGGTTATGTGGATTATTTTTTTTTTCAGAACTGAAAATAAGTTGTTTGTGTCAATCTTTTTTTTTATTTACATTTTTTAATAATTTCAATCATACTATTTAGCTTACAAGGTGATCATTTCAATATGTGAACATTTCTCCCTGGTCCAATTGATCAAAATATAACAACACTACCTCCCTGTCTCAACAATGCTGTCTCCATATCCCTCCTCCAAATGTTTTTCCCCAGGCCCCACTCCTCCACACACACCACATCTGGCATTCACACCCAACTCTTGTCTTTGTACATCTATCAGTTTCAGTTACAGAGTGCGGACACTCGGTATATATTAAGTGGGAACATACAATGTCTCTCCTTCATAGCCTGGCTTTGGTGTCAATCTTAATTAAACAAATTGGAAAAGCCATTGAGGGGATTTAGCTCATGCTAGCATGCCTTATAACAAGATCATGTAGAGAACTTTCCCCAAACCATAACCTTGTGCAAAGACCACACAATCTGACACAAGAACTACTTCTGTGAAAATATCTGCCCAGAAACTGCCTGTCCCACTGATGACAACAATGTTTCCCCTTGTTACTAATCCAATGATGTAAAAACTTTCCCTATTTTCTTCACTTCTATGTTTTCCTTTTAAAGCTTGTCCAGACATTGAAGACCTAAGTGAGCATGTTTGGGGCTCAATTGAATTATGCTCACCTGGGCTGTAGGGCTGGCTGCTATCCTCATATTTTGGCTTAACATAAACCTTTTTTTTTTTTTTTATTTTACAGAACTTGATTATTTTCCACTGACAATGAAAAATCTAAATCCTAATTATTTTATCTGCTTTATATAGACTGTATAATGATACACAACACCTTTCTACATCTTTGAAAAAACTGTTATATATGGCATAGAATTCCTGTGAGGAGAAAATAATGTATTTGAAAATTTGAGGGGACAGCAGATGGTGTAATGGTTATGTCACTGGACTCTCACAGAGTCTACCATGGTTTGAGTTCCAGGCCTGGTGGCTTAAAACTCGCTCCAGGCACAAGTGCATGCATGCCCAAGATCCTGAGAGGAGAATGCAAGAGAAGGGACTGTAACATGGCCATTCTCCCTAGGAGGTGCTTACTGTCTCTGTCTTCCTGGTGTGTGCATGCATGGTGAATTTTTGCTTACTGTCTCTGTCTTCCTGGTGTGTGCATGCATACTATAGCAAAAATCTCTCAAAAAAATTTTTGTTTGAAAGATGAAAAAACACAATACAAACATTCTAATTGATATAAGTTTGTTTAGATGATCTTAGGTACATACTATATTTCAAATGTATTGTGAAACATTAACAAATATTATGTAACAAATGTTAGCACTGCTTCCTGTGGAGTCACAGAACTATAAAGATATCATTAGTACCACCAAAACCACTACAGCAACCAATCAGGTACCATCCATTGATAAACTTTTTGCTAGGAAGGGAGGAATTAAGTATTCCACAAATTATTGTTTCAATATTGATGTTGATGAATTTTACTTGAGAGTATAATTGTTGTCTCTCGTATGTATTCGTTTTTGAATATTGGTAGAAACAGGTTTGGCTTAAATATTCTTAACTCTAATACTGTTTTTGTTTGAAATTAATAGGATGTACATGTGTTTATTACTTTATCAAAACCCACCATTATGGTTTGGAAGTGTTTCAAAAGTTTTTAGATGGCAACATAAAAGTGCTTAACTGAAAAAGTCTCTTTTTGTATTTTGTTCAAAGCTAAAGCATGAAATTCTTTGTGTTGACAACTAGTGAAGAATGATTTGCTTGTCATTTGAAATGGTTGAGCTATAAAGTACTGACATGTGAAACTTACAGCAGAAATTCAGAATGACCTTACTCTCAAATGATACACATCGAAACTTTGTAATAAATTTCTCCTAAGTATTACCTCAACAATGTACTTCAGTGTTCCAGCTCTATAGAGATCTTGGAAATACATTGGACTAAATCAAGTTAACTATCAGTGACTCTTGAAATGGCTTAGTATCACCTTCTCCCAGTTAGAGAAGGTTAAACAGAAGTGAAATATCCCATACCAGATGAAACAACACAGGAAAACTATATTCCATTGCTTTATTCATCTTTAAATCTAATCTTCTATCCGATTTCTACCCAGCTCTCAGTCCTACTCTTACTTCACAAGATATGAAGAACCTCACTATTTTTGTTCTTCTTCTGGAATGATCAGTAGATTATATCTTCATAAATAAATACTTTATTAGTACAATAGCTACTGATTTATTTCAGCCTCATATTTTCTAATCCATGATGTAATTTAGCATTATCTTACTTTTTTTCTAAAGCATAGTTCTCTTCCTCCAATATTTTCCATGCTCAAAATTATACACTATCTCATTTAAATAAAATATTTGATCATGCAGTTATTTAACAAATATTTATTGAGCTTCTCAATAAGCTAAATAATACTTTAGTCAGTGAACAGTGAACAAATTAAACACCTGCCTACATGGAGTTTATATTCTTCTATGACATAAAGAAAGTGAAATAAAAAAAGAAGTAAATAAAAACAGAATAATTTCAAAATATCACTAGTACTACACAAGAAAAAAGATTCTAAAATGCAGAATAACATAATAGAGTGTTTTCTACTTAACATATGATAATCAGGGAAGAGTTCTTAGAAAAGAGGACCTCTAAATTTCAATGTGAATAAGCTGTGAGTCTTCAAATAAATGTGATAGGAAAATATCTGGAAACATGAAAGAACTGGTCATGTTTAAGAAACTGAAAGAAGAGCTGGCCCGTGGCCGACTAGTTAGGAGAACTGGATTCCACATGGCCAATTGTGGTTCAAATCCAGGTCCTGGCAACTGGAAGAACACAGCCAAAGTACCAAAGGAGAAATGGAGAAGGGATTACAGGATGAGAATGCCCCATTGGGTGATGCTTTCTTCCTCTGTCTCTTTCTGGTAAGCCCACATGCCCACTGGCAAAAAAAAAAAAATCTGTCACTGTAGCATTTTACACAAAGGGAAAGTGAAATGAAATGAAGTAGTAAATTGTATGTACAGCTATGGGCAGAAAACACACACAGACACACAGACTGCTATAGAACATCTAAGCTCAGTTTTAGATTCTTATTTAGTTATAATTCAAATAGAACTATTTAGTGTAGAATTCAAAACTCGACATATGGCCACAGGCACATTTTATATCTTTTTACTCTGCTTTCCAGGCATTTTGACTTGATTTCAATTTTTGCAATAGGCTTTGTACTTTTTCTTCTCTAAATTATTGCTGACATACTATTCTCTATTTATAACTGGGTTAGCTTCATCCAGCCCACAAAGGGCTACACCATTCTTCAAATATTCTTCTGTGAAGCATCTCTAACCAGAGTCTTTCTCCTTTCCCTCTTTTTCTCTCCCTGTGTATTTCTAGTCCCAATTTATAAAACCTTTTAAAACTCTAAACTATCAAGATAACACATTTAAAGAAAACTACATTTCTTAGGACTTTGGAATTTGCAAAGTGAATTTCATATATGCTCCATGTACATGATATATTAATATAATCTTAGAGATGAAAACCATAGTGGGTGTAATAGTTAAGGGAATTGCTTAAGTATGCTCAGTTTAGAAAATAGTGGGCTTATTGCTCATTTTCAGATACTTTCTTGATGAAGCCCATATTCTTAATAGCTGGGCTATGTACATAACACTTCTGATTTTCTTTTAATTATAAGCATAACTTCATTTTGTTTAGGAAGGTCCTCGAGATGTGAGATGAGACCTTATTTGTGGGATTTTCTTTTTTCTCCTTTTCAATGCTTGACAAAGTTTCTATCAGATATCAGGTACTCAAGTATTTGATCAGACCTAGCTCTGGTAGCACACGCTGGTGATGCTGTAACACCATAGGCTGTGGTCACATGGAAGGCCTGGGTTTGGTTCCCAGCACAGTCCCACACATAGGTTGGATGTCGTAGCATGTGCCTGTAGTCCCTGCTACTCAACAGGCTAAAACAGGAGTGTCAGGAACTCACTGCCATCTGGGCCACAGAGTGAGACCCTGTCTGAAAGAGTCGGGGTGGTAGCAAATGTTTAAGAATCTGAGAAATCATTTATTCTCTTTCTAATCAACTCCATTACTTACCCATTTTCTTTCTCATAAGGTTTTTCATCAGCACCTTCAAGCTCTTAATCTACCTTAATTTTATTTTATTTTTGCTGTTGTTGTTTGCTTGTTTTATTCCCAGAGAGTGCATGCATTTGCCAGAAAGAAAGAGAAAGAAACAGGAAGATACAGAAAGTACACCCCAATGGGTCATGGCCACACTGCAATTTATTTTTTTTCTCCATTTAGCCTCCATTTTTTCTGTCAGGATTTGGGACATGTACACACTTGTGTCTGATGTGCTTTATAAACTGAGGGCCAGGATTCTAACTATGGCTTACCTCGTGGGATCTGGGTCCCTATCAGGTACTCAAGTATTTGATCAGACCTAGCTCTGGTAGCACACGCTGGTGATGCTGTAACACCATAGGCTGTGGTCACATGGAAGGCCTGGGTTTGGTTCCCAGCACAGTCCCACACATAGGTTGGATGTCGTAGCATGTGCCTGTAGTCCCTGCTACTCAACAGGCTAAAACAGGAGTGTCAGGAACTCACTGCCATCTGGGCCACAGAGTGAGACCCTGTCTGAAAGAGTCGGGGTGGTAGCAAATGTTTAAGAATCTGAGAAATCATTTATTCTCTTTCTAATCAACTCCATTACTTACCCATTTTCTTTCTCATAAGGTTTTTCATCAGCACCTTCAAGCTCTTAATCTACCTTAATTTTATTTTATTTTTGCTGTTGTTGTTTGCTTGTTTTATTCCCAGAGAGTGCATGCATTTGCCAGAAAGAAAGAGAAAGAAACAGGAAGATACAGAAAGTACACCCCAATGGGTCATGGCCACACTGCAATTTATTTTTTTTTCTCCATTTAGCCTCCATTTTTTCTGTCAGGATTTGGGGCATGTACACACTTGTGTCTGATGTGCTTTTTAAACTGAGGGCCAGGATTCTAACTATGGCTTACCTCGTGGGATCTGGGTCCCTACGCATAGAGCTTAATCACTGCACTATGAGACTGACACTGCTTTCCTTTTCTTAAATGGCCTCCTTATCCCTGGAAGAAATAAATGCAACTAATTACAAATTCAGTTCATTGCCTGCCACACTCAGAAATGTGCCGGCACCTAAATGCTAATGCCTTCTCTATGTCCCAGAAGTTCTTTCTCTCCTCTAGGCCAAGGACGATTTCTCCACATGTGCATTGGTTGCCATATCTTCTCATTCCCACTCGTGACCTCGTTTCATCAGTTTTACCAATTCTCATGCATATATCCGGTACCTCTCACAGTCTTCTTTCTTCTATTTACTTTTATGTCCAATATAATCATATCCTAGACAACTTTCCCTGAACCTTGTCTTGTATTGAACTAAAATTCAGTCATTTGAATAATACTGCCCCTATCATCTTGCTTTCTTCTTGTGGTAAACTTATCTAACTTATCCTTCTATTAAACCTTTTTTTTTTCTTCTGAGCAACATAGGGTATCATCTAAAAATATAGTTAGTCTAGATAACAGCTGGCTGAATTCTATTCAAGGTGAAGAAAGCCAACATTAAAGCAGCCAAAGGAGTCTTAGTAAAGCCAGGCTTGATCAACATTAACAAAAGTAACTAGAGGGGGGGAAAAAAAAGACAGAATCAAGATGCAGTCAGCCCAGATTTCTAGAGGGCCTAAAAACTATGAAAGTGATGCATAGCATTGTAGATTGAATAAGATATTTAAGATCTTTCACGTGTATCACTAGTGATCCATGAACCGGAAATGTAGCATGTATAAACCAAATCAATGTTTAAAAATTTTGATTGTATAAGAAACTTACCATATATGCCTTAAATTAGGAAACATTTAATATTTGTGTTCCTCTGTGATTTACCCAAATAAAAAAAAGGAGATAAATATTTTTTTAAATATAAGCACATGGAGAAACAAATTTAATTGGCTATATTACTATTCATGACCTTTCAATAATTTTCATACAAGCTTAGTCTATACCTATTAATAAAGATGATATATAATTTTTCCCCATGGTCTTCTGGAAGACATTTTTTCCATTGGTAAATTATTTTATTGAGATATTAAAATAATGACCAAATTAAAAATACAAAATATATTAAAGGGAAACAAGTCAAGCATAACATCACCTAGAAACAATTATTACCATAGGGCTCTGCATCCTTTTTTTTATAATTATAAGCATGTGTTTAATTTTTTATTCTATTTCTTTTTAAGTTTTTGTCATTGGGCCACATGCCCTTGCCAGAGAGAGAAAGTAAGAAATCACGCCCTCTCTCTCCCATGGGCCAAGGCTACTACGCTACAATCCATTCTCTTCTTGGGATTTTGGACGTGCATGCACACAGACCTAGTGTGATTCTTAAGCCAGGACTCAAACTATGCATCTGGCCATATGGGATCCAGCACTTTAACCTTCACATTACCGGGTAGCCCCAGTAAGCATTTTTTTAAACATTAACATTTATCCTATCACAAATGAAGCATTTGTATTTTTTTCCTTAATTGAGTATTTTTCATGGAATTACAAATCCTTCATAAGAATCATTTCAATGACAGAAGAATTGTACATTTACCTTTCATTGCAATTATTGTATTACTATTCATATAGAATGTTTCTAATCTGTCCTTTAAAATAAACAGTGCTGCACAATATAGCATGAAGTTTTACCCTATATTCAATAATATTTTCTTAGTATTAATTCCTAGACATTAGAATACAAAATCTAAGTGATATGTAACTTTTGACCATTTTAATTTTGATATTTTTTTTTCTATTTATCCCCAGGATGAAGTATGTATGTATGTATCCAAAAAACTATATATATATTTACTGTTACTGAATATCATCACTAAATAACCCTCTTTGGTGATTAATTCAATTGAAAATATTTAATTATTGATTGATTTTTGTATTTTCAATATTGCTGAAATGACTAGAAAATATAATAATTACTCATTGCTTTTTCAGGTTGTATTAATTTTGTCACCATTTCAGGACTTTTCTTCAGGAATCTTGGTTTTTAGAATAACTACAATAGATTTATTACCATTATAGTCCTTAGCTCATCACAGTGCCTTATTTGGTATTTGGTATATAGAAACCACAACCATAGATGACATTAGAACATTTCAAGTCAATACTAAAATTGTACTTTCTAAGAACATTTTCTTATTTTTTTATATTCACAAAAATGTTGTATATGTATTTATTGTGTACAACTGGTTGTTTTAAAATACATATACATTGAAAAATGGCTAAATTAAACTGCTTAATACGTTTACTACTTTACTTGCTTTTTTGTGGTGAAAACACAAAATTGGCTCCTAGCAATTTAAAATAATACAATACATTGTTAACTGTATTTACCATGTTGTACAACGGACCTCTTGAACTTCTTCAATCCTAGGTTGAATTTTTCTATCCTTTGACCAAACTTTTCTGCACCTTCTATGTGCCAGCCCTTGGTTATCACAATTTTCTGAGTTCCACTTTTTTAGGTCCCACATATAAGAGAGATTATAGGGTACTTGTCTTTCTGTGTATGGTTTATTTTACTTAATATAGTGTCCTCCAGGTTTACCCATGTTGTTAATGTTGGTATTTTCTTATTTTTTAAGACGGAATGTTCTTCCATTCTGTCCCAGGTACCACATTGTCTTCATTAATTCATCTATTGATGCCCGCTTAGGTTGATTTCATATCTTGGCTGTTGTAAACAATGCCACAATGAACACGGATATGCAAATGTATGTTTTAAAAAAAATTTAGTTAAATTGATTTCTTATCAGTATTATTATTTTTTAAAATTTGACCAGAGAGGCAGAAAGAGAGAAAGGGAAACTGAAAACACAAACTGCGGGGTTCAGGATTCTCACCACAGTCAGACATGTGGGAGTATAGTGCCTTAACCACCATGCTACCTGCAGGCACCCAGATACATCTTTAATATAGTAATTTCATTTCTTTTGTAATAAACCCAAAACTGAACATTTTTAACCCTATGGTAACTCTATAATTATATTAGGAACCTCCCTACTGTTTTCCATAATGACTACTAATTTACTTTCCAAGAAAAAAAAAATGTGTAACATTTCTTTTTTTCCACATTCTCAGTCACACTTCTTTTTTCTTTTTTTTATATTAGCCATGCATATAAGTAAAAGATGGTGTCTCGTTTGGTTTTAATATTCATTTCCCTGATGACTTTTGATTTTGATAATTTTTTCATATGCTTATTAGTCATTTTTATGTCTTCTTGGAAGAAGTGTCTATTCAGATCCTTTGCCCTTTTTAAAATTGGATCTATTTTTTTTCTTTTTTCTTGAGTATGTCCTGCAAATATTTTCTCCCATTTCATAAAATATTTCTTTAATGCACTTGTTTCCTTAGTTGTGCCAAAGCTTTTTAATTTTATGTAACCCTATTGTCTAATTTTGCTTTTGTTCCCTGTGCTTTTTGATTTATACAATAATAAAAAAAAAAAAATCATTCCCCAACTAATGTCATGGAGTTTCCCCCTATGTTTTCTTCTATAAATTTTGCAGGTTTAGGTCCTATATTTAAGATTTTATCCCAATTTGATCGACTTTTGAATTTGGAGTGAGATAAGGATCTAATTTAATTCTTCTGTATGTTAATATCTAGTTTTTCTGGCATCGATTATTGAAGGATTGACCTTTCCTTATTATGTGTCAAAAGTCAATTGACTGGGAACCAGCAGTTAGCATAATGGCTATGTTGCTGGACTCCCACGTAGTCGACCGCGGTTCGTGTCCCGGACCCGGTGGCTTAAAACTCACGCCGGGCGCGTGTGCATGCGTGCCCAAGATCCCGAGAGGAGAATGGAGGAGAAGAAACAATTATTACCATAGGGCTCTGCATCCTTTTTTTTATAATTATAAGCATGTGTTTAATTTTTTATTCTATTTCTTTTTAAGTTTTTGTCATTGGGCCACATGCCCTTGCCAGAGAGAGAAAGTAAGAAATCACGCCCTCTCTCTCCCATGGGCCAAGGCTACTACGCTACAATCCATTCTCTTCTTGGGATTTTGGACGTGCATGCACACAGACCTAGTGTGATTCTTAAGCCAGGACTCAAACTATGCATCTGGCCATATGGGATCCAGCACTTTAACCTTCACATTACCGGGTAGCCCCAGTAAGCATTTTTTTAAACATTAACATTTATCCTATCACAAATGAAGCATTTGTATTTTTTTCCTTAATTGAGTATTTTTCATGGAATTACAAATCCTTCATAAGAATCATTTCAATGACAGAAGAATTGTACATTTACCTTTCATTGCAATTATTGTATTACTATTCATATAGAATGTTTCTAATCTGTCCTTTAAAATAAACAGTGCTGCACAATATAGCATGAAGTTTTACCCTATATTCAATAATATTTTCTTAGTATTAATTCCTAGACATTAGAATACAAAATCTAAGTGATATGTAACTTTTGACCATTTTAATTTTGATATTTTTTTTTCTATTTATCCCCAGGATGAAGTATGTATGTATGTATCCAAAAAACTATATATATATTTACTGTTACTGAATATCATCACTAAATAACCCTCTTTGGTGATTAATTCAATTGAAAATATTTAATTATTGATTGATTTTTGTATTTTCAATATTGCTGAAATGACTAGAAAATATAATAATTACTCATTGCTTTTTCAGGTTGTATTAATTTTGTCACCATTTCAGGACTTTTCTTCAGGAATCTTGGTTTTTAGAATAACTACAATAGATTTATTACCATTATAGTCCTTAGCTCATCACAGTGCCTTATTTGGTATTTGGTATATAGAAACCACAACCATAGATGACATTAGAACATTTCAAGTCAATACTAAAATTGTACTTTCTAAGAACATTTTCTTATTTTTTTATATTCACAAAAATGTTGTATATGTATTTATTGTGTACAACTGGTTGTTTTAAAATACATATACATTGAAAAATGGCTAAATTAAACTGCTTAATACGTTTACTACTTTACTTGCTTTTTTGTGGTGAAAACACAAAATTGGCTCCTAGCAATTTAAAATAATACAATACATTGTTAACTGTATTTACCATGTTGTACAACGGACCTCTTGAACTTCTTCAATCCTAGGTTGAATTTTTCTATCCTTTGACCAAACTTTTCTGCACCTTCTATGTGCCAGCCCTTGGTTATCACAATTTTCTGAGTTCCACTTTTTTAGGTCCCACATATAAGAGAGATTATAGGGTACTTGTCTTTCTGTGTATGGTTTATTTTACTTAATATAGTGTCCTCCAGGTTTACCCATGTTGTTAATGTTGGTATTTTCTTATTTTTTAAGACGGAATGTTCTTCCATTCTGTCCCAGGTACCACATTGTCTTCATTAATTCATCTATTGATGCCCGCTTAGGTTGATTTCATATCTTGGCTGTTGTAAACAATGCCACAATGAACACGGATATGCAAATGTATGTTTTAAAAAAAATTTAGTTAAATTGATTTCTTATCAGTATTATTATTTTTTAAAATTTGACCAGAGAGGCAGAAAGAGAGAAAGGGAAACTGAAAACACAAACTGCGGGGTTCAGGATTCTCACCACAGTCAGACATGTGGGAGTATAGTGCCTTAACCACCATGCTACCTGCAGGCACCCAGATACATCTTTAATATAGTAATTTCATTTCTTTTGTAATAAACCCAAAACTGAACATTTTTAACCCTATGGTAACTCTATAATTATATTAGGAACCTCCCTACTGTTTTCCATAATGACTACTAATTTACTTTCCAAGAAAAAAAAAATGTGTAACATTTCTTTTTTTCCACATTCTCAGTCACACTTCTTTTTTCTTTTTTTTATATTAGCCATGCATATAAGTAAAAGATGGTGTCTCGTTTGGTTTTAATATTCATTTCCCTGATGACTTTTGATTTTGATAATTTTTTCATATGCTTATTAGTCATTTTTATGTCTTCTTGGAAGAAGTGTCTATTCAGATCCTTTGCCCTTTTTAAAATTGGATCTATTTTTTTTCTTTTTTCTTGAGTATGTCCTGCAAATATTTTCTCCCATTTCATAAAATATTTCTTTAATGCACTTGTTTCCTTAGTTGTGCCAAAGCTTTTTAATTTAGTAGCCCTAATTTGTCTAATTTTGCTTTTGTTCCCTGTGCTTTTTGATTTATACAATAATAAAAAAAAAAAAATCATTCCCCAACTAATGTCATGGAGTTTCCCCCTATGTTTTCTTCTATAAATTTTGCAGGTTTAGGTCCTATATTTAAGATTTTATCCCAATTTGATCGACTTTTGAATTTGGAGTGAGATAAGGATCTAATTTAATTCTTCTGTATGTTAATATCTAGTTTTTCTGGCATCGATTATTGAAGGATTGACCTTTCCTTATTATGTGTCAAAAGTCAATTGACTGGGAACCAGCAGTTAGCGTAATGGCTATGTTGCTGGACTCCCACGTAGTCGACCGCGGTTCGTGTCCCGGACCCGGTGGCTTAAAACTCACGCCGGGCGCGTGTGCATGCGTGCCCAAGATCCCGAGAGGAGAATGGAGGAGAAGGGATTGTGGCGTGACTATCCCCCCTGGGGGGTGATTTCTTGCTTTCTGTCTCTATGTCTCTCTCTGTCTGTCTGGCGAGCGCACGCGCCCTACAGTGAAAATCTCTCCAAAAAAAAAAAAAAAAGTCAATTGACTGTAAAGTGTGTGAATCTATATCCAGGTTATGTATTCTATTTCAATTGTGTCTGGTTTTGTGCCAGTACCAAGCTGCTTTGATTACTATAGTTTTGTAGTATATTTTTAAGTTAGGCGATGTGATACCACTAACATTCTTTTTGGTTAAGTTTGTTCTGGCTCTTTGGCTATGTTTTTTTTTTTTCTCTTTTTTCTTCCATGCAAATACTTGGATTTTTTTTTTTCTATTTCCATGAAAAAATAATTCCTTAAATTTTTTTCTGTTGTTCTTTTAGAAGTTTTGCCTTGGAGTGCCTGTGCTCGCTGGAGAGAGAGAGAAAGAGAGAGACAGAGACATGAGAAATCGAGAAAACACAGATCACACACATCAGTATGGGAAAATACTGAAAAAGTCATAAAGTGATAACAGATGCATATGGTCCCTAATGGATCAGTTAATAAATTATTTGAAATGCTATATAGTTCTTCCTCCTTACGGTCTTCAGAACTGCTGTGATAAAATTTTGTTTTGTCAACCTTTCCCATTTTGCAATATGCAATATTACTGTTCTCTGGTTTCCTTTTTTGAGTCTGGATTCGGAATTAGAAATGAGAGACTCTCAATTACTCCAGGCAGCAAGAACATGAGAGTTAAATCATATTCGTAACTGTCATTGGGAATGACAGAAGAAAACTCTTCCATTTTTGAGCAAAGGCACTACACTTTGACCTTTTTCTGACCAGTCAGAAGCAATTAGGAAAGAACAGAATGGCAGAATCACTCCGAGAGTAAAGGCTTTGCTTGTCTCTATAGTGGTCCCAATTTGATGTTACCTAGAGAAGTTCCTATTTCACAAGGACATAGGTCTAGTATAGGTATATTATATATACCTTGCTTTAGTCAGTTTGCCTAGGAAGGAGATATTAAGATAGGATTGAATAGGAAAAAGATTTTAGAAGAAATACTTATGAGAGCAGTAGTTGAGGGCCCTAGACAGACTAAGAAAGCCATTAGAATGCTATGAATAACCGACTCTAAATAAAGGAGAAAAGAGTGGAAGGTAGGCCAGAAACATCTGAGATAACAGAACAATTGTAAACGCAGTTCAACAAAGTCTTTAGGGAATACTAGAGCCAAAATTGTCTATAATAATTGTTCTGTATTTCTCAGGAGCAGACCTACTTTTAATGCCTCTGCTTTTCTCAACCATTGAATGGGAGGCAGCAAATGGGAAGCACTGCTTTGACAGCAGCTGGGGCAATGGATCAATTATTCTGTGTGGAGTAAGAGACGTAAGAGAAATGTTCTCTTGGCTGCTACATACACTAAGGTGTGGTCTTTGATTCCTAGTTGTCTCCTGTAGAATCAGGGTGAGCAGTAATAAAGCATAAACTCTTCTCTTTAACTAAAAGCCCCAAATGCTATAATCATTTATCACTTTCTAATTGAGCATTAGTAAACATACTGCAATAACATATTCTATCTAGTTCTGGTCAATATAGTCAATGTTCTTGATGTAAATTTCTTTAAAGTTTGGGGGAAAAAAAAACTAACCCACAACTTACACGAATTTCTTTGCAACCTATTCACTGAAGAAAACATTTTTTATATATCAATCAATCATGCCAGTCGGTTTTTCAAATATTTTTAAGCATAGATAACAAAACATCTATCATCACTTTCTACAACAGGAAGGTTTTACCTCCACAATTCTACATATTTTAAGTTATTTTGCTATAAAGACTAACATCCTGAAGCCATTTCATGGCTATGCTCTCAGTTATTCATACATTCTTTTGTTAGAATGAGGTTTATTTTTTTTTAATCACCTAAATGACTGAATATGGATGGGGAAGACAAATGCTCTACACACAAGCAAAACTATTTTACGTCTATAATGAGCACATTTTACAAGGAAAATATCACACATTTTAATGTCCCTGAAGCATATTTAAGATCTAGTCATTGGTTACTTTAGCAAAAGGTCACTGCTATATTTTTCAGCCAATTTACAGTTTGATTGTTATGAGCCTGGGTGATTTGCTGCAGACTGACACACACACACACAAAAAAAAAGGAGTTGAGAAAACCTTAGTTATATGTTTATTATAAATAAGGGGAGCATATAAAAAATCATATATTCTATGTCTTATCTTTTTCCAAGGAAGTTCAGTGACCATAAAACAGATGATACTCAAGAGGTCTTCTTTGTTTCCTGCTG
>NW_006159624.1:2595474-2639645 GCF_000334495.1 Tupaia belangeri chinensis
TGAAAATAATTGACTTTCAAGTGTGATGATACACAAAGGGCATAGTTATAGAGCAAACTGGAATTTAATAAAGACCTCATTAGGTCTGCTTTACTCTGAAGAAGTTAAATGAATATAATTTTGTTCACATTGAGTAAAATGTAGAGCACATTCAGCAAAATCTAAAAGGTTAAAATTTTTTATTCGGTTTTGGTTAAAAATAAGATAACAGTAAGCATAACTATTTTCTATACTGCATTACTATGAGTCATGTAATGTGACTTTTCTCTGTGTTTCTTCCTTTTTATCCTTTCTTTTCTTCTTCCTTCTCTATTTCCCTTTTTCCCATTACCTTTTCTTTCTCTCTCTCTCTCCCTCTCTCTGTTTCTCTCTTTGCTTCTTTCCTCCTATTCTCCCTCCTTTCTTTCTAAATATTTAGCAAATCAATTATTTTACTTAGTAGTATGAAAAAGAAAACTATGCTGTTTATTCAAATTCTGGGTTATGTATTAAATTCCCCAATCAGATTGAAAGGGAAAATTTAGAGAACATTTATAGTTCTGTGAGTGTAGGAACATAATGGACACAGGTAACTGCAAGAGTCTAGCAGTGAGAAGAATGCATTTGTAGAATTTTACTTACAGGGGTTCAGCGGTAGCTAGAAAAACACACCACTGGGTTGGATCAGCAGATGGTGTAATGGGTACCTTGCTGGACTCCTATGTAGTGGACTACAGTTTGAGTCCTGAACCTGGAGGCTAAAACTCATACAAGCCTGCATGCCCAAAATCCCAAGAGGAGAATGGAGGAGAAGGGATTGTGGCATGGCCATTCCCCCTGGGGGTTAATTTCTCACTCTGTCTCTCTAGTAAATACACGCACTCTATAACAAAAATCTCTCTCAAGGGAAAAAAATATTTTTTTTACTTACATATGCTCTTTTTTGTATCTATAACATGTACCATTCTTTCCTTCAGATTTATAATACGTATGATATTCAATAGTGTTACAACTCTTGACATAATCTTCCAGGAATACAACCTTCAACTCTGAGGCTCATGATAACCTCAAAAATTATATAACATGGTTGTTTTAACAATTATTTTCAGTTAAACTACTATAAAATGTATCTATTGAGCAATGAAGTTTTTTTCCTTAAGCTATAAGTAAATTTATCAACTTAGTGTTATTTTTATGCTATTATCCAAATAAATTCACAGCACTGTGTTAACTAACTTCAGTCTAGTAGTTTGACTTCAACTTGCGATCTCTTTGAAATAAAAATTGTCTCTAGTAATTTACGTTGCCCAATTATAACGTATGTAATTAGAAGCTAAAAGGAAAAGGAAAAAAGGATCTTGATTAAAGTTTACCAAAGTGGTCAGG
The DNA here is from genome assembly GCF_000334495.1 of Tupaia belangeri chinensis. Lineage (NCBI taxonomy): Eukaryota > Metazoa > Chordata > Mammalia > Scandentia > Tupaiidae > Tupaia > Tupaia belangeri. The sequence continues at coordinate 2,596,840 of NW_006159624.1, forward strand.
ATAACTGATGTTAAGTATGTTTACATCTGTAATGGAAATGACTGGTTACTAGATCTTCAAAATGAATGCTATTCCAGGTAGCCCCTATAGCTAGAATAGCTTTCTTCTCTACATCTTTCTATATAAGCAAATCATGCCTATCCTGTTTAAACTACTTTTCACAGACCTTCTCCTGATTCCCAGAGCTGTAAATAATCACTGCTTTGTATTATTTCATGTTTGAAATAATAATAAATAAAACATAAAAATGAACAAACAAAAGATAAATAAAAAACATACCTACTTAATGACTGCAGTAAGGTATATAGCCTCAGCTAGGTGCTACTTTGTAGTATGCTCATTTTACTCACTGAATTTTATGCTTAAATCAGAATGTGTTTATAGATACATTTGTATCAACTGCATTCACTATTGAAAATTTTTAGTTTACTTAAGATTATCTTTGTGAATCAATAATGTGGGGAAAAAAAAAAAACATGGAAAGCAACTGTGAATACCAGAGACATTGTGGGAACAGGGTGGGAAATGGCAGAGGGTTAGAGGGAGGGAGTCAAGTGGAAAAAAAAAAAGTAAAATATATAAGAAACAAGAAATGGAAAATTACTTGATGATAACATGTATGGTAATATCTTTGATTGAGCCAATATAGAGTTTCTTCTGGATGGAAAAATTCATTTTTCATACAGAAATGATATACAGTGAATTAATATAAAATAAGTAAATTTTAAAAATCTATCAGAATCAATCTTGAAATATTGCAATATGCTAAAGTGTCATTTTCTGAAGATCATTTATACATTTTTTTAAAGATTCTTTTTCTTTTTTTCTTTCTTTCTTTTTTTTTTTTTTTTTTTTTTTTTTTTTGCCATAGGATACATGTGCTTGAGTCAGAGAGAGAGGAAGAAACAGAGAAACAAGGAAAGTATGAACATTACCCTGCTGGAGTGGATGGCCACTCTGCAATCTCTTTCCTTCCTCCTGTTTTGGGATTTGGGGCATACATGCACATGGTGTATTTTTCAGGTCAGCAAGTCTGACGCTTGAACTGTGGAAGTGGCTATATAGGATCCAGTGACTTAATCACCATGCCACCAACTGGCCCATACCTTTTTAGTGTTTTATTTTCTCAAAGGATTTAAAAGAGGTCTAAATGCATATTTCACATTAACTACTATGAGTATTCCCTTTCATCTCTCATGTCTCTTTCTATCCTTATTTTGATATCCTACACCATATGTCTGTTTCTCTCATTCTCTTCCTTATCTTATCTACTCTGTTTTAATTATACAAATGATTTGGCCTTCCTTTCCTCTAGAACTTGGCATTTTGGCAGACGAAAACAATATTCTCTGGCAGGAAAGATAAAGGAAACATCAATGAATATCTTGTGCTACTATATCTGTCTCGTTATCTATAAAACCAATATTTTATTGAGTACCTACTATGTGTCAGGCATTGTACCAAGCAGATAGTTGAGATATAATAGTTATCAAGGTAGACTCATGTCCCACTCTCTTAGAGATATGGCATGGGAAATAAATACAAGAAAAAAGGAAGTTACAAACACAATAACAGCTATTCTTACGAATATTTCTGAAGGAAGTATTATGTTAGAACTTCCATGGTAAAGTTCTAACAAGCCTGGCATATTTAAGAAACTACAAGTTATTTATTTTGATGGATCATAGAATCTGAAAAGTGAGATTTCAGAGTAGAGTGGTAATTCAGAAATATATTATAAATGGTCTCACCCACATATTATAGATGGCCCCATTACATTTCATTGTCTTTTAGTAATGTCTTCTTCATTATAAACACTTAGGGAACAAATTTTGTTTAATACTTAAATACTGAAAAGCAACAAACACAGCACCTGACAGAGAGGGTTCTCACTAAGTCTTCCTATGGTTTCATTATATAATATTCAGGACATTCATTTGGCATCTCTGCTCACTAACTTAGAATTGTCCTTTGCAACTCAATTGACAGCATTTCTGATTCACTGAAATATCAAATCCATGTAAATAATAATACCAAAGGTTTATATGTTAGTTAATAGCAGATATAATCCATATGAAGAACTTTGAACTGTAAGAGATGAAATAAATTATCCAAGACCATAGATTAGAAGTAAAAATTCCTGACACATAGCATGTTTTCTGTATCATCCTTCCTCCACTATCTGCTTCAGAAAATAAGAGATAGAATAAGAGAGTAGTAGGTGTTAATGAATTATTGTTTTCATGGACTCAAATGAGTCAAAACTTTTAAAAATCCTTTACTGACAATGAAGGAATGTGCTACCTCATTAAAGAAGGAATGCTCCAGGTAAACATTAAATCGTGGAATTTAAATGTGGAGTATTATTTCTAGATGAATTCCTAAGTTCTGGGGTCTAGCCACTTAGAACTGAGTTCTAGGACAAGCATAAGCCCTAATTTCCCTATTTGTAGAGAAAAACCAAACCCAAATGTTTTTTACCTTTGCATAAAAATGAGTTTTTAAAAATTTTAAATTTCTGTAAGAAAAGGAAAGGCAGGATCATTTAGAAAAAAACAGAGTATTACTTGTGGCAAGGTAATTATCTGCTAATTGTGTAATTAACACAATTGTCAATTATGTTAATTGCCCACTACTATCCATTCCCACTGGTCCCTCTCCTGCAAGATTTTTATCTAGTCATATGAAAGCTGAGGCATAGACAGCCTTGTCCAATGTCTCTTGCTGACAGTGTGGCTGACTAAATAAACCCATGTTTGTATGTAAGCTGAAATATAATATATGCAACTTTGAGAATCTTTATTCACAAACAAATATAGAAAAATATGTTTTTCTTTTATTATTTTTTAACTTTATTTATTAATTCATTTACTTATTTCAATTTGACCAGAGAGAGAAAGAGAGAGAGAGAGAGAGAGCAAGCCGCCAGGTCCAGGACTCAAACTGCCATTGGCCATGTGGGAGTCCAGCAACCTTAAACACCAAGTCACCTGCCAGTCCAAAAAAATATTTCTTAAAAAACACATTAAATACAGCTTGGAGTAAAATCTAAGAAAATAAAATTTTATAAATAAACATGCACATAAAGCAGAGCTCATATTATTAGAGTCTGACAATGTAGAATTTAAGTAAAAAGCATTGTCAGAAGAAGAACATTTTATATTTATAAAATTTATAATCTATTATAAAGAGATGCAAGAATAAAAATGTATAAAGCTAGTAATTTAGTACTTGGCTACATAGAGAAAATCTCTTAATAATGCATGAAGAAGTTGATGTAAGCAAAATAAAAATGATAGAAAAATAATACACCTCCTCAGTTCTTTCTTTATTATTTCTTTCTTTATTAATTTTTTAGAGAGAGATTTCTGCTATATAACACATGCACTATCTAGAGAGACAGAGAGAGGTGTAGAGACAGAAAGTGAGAAATCATGCCATGCCGCAATCCCTTTTCCTCCATTCTCCTCTCAGGATTTTGGGCATATATGTACATGTGGCTGGTGTGAGTTTCAAGTCACCGGGTTCAGAACTTGAACCATGGTCTACAGGGGGGAATCTGGTGCCTTAACTACTACACCACCTTCTGGCCCCAAAATTATATCAAACATTTTTTTTGAAAGGTTTTTGCAACAAGGTGTGTGCACTCACCAGAAAGACAGAGAGACAGAGAGACAGAAAGCGAGAAATCACCACCCAACAAGGATGGCCACACCACAACCCATTCTCCTCCATTTTCCTTTTGGGATCTTGGACACGTACACACACCCAGTATGATTTTAAGCCACCGGTTCCAGGACTTAAACTGCAGTCTACTACATGGGAGTTCAGCAACATAGCCATTACGCTAACTGCTGGTCCCAAATTATATAAAATTTTTAACGTCAGTCAGTTAGTACAGTCATTGCATGTTTTATTCATGTCTATTAATACTAGCTGCCATTTATATTTGTTAAATATATGACACAAATTATTACATTTAATTCCCACAGCAACCTTGTGAGTCAGAAACTATGTTCATCCTCACTGTTATGGTAAATGGCAGAACTGAAATTCTAACTACATCTGTGTGATTGGAAGGCCCACTTTTCCTAAAACTATGAGAAAATGTTTGATTTACCATAAATATCCACTTTTTAAGGCATCACAAAATAAAATATAGATACAGACACTCAACTTTTGAGGGTTTGTCTTACTTTTTTTGGCTTTATGATAGTGTGAAAGCAATATGCATATGGTAGAGAACACATTTCAAGTCTAAATTTTTATTCAAAAATTTTATAATAGTTTTACTATAAAATAAGCTTTGTGTTAGATGACTTTGCACAACTATAGGTTAATATACATGTTCTGAGCATGTTTAAGGTAGCGAGGCTATGCTATGTTTGGTAAGGTTAGGTGTATAAAATGCATTTCAACCTCCACCATTTAAGTTTATAATAGATTTATTGGGTTGCTGCTACCTGATTGTAAATTAAAGAGTTTCTATATATACCTGTGTATGTAGATATAAATATAATCAAACCTCTTACATATTTCTACTATTAAACATTTGGTTTGTTTGTTTATTTATTTATTCATTTATTTATTTATTTTGGAGAGGTTTTCTCCATAGGGCGCATGTGCTCAGCAGAAAGAGACAGAAAGTGAAAAATAACCACCCCCGGGCGGGGGGATGGCCACGCTGCAATCCCTTCTCCTCCATTCTCCTCTCAGTATCTTGAGTACGCACGCACACGCACCCGGTGTGAGTTTAAGCCACCAAGTCCAGGACTTGAACCGCAGTCAACTACATGAGAGTCCAGTAACATAGCCATTATGCCAACTGCTGATCTCATAAATATTTGGTTTATATTTAGATTTTTCAGTTAAATATACATAATTGTCACATCCACAGTCTTAGAGAAAAATATCTCATATTTCTTAGTGAAGAAATAACTATGCCAACAGTTAGGTACATGTTTCTGGTTCATCTTGTGAAATATCTTGCTAAAGAGTAGGCAGCTTTTACAAGCTATATTATAGAAGATTTTTTTAAATAGTGGAAATGCCTACACTACTTCTAGTAGAATGATAGAATGGATAGTTTTAATGGCAGAGAATCTTTTAAAGTATGGTCCTATAAAAATCCAGCTTTTATGCTATTGCTGAACTTTCAGGAGACAAGTAGAAAAACAAAAATAAAAAAAAAAGGTAAAATTTATGAACTGAAGAGAGCGATCTTTTAGATCAGAAAGGATAAGAATTGTGTGAATGGTAGGGTTAACCTTGGCCATAAGGCAAAATTCATTCATAGGAACAAGATGGAAGTCACTGGACACTGATTTTTAAGAGTAAACTGATGTTTTCAAATACATGTTCCGTTATCTTCTGTTTACTCAATAAAATAGGAGTTAAAGTCAACAACAAAGAGTGACCACAGAGAGAAAGTGGAAGAAGCTTAAGGAAAGAATATAAACCATAAACTAGTTGAAAAAGAGTGAGGATGAATGGGAAAAGACAAAGGAAATGTACCATAACTAGAATGTTGGGTGTTCTTTCAAACCTTGTGAAGTTATTATCATGACATTGATGTTAGACCACAATATATAGTTATTTGTTTTGCTCTAACCATAGGTACAACTGTTAATGACAGAGAGTTGGAATTAACCAAGGCTTAAGTTTTGCCAGTAGCTTATAAAATGAAAAAAGGGGATGCCAAGGAGTGATTAGAAAAATTGGTCAAGGGATGTAAGCAGGTAATGAAAGAAGCAAGACCAGCAAAAGTTTGAAGTAAATGATTCTCAGCAAAGCCTCATATCTCTGAGATCTGTATGTGCTTGATTTTTAGATAGTACAGATTTGAAGCTATGACTTGTGAGAAAACAGCATAAAACTGACATAGAAACCAAAACTAACAATTTAGATTCTTTTATCTAAGGATGAGTTCACTGGGACTCTATTGTTAATACTTTAAACTTATTAATATGCTGTAGGTATACTGTGTGCTTATTAAATTTTACATAATTAAAAAAATTAAAACAAACTTGTGTTCTAACATAATCAACAAGACAGCAATGGTAATATAATTGTCTTACTCCATTTAGGCTGTCTAATAGAAATACCATAAACTGAGTACCTATAAACAGAAATTTATTTCTCACAGTTCTAGAGGCTGGAAGTCTATTATCAAGGCACCAGCATATTGTGGTGAGGACCGCTTTCTGGTTTATGTATATCCATTTTTCTGTTTCTTCACATGAAGGAAGAGGAAAGGAAGCTGTGGTCTTTTACTTAAGGGTATTAATCCCTTTCATGAAGACTCTGCTTTTATGACCTAGTCACCTTCCAAAGATCTCATGTCCAAATACCGTATGAATTTTGGGCATTACAGTTTAATATGTCAATCTGGGTGGAGGTACACAATTATTCAGTATAAAACAGTGCTTCCTGGATGAGCAGATGATGTAATGGTTACATTGCTGGATTCCCACATAATCAACCACTGTTCCAGTTCCAGACCCAGAAGGCTTAAACACTCATGCCAGGTGGAGATGGGAGGAAAAGTGATTGTACCATGATCATCTCCCCAGGGGATGATTTCTCACTTTCAGTCTCTCCAGCCAGCATGTGCAACCTATAGCAAAAATCTCTAAAAAAAAAAAGAAAAAAAAATAGTGCTTTCTAACTTCCCTGTCACCAGGAATGAGCCTTCTTGGATGGGGTACCTCTTCAGATCCCAGGGGTAGGTATTGATCCCATAGTGACCCAAGGAGGTGGCATCCACTATGCACCCCTTTCCCACCACTACCACATTGCAGTATACAATGAAACAAGTACAGAACAATAGAGTTTGTGCTCCCATGAGAACCCAATACCACCTGATCTAACAGGAGGTGGAGCCTAGGTGGCAACGCAATTGATGGGGAACGGTTGCAAATAGAGACTGGCTCACTGGCTCACTCACTCACCCATCGCCCATTGCCCACTTCATGGCCCAGGAAGGGACCCCAGTCTAAAGCAAGTGTGATACTAATTATCACTTGAATAAAATCTCTCTATGACCTTTTTGAACCAGCTTAAGCAACATGCTTGTTTTCTTTTTTGAAAGAGAGATTTTTTGCTCTTGGGAGCATGTGCTAGCTGGAGGGACAGAGAGAGACAGAGATACAGAAAGCGAGAAATCACTCCCCAGGGGGAATGGCCATACCATTATCTCTTCTCCTTTATTCTTCTCTCGAGATTTGGGCATATATTTACATGCACACACACTCCCCTTGTGTTTCAAGCCACTGTGTCCGGGACTCAGAGAGCAGTAGACAACGTGGGAGTCCAGCGCCTTAACCACTAGGCAACCTGCTAATCCCACACCTTCCTCTTATCATACTCTATGATATTACACCATTTACTTCTACACAGGACATTTCAGCATCTGATATTACCTCACTAGCAAATTTGTTAACACAAAGATTGCTGTCTCCCTTTACTGCAGTGAGAATTCATTGACACCAAGGGATCTGTATCATTTACTGCCAATTTATCTATTTCTAAAAGAGTTCCTGATTTCTTGTAGATGATTACATTTATCAATAGACTAATATTGTTAAACTTTATATATCTAGAAAGAGGTATATGAAAAGACAAAGACAGGGACTAGCAGTTAGCATAATGGCTATGTTGCTGGACTCCCATGTAGTCGACCACGGTTCGCATCCCAGACCCGGCGGCTTAAAACTCATACCAGGCACGTGTGCACACATGCCCAAGATCCCGAGAGGAAAATGGAGGAGAAGGGATTGTGGCGTGGCCATCCCCCCTGGGGGGTGACTTCTCGCTTTCTGTCTCTCTGTCTCTGTCTATCTGGCGAGCGCACGTGCCCTATAGCAAAAACCTCTTCAAAAAAACATTAAATTTAAAAAAAAATAAAATGAAAAGACAAAGACAGACAGTTAACAGTGAATATATTTAGGTATAGACTTACAGGTGATTTTCATTTTCTTCTTTATATTCCCATATTGAGCCTTATTGAGGTATATAATCGGAACTGGTACACTGTTCTCTTGAGGTATAAGACTGTAAATACTATCACATCTAATGTATTTATTACTCAAAGAAAATAACAAGAAAATCTTAAGGCAAGATCAAAGAAGGAGTTAAATAAGGCAGAGCAAATGTCATGGGCATAAGGATACCACATTTGACAACTATCAGTGCAATTGATCTAACCATACTAGTTACAATCTTTTAATAAAGTCACTATTATAATTTTTTGTACACTTTCCTCTATTTTATAAATTTAAAGAAGTGAATTTGTATCTCTTTTATGACCCGAAAGTTATAAAATATTTAGGAATAAATGCGTAGGTACAAGCAGATGGTGTAGCAATTACCATTACTGGATTCCCACATGGTCAAAAGAGGTTCAAGACCCAGACCCAGTGACTTCAAAATCACACTAGATATGTATGTATGTATGCTCAAGATCCTGGGAGGAGAAGGGATTGCAGCATGGTCTTGCCCTCTAGAGTGGCAATTATCCCCTTCTCTCTCCCTGTGTCTCTTTCTTTCTCTCTCTGGTGAGCACATGCATCCTAAGGCAAAAAAGAAAAAAAAAATCTAAAGTAAATAAATAATTACATGCATAAATATTCTATTGTAATCCAATTTTATTTGAAAGTTAAAATATAAAGTTCTTGGTCCCATGATGTGCGGTGGTAGTGAGTGCAACATTCTGCAACGTTAGGTTCATATGGGAGATCAGGGTTCAGTTCATGGGTTGACCTGTACATGCCAAGTACCTGTGCCCACGATCCTGGCTGACTAGGAAGTTGGAGAGGAGGATCCTGACATGAGGTCTTATTGAGGGTATTATGTCCTTCTTTCTCTCCTCTGTCTCTATCCCTCTCTCTCATAAAAGGAAATACAAATATGTTTTAAGAAAAAGTTGATAAATAACTTGACACCCAGACCTAAAATAAATAGATTAAAAAGTAAGAAAAGGAAAGGACATACTGTGAAGGGCTGGCCTCCTATTAATAAACCATTTTATCCCCCTGGTGGTAGTAATAGACTTCACCGCCTACAATTTACTATTATCTGCTCTCATGCTAAATGAATGAATCCCAGAAAAGTACAGTCACTCATCTGAGATATGTATGTACTATCCTTATGGTTAGAATAGTTTGAAGGTATTCATACAGGTAAGAAAATAGCAATTTCCTGAAATGAAAATAAAAATTAATTAAAAATTAATATCACTAAGCTGTGTAAAACTATGTAGCCATCCCTGAGTGAAGGAGAAGCAGTTTCCATTTTATAAATATAAGCTATCTAGAAGTTAGAAAAATACAATCTACCCCTAGATTTGTTTATAACAAAATTATCGCAGAAAAGAACATTCTTTAGTTGAAGTTTAGTTGGCATTTGTAAAATGAAGAGGTTGCATTGAAGGTCTAAGTCACTCTACTTTTCCCTTTAGATTGTTTAAGTAAAATTTAGCCTGAGAGAGGAGGAATATTTACAGAGACTCATTAGGAAAAAAAAAAAAAAAGCTACATAGACCTACACAAATCTCTATTCTCTCCCTCCCTCCATTTCTTCACCTATAGATAAAATTAGTATCAACTTTAGAACTCTATGAAGGTTTAATTATTTATTGTCAAGTACTCAGGGGAATGTTTGGAGTATTTTAAGTTTAAGAATAATAGTGTTGGAATTTTCAACATGACACTATGCTGGTTAATTTCTCCTGCCCTCCCAACCTGGTCCCATGACCATTTTCGTGGTCTTTCTCTGTTCTTGGAAAGAACAACTCCAAAAGGTTTAATCAGTTGGATCCCCTTGCTGGTTGCTTTCTATTTGGTTCAGTCACTGAGAGACGCTGGCAACAGAGAAGAAAGTTAGAGGAGAGGAAGTTTGTGTTGTTTCTCCCCTTTTTTCCCATCTGTTCCCTCATGCCATAGGTCTGCCAATTGGCTACAATTTCTATCATCTGGCCCCATCTATAAGGTTTCAACTTTTACTGGACTGGAACAACATTATATTATCCTCTTGACTCATCAATCCATAAAGTTAGTAAAAGTTTTCCAATATTCCTAGCCTTGGGAGCTACAATAACCAATCTCTTTTTCTCTGAAACCAAAGTCCATTAAATCTTGTTTGATCCACACAAGAATTTCTTTCTATCTGGATTGTTACAATATGGTCAGCAATTCTATTGAATTTGTCAGAAATGTTTATTAACACTTTAGTTGAGAGGAAACACTAGGTCAATTTCTCCTTTGTCCTTTTCACCAGATTAGAGACCAAAGTTCTAGTTTGATAAGCAGTATTTTAAGAAAAAAAATATTACAAGACATTAATAGTAGTTAGAAAAACGTGATCAGAAATGAGTAGAGTGAAAATACTAAAACAATTCTCATGTGCATTAAGGGCAACATGATGATGTTATAGAAATTTGTAAATGGGTCTTAATTTGATAAGAGTATGATTATAATAAAGAAGATGAAAATAGCCATGTCCTATGAAGTACCTACAAATGTCAAGTGGACATTTTAAATATATAATCTTACTTTGGAGCCAACAGATGGCATAGTGGTTACATCACTGGACTCTCACCTGGCTGACTGTGGTTCAAGTACCAGACTTAATGGTCTGAAAATCACGCCAGGTGCATGTGCATGTGTGCCTAGTATCCCACAAGGAGAATGGAGGAGAAGGGATTGCAACATGGCCATCTCCCCTGGGAGGCAATTTCTATATATATATATATATCTTCTTTAATGTTCATCACAATGTGCCTCCTACATAGGTGTTCTTCCCATCACATCATGCTGCCTCTCTTGGTTAGTTCCAAACACTTGAGTACTGGGAATCTAGTGAACATCAAATCTGAGAAAGACTTAAGAAATGGAAGGAGGTCAAGTGTTTGAGAACAGTGATAAAGTGTGGAAATTACAAAAAACAGATGCATTATGATTCTTTTAGCTTAGTTAAATATAAAAATGACTCTTGCTTCCCTTATCAACTGGATAAAATCAACATCTTAGTCTTTAAAACCACAAGCATTTCTCAAAACAAAATCAAATAATACTTCACCAGTTTTGACATTGCAATTTCTTTATGTTTTAGTTTTTGCCCCTTTTCTATCTCTATGTAAATACTTGTTTCTTTCTCCAAGTAAAGTTAATTCCTGGTTGCCATGAGATACATGTTTTCTTTTACATTTCTAAAAAAGCCACCTGACCCATGGCAGGTTTTTAAATTAGTAAATGAAAAAATCAAGAAGTTAGCAATAGCAGATATAATTCAACTGGCAAAAATTGACCCATTCACCAACACTAGCAAGGCACTCTTTTATATCAGCTACAAATTTTGTTAACTAGTCAGTTACCTGACAGACTAATGTGGAACAAATTTATTTAACTCAGGAGTACTTAGAATATGTTTAAGAAATTCCAAGGGCATATGCTACACTTGAAGTGGAAATAATAGTAACAACAGCCCTACACGTCTATTCCTTCCATCAGGTCCAGATCAATGGCAAATGAACCAGGGAGTATACACATTTAATTTATTTCAAACATCAAAAGATGTGAAACATAAAGAGCACCACAATTACTGCATAATATGTACCCTGGGTCTCAGTTAGTAAATTATGTCTGTGCACCAAAGCGCAAGCACAACTTTATGCATTCACACATCAGCTAATCTCTCCTCCAACCTTCTGGAGTTCGTCTGACAAATGTTTCTTAAAACCTGATATTACAAAATAATAAAAAAAATGTTAAAATACATTCATCATGTTCTTACACTACACATAAATATTAATATGAGCAAACCCAGAAGAAATTACTAGGTATGTGGGAGATATATATGCATGTATGTATATACAAGTGATATGTATTTAAAAATAAAAGATTTTGGGAAATACTGTTTTTCTAAAATAACCACCTTAATCCAAGAATAATGCCATGTATTATTTAGTTTTTTAAAAAATTTACTACAAGGCACATGCACTCATCAAGAGAGAGTCAGAAAGTGAGAAAGCACTCTGTAGGGGAGATGGCCATGGCCATACCACAATCCCTTCTCCACCGTTCTCCTGTCAGGACTTTGGGTCTGCACACACATGTGCCCAGCATGTTTTTCAGCCATAAGGCTTAGGATTCAAACTTGCTGTCAGCCATGTGGGATCCAGCCACCTTAGCCCCCCATGCCACTGGCTGGTCCCAGTGACTGGTATTTTAATCATGACATTATGTCTTCTAAAAGTCTACCACTTGTAATTCTTAACAATAAAGTAAATATCTTACTTTGGTGTGAATAGCTTATATAGAATGTACTCAAATGTCAAATATTTACCATATCCTTCTTGTAGGAAAAGATACAATGTGGAAATTTTTATTAATACCCCTTCACCTCACATAAAACTAATCAGTCAAAATGTCCTGTCAGTTCCATTTCTGAAATTGCTTTTGCATTTCTTCTCTTGACCATTTCTCAATTTCTTTAGCCGTCTCAATTCCCTTACCATTCCCTTAGTGTTGACCTTCATTTCCTTTCAATGTGGTTATTGCAATATCCCCTGATAGACTGCTTTCACCTCCCATTTCAAATCCACACTCCAATGTGAGTTATCTCTCTAAAATATAGATTTGGTTGGTCCAAAATTCATCCTAAAAGCCTTTGCTTTTTCCCCATTGCTTAGAGAAAATTTAGTTCAGTTTTATGAACATTTAACTTAAGGCTATAAACACCTGACCACTGCTGACCTTTCTGGTCAAATCAATCTTTGCTGATTCCTTTTCTCTTATTTCTACGATAGGCTCACAGACTGCACCATGATCCATCGTCTTACTGTATGACTTCCAAATATGATCTTGTTTCTTCTGACTGGTGATAAAAGCAAGTTCATATCGCTTCCTTCGTGGAATACTTATTGACACTCTATAACATGGCACCACTTTTCAAGATCCTATAGATACATCTTAAACACAATGTATTTTTCCCCCACTACAAGGTAATTATTTATATATCTCCTTTTCCCATATAAGGGGCTATAAGAATAGAGTGTTTTATTTACATTGCTATCTCTAAATTATAACACATAACTCATCCTATAGCAAAAGTATAAAATATTAAATTACTAGCTAGTATTACAGAAAAGGTCATTATTTACATTTTCGTGACTATGTAACAATAGACCTAGAGTCTGGACACCAAAACACAAATGGAAATGACATTTGGAACTTTCTATGATGGAACACATGTTTTCTCACTTTGCTGATTGTAAACTACATGAAAAAAAGTGTACTTCACATCTTGGACTAGAACTGTACATATCCTGAGTTGTTTCAGTGGGATGATTTTTTTAATTTAAATTTATTTATTTATATTCATTTACTATACATCATTATAGCATGCAAAATGAGATCTTCCATAGAGAATACACTTATATTGGCTCAATCAAGCACATCAACATATGTATTATCATCTACAAATAATTTTCCACTTCTTGTTTCCTGTATATTTTGCTTTCCCCCCCCCCCATCCTTTATTCCCCATTCCTCACCCTCTGTCATCTCCCACCCTCTTCCCACACTGTCTCTGGTATCCATGATTGCTTTCTATGCCTTTTTCGCCACAGATTTTATTGATTACTAAAGATCTTAATTAATATAAATATTTTCAATAGTGAGTGCAACTGACATATACCTATCCATGAACACAAGTCTGACTTTAGGCATAAACCTCAGTGAGTAGAATGAACATACTATAAGGTAGCACCTAGCTAGGGCTATATATCTTATTGCAGTTATCAAATAGGTGTTTTCAATGCTTTTTTTTTTCTTAATTTCAAGGAAAACAATTTTTGTGGGGTTTTTTGTTCTGAAACATTTTTTTAAATTAATTTACATTCATTCATTCTCTAAGCATCATCACAGCATATAAAATGTGATTTTCCATCCAGAATATACTGCATAGAGGCTTAATCATGCATGTTATCAACAATAATTTTCCATTAGTGTGTACAGCTATCTTCCATTCCTTTCCCCTGTTTTATTAATCACACAATTTCTTAAATAATCTAACTACTTTCAGTAGCAAGTTCAGCTGGTAAGAAAACAGTTTTAACTTTAATAAAGCAAAGAAATGCTAAGGAAGTTTGTTTAAAACTTAAAGCCAGGAAACAGGTTAGGATTCTGTTCAAATAGTAATACATGAACCTATCAACATCTCAAGACTGGACAAAAATAAATTGTGTTCTAGATGTTCTCTTTTCTTTTAATTTTTAAAGCTGTCAGTCCCTAGGTCTGCAAGCTAAAGATTTTTGTATGTAATAGAAAAAAAAAATTTCTATCTTATTTTTTGGAGTATTCTATTACATGCAATAAAATCCATTCAAACTTTGTACAGAAAATTTAATATTTTCTTAAATATATTTTAAGAGACCTAAATAGATTAAAACATATACCATGTTCATAAATATAAAAAGTCTACTTGATTTATAGAGTCAATGAAATTTTATTCAAAGATCTAACAGAGAGTTTGAGAAACTGGGCATTCTAAATCTAAAATTATGGAAAAGAACAAAGGATTAAAAATAGCTAAGTCACACCTACAGAAGAAAAATATGTGGAGTGGATGAGGATTGTTGCCATTTTCCCTACAACATACATGCTTCAAGTTTTAGTAATGTTTTTGAGAGATTTTTGCCATAGGGTGTGTGTGTTTGCCAAAGAGAGATACAGAGACAGAGGGAGAAATCATCCACCAACGGGGATGGCCACACCACAATCCCTTCTCCTCCATTCTCCTCTTGGAAATTTGGGCATACATACACACATGCCAGCATGAGTTTTAAGCTGCCAGATATAGGACTCAAACTGCAGTCGATCCTGTGGGAGTGCAGCCCCTTAACCACTAACCCACCTGCTGGCCCCAAGCTTTAATAATGATTACAGTGTAATATTGTCTCAGAGGAAAAACAATGAAACCCTGGAATAGAATATAGTTCCATGAAACTGACTCAGGCATACATTAGTGTCATTGTCAATATACAGCATATCATTGCATATGGAATGACAATTCCAAGGCTTAGGAAAATCTAATTGTTCACATAATATATGCATATATATATATACACACACACATGTATACTACATACATAATATGTATTTGTACTAATTTAACATTTGTATTAATTAATTTCTAGCTAACAAATCATAAACAATTAATTCTAGGAAAAATAGGTGTCTAAAATAATACAGGTAAACATTATAATATCCAGAAATACATACAGTATGGATTATAAATTATTTTAAACAAAACATCAATCATAAAATCATAATCATAAAAAGAATAATAAAGTAAACATACTAAAATAAAGAATAACCATCAAAAATACAATAAAACAATGAGAAGATCAGAAGAGATTGGAAATGCATAGGCTGGTGTGGTAATTGCTTTACAATGTATATGTATATCAAAAAAAATCACATTATGCACCTTAAATATATGCTCTTTTTAATAATAATACCTCAGTAAAGCTTGAAAAATAAAGTTGGAATTTTAACCACAATGGATGAAAACATATTTACAACATAAATATATGACAGAATATATTATCTAAAATATATATATTTAAAACTCCTGAAAATCAAAAAGAAAAAGTGAGTACAGTGTAAACAAAATATGCTTTGAATAGGTATTCTATGAATAGGTATTTCATAGAAGCTATAGAAGCATGATCCATAAACATATAAAGAGAATAATGTATGGCATATAGTAAGACATCAATAATAATTATTATTTTGGGGGGGAGGTTTTCTCTCTCTCTTTTTTATTTAAATTTATTTATTTATATTCTTTCACTATAATGAATCAATAAATAAGTGGAAGAATAGCATTGATGAGCAAGAAATAGAAACTGAAAAATAAATCTAAAATTAAGTGTATTTTATATCCACAACATTATTATAGTAATCTGACATGTCAATTTGGCAATGATAAAACCAAATAGGAGCATAGAGTTGTTCATTCATGTTAGATAATTAGTTGGCATTTTCTTAAGAAACTGAAATTGGGGACCAACAGGTGGCATGGTGGTTAAGGCACTGGACAGTCCCATATGGTGAACTGTGGTTCGAGTCCTGGACCTGGTGGCTTGCTTTCTCACTTTACCTCTCTTTGTGTTTCTCTCTCTGGTCAGATTAAAAATAAATAAATGAAGAAATGAAATTAAACAAATAACTATAAAAAAGCAGCTGAAATTAATAATTCTACTTGTAGTTATATCACATCAATCTGTACTCTTGCTCAGGTGTGCAAGGAGTCATATGCACATATACTCATAGAAATATTGATTTTAATAGAAAACACTGAAAGAACTGAACATTTCTTTGGCAGAATAGATAAATGAGCCTCCCTATCCATAGAGATAATGGAGAGTATAAAGGCGTGAAAAATAAACACACTTCTAGAGCTACCTATAATAAGGAAGCCTCTTAGAAATACAACTCTTAGCCACGCCACTAGTGCTTGTACGCTACAGTACCAAAGGCCCCATGGCAATTGTGGTTCAAATCGCTGGTTACTTTGAAAGACACATGGAGCATGCATCCAGGTTCTCAGCATCTTGAAGAGCTAGGCAGCTGGGGGAGGGAGTCATGGTATGAAGAGACCCTGTCAAAAGTGCTTTCTTTCCTCCCTTTCATTTATATATATATATATATATATACCACACACATATATATACACACATACACATAAATATTAAAAATACATTTATCATATGTATAAATATATGACTATATAATATATGACTATAAAATATGTTATATATTTATGATATATAAATAACATAATAACATATATAAATATATTATATATAATATGTATATATTTATAGATGATATATTTATAGATATGTATAATTTATATATCATATATAAAATTATATAAATTATATATTATATGAATTACTTATATGAATTATATAAATCGTATATATATGATATATCAAATGAGTGCACATATGCTTTCTGTAAAAGAAGGGGAAGAGTACAATTGTTAAGTGGAGAAAAAAAGTACAGTAATAGAATTTTTTTCCTAAATTAATTCAGCACAAAGAAAAGCAACCAGCATGAAGTTGAGAAATTCCAGTGTGTATGTTAAATCTATTTTTTAAAAACTGAGGATGTTTAAACACAAATTTTAAGGTAGAGTTTTAGTGTTTTAATGCTGTTTCCATTACTCCGTTACCTCTGGAGTGAGGCAGAGGGTGATACTGAGAGAAACAAATAGGTAGCATGAAAAGTATTAATAATTTCACAACCTTGATTGTATAGTGGATTCTCACATGCTCTATTTATTGTTGAAACGTGTAACACATATCTAATTTACAACATAAGCTTTTGAATCAGCTATTATACTATTTAACATTAAAAAAATAGATAAAAAAGAAGAAAAACAATAAATTCTTCATTATCTTATTTTTTTTTATTCAGACAATCTTTACTTTTGTTTATATCCTTAATTATAATCTCATTTTAAATAATTTAAAATTTCCCTAGTTTCTAAAAATTTAACCATCTTTATAATTCAGAACTCCAGCAACAGGACTAGCAGAGGTGTAAAGGTTATGTTGCTAGACTCCTACATAGTTTACCACAGTTCTAGTTAGTCCTGGACCCAGAGGCTTAAAACTCACCGCGCATGTGTGTGTGTATGCCTGAGAGAAGAATGGAGGAGAAGGGATTGCAGTATGGCCATCCCCCCTTGGGGGGGTGATCTCTTGTTTTCTGACTCTCTGTCTCTCTGGTGAGCACATGCACTCTATAGCAAAAAATTATCTTAAAAGAATAGAATTCTAGCCTATACAGGTTGCTAAAGTCTGCATGTTTCACTGGACATGTACACATATGCCCATGATGCAGGGTGGTTAAAACAAGGGGTGGATTACAACATGAGATACCAGATTTGTGTGTTTCTCAATATCTCTTGGGATAAATAAATAAACTTTTAAAAAGGGTACATAAAATAAATGAAAAACCCTTTGATCCACTTCTCTAGGAAGCAGATTACATATACCACCAAATACCTTTTGTTGTCATGCCATCTGGAACCTACTGATATGATTATTCTTCCTGTCCTGACCAGATGGGGAAGCACAACCATTCCTCTGGACCTACATTATTAAATGACACTCACCTCTCCTCACCGTCAGTCTGAGCTATATAGAATCTGAAGTAGGAGATTTATTCCCTAGGAACCAGATCTTTTTCTTCCTTTGCAACTTGGTCAACATGTAGGGGGACATTTAGAGGAAATAGTATTAAAACTCTAAGGTTTTCTTTTCTTTTTTAGAGAGAGAAATTTTTGCCATAGGGCACATGCACTCACCAGAGAGACAGAGACAGAAAGAGAGACAGAAAGCAAGAAATCATCTTCCATGGGGAATGGCCACACAGCAATCCCTCATCCTCCATTCTCCTCTCAAGATCGTGGGCATGTATGCACACCCATACATCTGGTATGAGTATTAAGTTGCGCGGTCCAGTCCTAAAACTGTGGTCAACTACATGGGAGTCCAACAACATAACCATTATGCCATCTGCTGGTCCACTCAAAGATTTTCTTAACCTCAGAGATCTTGCATCTCAATAGTAAAGACCCACTCAGATGGAAAAAATATATACTCTTGGTCCCAATTTTGGGTTAGAAAGTTACCTTTTAATCATAGTAAACCAATTTATGTTCAATACTTTATCTTGTGGAATATGCTACCAAAAAAAGGAAAAGTATGAAGCATTATAAAATTTAAATAAGTTTCACTGGGTTGAGAAAGGCTTCTGTGAAGATAACTTTTAAGCCTGAAACAAAGTCACTCTCAAGTTCCACTTACAGACAAGTAACCACTAGTACAACAGGGAGAATCCATAAATCAAGCACTAATATTAAGACCTCATTTTCTCACTACTCTGAGAATAGAGTAGGATGTCTTTTTCAATCTCCTTTTCCTACATTATGCAAAATTATACCAAACCAACCTTACCCCTCAAACCTGAAGTCTTATCTACTGTAGATAACCCTTTCACATTATAGTGATTTATTTTCATATTCATTTCTACTAGAGTGAGGTTCTCAGCAAGAGAAACTAGATTTTTTCTTTTCCTTATTCATCTGCTTTTCTTTGCTAAAACCTTATGTTTGATCCATAATATATAATTTTCAATACATATCTACTAATAATGGAATTGAATATCACTTAGTGTTTTTTAACCACATACTACTAAAGTGTAGGTATTCATCATTACAGATTAAAAAATACTTTTATATAATCAAAAATGATAACAGTCAGCTAAACAGTAACTGCAATGCAGAATTATTTGACATTCATCTACACAAAATGACAATCATTTAGCCAGAACATAAAACCTTTCATAGTTATTTACCAGCATTGTAAACACAATCATACTGTTATAAACCATCAAAGTCAGTCATATTAAATAGAAAGGTGTAAAGAATCAGTCATCTCTTTTCAAATCCTCTGATATATTTTGTAGGGTTAATATAAATTGTATTTTTAAGTTTCTAACTTATATTAACCAGAAAATATTATCTGTGATAGGTAGATTTTAATTTTAGTACTATCTAAAACTAATCTATAATTAATTCATATTTAATCCATTATAACTGTCAACTAATTTGTTTACTATGCATCAGAGATTTGAAATCTTTTGAAAATTTCCTTCTTATCATAAGCTTATAATGTTGATATACTCAGTGCTCATGATTTTCCTAATAATTAAAGACTCTCTGCATATCATGATAAAAACATATTTCTTTGAAAAATCCTCTTTGGAAGTATAAAACAGGTACATATCCTAATATTTCTAATAAATGATAGTTTTCAGTTTATGTGGAATAATTTCTAGCAACTAACTTATTTCAAAACACAAGTGGTCAACAAAATTTTTCTTTCTCAGTACAATTTTACATTTCTTCATCTTTGATGCCTTTTGAAGTAAGTTTTTTCTACCACACAGTCAGTTTTGTGAGAAAGGTATGTCTTGTTAAAGATCTCCCTTTTGTTTTCGATGGTGTTGTGATAATCAGCCTAGCTTTCTGTCCTTGGGCTCACAGATCTCTGAATCTGATATCACTTGGGCAGAGCATAAGACCCACCTCCAACACTGAGAACAAACCTATCTTTGTAAAAAGGACTTGACCTAAATTCAAGTGTGGAACCTATGTGCATCAAGTTGTATTGTAGGCCCTATTATGATCTTGAATGCTGATTTTACTAATTGCTTTGTTTCTTTTAATCACCCTTCTACTAAATGCTGAATGGCATCTTTAGTGAATGGCTCCTTTAATTGAACTGCTGACTCCATTCTCTTTGGAATTAACTAATTTGCCCTCAATAGGAATTCTAGGATCTGAAATTCATCTCAGAGACCAAGGCTTCTGTTTCCATGTTTCCCCGAAATTAACACTAAAAAGGTCAGTGTCTATAGACATTTCCTCCAGACTTCACTAACTCTTTCTTCTAGCCTTTTACTTAGGCCCTTTCAGATCACATTTTCTGCTTCATCACTTCTGTCCTTACTGATTATTGAAATTTCTTGTCACTGTGTCTGGATCAATTTATTTTTGTTAAGTTGTGCCCATTATCAAACTATTTCATGAGCAGAAAAAGTTAAGTTACTAAGAAGGATGGTGATCGTGTGGGGGGATAGAGAGAGGAACTAAGAAACTGAGTGCCAGGAGGCATTATTTCTTTATCTCTCCCAGAAATGACAGATAAACTTTTGCTATATTGATAACACAAGTCTTATGCAATATTTGTGTTGGCTGTTAACTAGATGTATGGACAAGAGAAGAGAGAAAATAAGTGATAACTAAGGCTAAAATTATCTGGATCTTTAAGTGTTTACTTTCTGTTTGTTAAAGATCATAAATGTCTAGAGCTAATCCTTGAAAGCCCCTGGAAATACCCATGTATATTGGAACCATCCAAATTGCAGAGCCAGTCAATCTTCTAGGAAATGTATTTTTTGTTGTTGTTGTTCTCTCAGAGATCATAAAGAGCATCCCAGGCATCTCTTCTCACTGAGTAATACATGACATATTATGCACAGGGATAGAATACAATAGAACTTTGTGATATCTTTTGTTCCAGAACTGAATAGGCAATCAGGCATTGACTACAGTGGAGTAATTCCTGTTGCCCAAAGATAACTTTTGAGAAAGAAGGATCTGTTGGCTCTCATACCATAGTGCCTTTCTGACTTCCAAGATTTTACAGATGTTACTTGTGCTTCCTGATCATCCTTTCTGTGACCTTTCCTTGTGATACATTTAAAATGTACTCATTCATTGACTTAGAATTCATTAACTATTCATATGTCAAAGAGGTATTAGGACATACTAGGTACTACACATTCATATAGGCACTAGAAATTCAGAAAAAAAAAGGCTTTCCTTCAGGAAGTTCACATACTAGCAGATAAAAAAATACATGTAAATACATATGTTTACACATATATACATAGTGTGTAATAGAAAAGATCACTATTTAAGGTTTGATCCTAGTATCCACTTCTCTGGAATGCTCCCTGGATTAGCAGGCTCTTCTTGTGTTCCATTTCTAGGTACTCTTAGAAGACCTTATGCCTTCCTCTGTGGAAGTAGCCACTCCACGTTATAGTCAACATCTCTTTACATCTGTCTCTACCAGTAGACTCCCAGAAGGTGATGATTAAAACTTTTCCATCATTTTTCAAAGTGACTAGCCCAACACGCAGGTCATGATATATATGGTAAAATAGCTACAATTTATTGAGTATTAAATTCATTTGGGACACAATTCCATCTCTTTTCCAGCTTTATCAGTTTTATTTTTTTGTCTTTGTTTGTTTATTTGTTTGATTAATTTCTTTTTTAATCTCCAGAGGGTGTGTGTATTTGCCAGAGAAGTTAGAGAAACAGAGAGGAAGAAAGCATACCCAGTGTGGCATTGCCCTGATGCAATCATTTCTCCTTCAGTTCTCCATCCTGTCAGGATTTGGGGCATGCACACACATGCACCCAGTGTTTTTTTCAAGCTACCATGGCTGGTATTTGAACCATGGTTGGCCATGTGGGATATAAATCTCTTAACCACTACGCTATGGGGCCAGCTTGATCTGTATCCATTTTCCATTGTTGCACAACAAATTAACACAAACTTAGTAGTTTACACAATATGCATTTATTATTTCATAGTTTCTGTAGTCCAGATGTCTAGGCACAGCTTAACTAGATCCTCTGGTTAGTGCTTTGCAAGGCAGCAATCAAGGTTTCAGCAGTGTTATATTTTTAGTTGTAAGCTTGACTGAAGAAGAATGTGCTTCCAAGCTCACTTAGGTTTTTGGTGGATTTTATTTTTCTATGGCTGTGTGACTCAGGGTCCTTGCTTCTTACTGTCTAGTGGCTGGATGATACCCTTTGTTCCTAGAAGCTACCCATAATTCCCAATCCTGTGATTCTCTCCATAGGCAGTTCATGACATTGCTGTTTGTTCATTCAAAGCCAGGAAGTGGTTCTTTTCTGAAGTCAACTAAGATAATGTCATAAAAGGGAATGTAATCATCCATCATGTTTACCACTGTCTATTAGTTAAAAGTTTACCAAAAATGTCATCTATTCAAGGAGGAGAATTCATAAGGGTGTAATTCACTGGGAGCTGCCTTAGAATGTGTCTGCCATATCATATACTATCTTATTTAATCCTCACAACTCCACCAGGGGTGTGGGGCATGCACACACATGCACCCAGTGTTTTTTTCAAGC
The DNA here is from genome assembly GCF_000334495.1 of Tupaia belangeri chinensis. Classification (NCBI taxonomy): domain Eukaryota; kingdom Metazoa; phylum Chordata; class Mammalia; order Scandentia; family Tupaiidae; genus Tupaia; species Tupaia belangeri. The sequence goes on from NW_006159624.1 coordinate 2,619,658, forward strand.
TACCATGGCTGGTATTTGAACCATGGTTGGCCATGTGGGATATAAATCTCTTAACCACTACGCTATGGGGCCAGCTTGATCTGTATCCATTTTCCATTGTTGCACAACAAATTAACACAAACTTAGTAGTTTACACAATATGCATTTATTATTTCATAGTTTCTGTAGTCCAGATGTCTAGGCACAGCTTAACTAGATCCTCTGGTTAGTGCTTTGCAAGGCAGCAATCAAGGTTTCAGCAGTGTTATATTTTTAGTTGTAAGCTTGACTGAAGAAGAATGTGCTTCCAAGCTCACTTAGGTTTTTGGTGGATTTTATTTTTCTATGGCTGTGTGACTCAGGGTCCTTGCTTCTTACTGTCTAGTGGCTGGATGATACCCTTTGTTCCTAGAAGCTACCCATAATTCCCAATCCTGTGATTCTCTCCATAGGCAGTTCATGACATTGCTGTTTGTTCATTCAAAGCCAGGAAGTGGTTCTTTTCTGAAGTCAACTAAGATAATGTCATAAAAGGGAATGTAATCATCCATCATGTTTACCACTGTCTATTAGTTAAAAGTTTACCAAAAATGTCATCTATTCAAGGAGGAGAATTCATAAGGGTGTAATTCACTGGGAGCTGCCTTAGAATGTGTCTGCCATATCATATACTATCTTATTTAATCCTCACAACTCCACCAGGGGTGCTATTATGAAGTTAAAAAAAAAAAAAAAAGCAAGCTTGGGGCTCCAGCTAGTAAAATCCTCAGCCAAGTTTCAAGCCAGGACTTTTTTCTCTCATTTTTAATTTTTTTAGCCATGATAGAGAGCTTGTGTGTATGCAAAAGAGAGAAAAACGCACCATCAACGGGATCTTATCACACCATGATCTCCTTCCAGCACTCTAACCCTCCAGCTTGCCAGGGTCTTGGGCATACCTATGTGCTCAGCTGACATATTTTCAGGCCAGCTTTGAAATTCAAACCTGCTTTGCAGGTGGCCATGTGACTTCTAGCACTCTATTTCAGTATATTACCAACTGTACCCCCAAGGCTGGGCTCTCAAGACAGGCAGATTTGAACCAGAGTTTAAACTCTTATCTTGGTTTGTATAAAACATGTTTGGTAAATTTATAAAGAAGCAAAGCATTTAAGGGACAAAAAAAAAAGGAAAATTATCTTTTGATAACATATATGATAATATTTTTAACTGGACTAATATACAGTGTATTCATGCTGGGAACATTCATTTTGCAAGCTGTAATGATATATAGTTATTAAATGTATTAAAAATATTTTTGTAACCCACGCATCAGATAAAGGACTGATAACCAAAATACATAGGGTACTCAAGCAGCTTTCCCCAAAAAAGATGATCAACCATATTATTTTATTTATTTATTTTTTGAGAGAGGTTTTTGCTATAGGGCACACCAGAAAGACAGAGAGAGACAGAGAATACAGAAAATGAGAAATCACCCTCCGGAGGGATGACCATGCTGCAATCCCTCCTCCTCCATTCTCCTCTCAGGATCTTGGGCACACACGCACGTGCCCAGCATCAGTTTAAGCCACTGGGTCCAGGACTTGAACCATGGTTGACTACATGGCAGTCCAGTGACATAGCCATTATGCGAACTGCTGGTCCTAATCAACTGTATTAAAAGATAGGAGAATGAGTTGAAAAAAAATCACTCTCTAGGGAAGACAAATGAATAGCAAAAACCCAAAAATAAACAAAGTAGTGAAGATGCTAATGAATGAATCAATGTTTGTAAAACTTTGCACTTGACAGGTGATATGAAATATGTAATTGATAGAGAGATATCAGCCACACCATGTTGCTAGACTAAGAATTTTAGAAAATATCAAACTCTTGAGCCTCATAAGCCTATTTGGTAGAATGTAAGAATAAATGTTTTGGGATATTTACCCTATGATATTGGTATTTTTAAACTTAATTTGAATAGTTTGAGCATTTTTATATTTTAATCCCAATCATTTTAAATAGTATATGATATTAATTTATTGTGAAGTCATTAGTTATTACTGGCTGGTATTATATTATGTTTTATTATTTTTATTGATTTGTTTATTCACCTATCATTCACTGTATATCTTCCCTAACAAAAATATATCATTTATAAGAACAAAGACTTGTTTGTTTGTTTTAAGCACTATTGGGTCCTGAGAGCCCATCAAATAGCAGGCACATAATAGGCACTCAATAAATAACTGAATGACTTGAATGAGTCAAATAAAATAACATGCAAGAGCAATAACTTCCAATTTGCTCCCATTATTTTTCTCTTGCTCTCATATTATTGTTGTTGTTACTATTGTTCACATTTTAAACCCAAACTATGTGGGGAATAATAAACTAGCAGAATCAATATTTGAGCTTCATTTGGCTTTAATACAAAATCGAACAAAAATGTATTTTGAGGTTTTGTTTTAAACATCATCAGCATTTCATTACATTTCAAGTAGCTACTATTAGAAATAATTTCTTGCTTTGCCATAAAAATAATTCACAAAGATTTAAAGAAAAGCTGGGTTTTTTTTTGGGGGGGTGTTGTTGTTGTTTTATTTTTTCACATGGTCTTTGCTCAGAAGGGTTAGAGTGGCTAACTTATAAAGTGTTCTTCTGATCTCCAAAGACACACTCATTTCTATGATATATTTCATATAATCAAACTACCTAAATGATTTTGGAAACAAGATTCTGACAGCATTTTTTTCCCTCTTTCACTTTCAGCTAGAAAATACCCAAATCATTTATCAGGAGGTAGCTCTCTCTTGTATCTTATAGCAATAAACTCACAGCTAACATATGGTGTTATTTAGCTGTGCAACAGAAAAGATTAATCAGCCGACAAAATGTCATGGTAAAGGAAACATTTTAAACTGTGATTTTCTTTTTTCACTTACTTATGGGATTCTAGCCAAATTCATCTGCAGCTGGCTTAAAGAAGGACATGTGGAAATAAAAAATTAAATTATCAGTAGCATTTAATATATGGGGATGTCACATGACATTACTTGTGAAATGCACATGTTTCCCTTTAATGAGAAATTGCATTTTTGCTTTTATTTTGTTATGTGCAGTGAAATAAATTGTTTAGGGGTTTATCAAAAACACTAACATTATTGAAATTGTCAACAGCAGCCATGTTCAGGCTCTTAACTATTGGCTATCCAAAGCTTGCAGGAAATTATTGTGTATCCAAATCTCTCTGAAAAGAGGAGAATTTTAACCCATGAGTGGGAGGACTTATAGGAAAAACTTTGGTAAATGTAGCTTCTAATGGAAGAATTTAGAGTTATTGAATTGCTAAATAGTTACGACTACCCTATTATGAGGGCATATATCTACTGGCAAGAAAAATAGCACCTCATTAACTGTATGTATTATTACTCTAACAAAGTCATATTACTATTATAATAATTAAAAATTTTTAATAAAGTAGTTTTCAACCAATTTTTTAAAAAATTAAATCAAGAATAAGAACAGGGGCCAGCAGATGGTATAGTGGTTGAGGTGCTGGACTCCCACATGTAAAGCATGGTTTGATTTCAAGTCCGGTGGCTTTAAACTCATTCTGGGCATGTGTGCATGTGTGCTCAAAATACTGAGAAAGTGGGGGAGAAGGGATTGAGGCCTGGCCATCCCCCTGGGGGGGTTGATTTCTCACTTTCTCTCTCTCTGTCTCTGTGTCTCCAGTGAGCACATGTACCCAACAGCAAAAACCTCTTTAAAAAAGAATAAAATCAGTAGTATAAGGAATGAGAATTCACTACTGTTTTTGATGTAGAGCCTTCTGCTTTAAAATGTTGACAACCACTGTATTATCTCATTTATTCCTCAAGAGAGCCTTATATCTAATGGAAGAAACTGACATTAATTGCATGCTTAATTTTAGGTAAGCACTTACTCATGAATTATTGAATCCGTTTGTGAAGTAAGCACTATTTACCCCCATGTCATAAATATGAACATAGATCTGTTCAATCCTAAAGCCTTTGTTTTCCTAAATGGCCTGTATTATAAAATTTTTAACCAATTTAACATTATTCTCATATATATGTACCCTGGGAAAACTGTAGATTTTCAGTGGGCTTTCAGCAGTTTTCTAGAATTTATGAATGCCGGCCCCACTTTATGAGGGTCATGTCATAATTTGTTTCTTTGCTCAGGTTGCATATTTATGCATTTACATATTCACTTTATAAATCCAACAAAGACCACAACCTCATAACTTTCTCTAAAACTGCAGGATATGTGACACATTCATTTGGAATACATTTGTGTAAATTAACATGCCAAGTATTCAAACTGAAATTCAGACTAGCTAGCAGTATGAACTCTACTTCGTTTGTATTTCCAGAGCATAGATTACTTTTTTTTTTAACTGAAATAAGACAATCCTTTCTTAATGAGTTTTATCTAAAAATAATGAATGCAATGTTAAACATGAAGCCACAGATTGTTTACACTGGTAACTGTTCATAAAATTAGTACGTTCTTAGGGATAGTAGCTAAACTGTGTATTGGCAGACACAAACAAATTAATCTGTTAGAAGAAAAATAAGCATAATATCCTTTGACATTTTCATGCATGGTAAACACTGGTTTATTCTGCCAAAGCTATGCTGAACAGAGAATAATACCCAGTCCAATTTAATAAGCATGCATTTAATGTTTACTATTAGGATGTTACTGTACTAAATGTTAGCTTTCTGGAGATATCTAAAGCAAAGCTTCTTACCTCAAAGAAGATAGTATATGTTAGTGAATATAAGACAAATAATTTTTAAAGAAGTATTTCATATAACTTTGTTTATTTATTTGTTTTAATTTGACCAGGAAGGGACAGAATGAGAGAGAGAGAGAGGGAAAGTGAGAAAGCAAGCCGCCAGGTCTGAAACTTGAACTGCGGTCGACCATGTGGGAGTCCAGCGCCCTAACCACCACACCACGTGCCAGCCCCATGACAAGTAATTTTTAAAGAGTAGAAGAGCTTTCTTTATATTATAGGTTACTTAGAATGATGGTGGTTAAGGAGGGCTAGATTTCACATGGCTGGCTTTACAGTTTGAGTTCCAGATCTGGTGGCTTGAGAAATATGCAAGATGCAAGTCTGTGCACACCCAGAATCCTTTTTTTTTTTTTTTTGAGAGGTTTTCGCTATAGGGCGCGTGCGCTTGCCAGACAGAGAGAGACATAGAGACAGAAAGTGAGAAATCACCCCCCAGGGGGGATGGTCACGCAGCAATCCCTTCTCCTCCATTCTCCTCTCGGGATCTTGGGCATGCACGCACACACGCCCGGCGTGAGTTCCAAGCCACCGGGTCCAGGCTGCAAACCGTGGTTGACTACGTGGGAATCCAGCAACATAGCCATTATGCTAACTGCTGGTTCCCCATACCCAGAATCTTGAAAGGAAGAAGAAATTGAAGTGATTGTGATATGACCATCCCCCATGGGGAGTGCTTTCTTGCTTTCCCTCTCTGATTGTCTGTTTTCAGTGAGTGCACAGGTCTTCTCACAAAAGTTAAAGAAAAAAAAAAAAAGATGTAAAGTGCAATGAGAATTTAAAGAAGAAAGAATTAACACTGAGTTGTGATAACTAAGAAGCATGTTAAAGAATTGATGCAATTAAGGTGTATCTTTAATGGCATGTCTTTATGATGTGAAGGTAGATAGAAAGGTCATTACACTATGGTTATAACTTGAACTATAAGAAATGGCACAGATGTGATAAGCATTCATTATGTTTGGGGGAATGAGCAACTCATTTGACTACAGAACAAACCATTTATTATTTCACCAGTATTTAGCAGTACTTACCAACTTTTTAGCCACTCTTTTAGGCAATGAGAATCTAACATTAACTAAATAGACTAAAACCTCTGCCTTTCTGAAGTTTACTTCTTTGTGATGAATTACACTAGACTTATAAAATACAAATAAGTGAAGGAGTGATATTAAGTAGGGTTGAAAAGTAGGAGATGTCAGCAAAAATGGGTCTTGAATGCAACATTGGCTGTTGTTCTTAATTCGGTATATTGTAATGCTTTGAGAAGTTATAAATGATAGAAATGGACACTTTGATATGTAATAGTTAGTATATGCCTATGCATGGTTCATTAGAATTGAAGTAAAAGTGATGGAATAAGTTAAGAGGCTACTACAAGTAGTTCAGGAATATGTCATAATTAGAGTGATGACTTCAGGAATGGAAAGAGAAAAACTGTATAAAATACTTTAAATTGAAAAACTTGTAGAATTTAACAACTGATTAAATGAGTAAGAATAGAAAAAAATATATAACATTTCAAGGACCCAATCCTTTATTACTGGGGAAAGTGTTATGCCATTATATGCAAAGACAAAAAGAAACTAGAAAATAATCTGAAAGCAAAGTAATTTTTCCAGTGTTTATAATTTGAGAAGTGATCAGAAGATACCAAAAATAGTATAGAAACAATACTTAGAAAGTTGAACTTAGAGTTACAAGTGAAGAATCAAAGCTAAACATATAGGAGACTTAGAGTGATTAGCATTGCTTTAGTGATGTTATGTGGAGTGTCACCTGGGGATAAGTATGAAGAGAATAAAATTACTAGGAAGTATTATTTTAGAGTTGGAGGTTAGAGTTAATAATATTGGAGGGAATGTGGATATAAATGCTTTTAAAATATTTTATTCTAGGGGATAGAGGAAGGAGAATAAGGCAACTAGTGAGACAAAGAGAAAATACTGTAGAAAGAGCATGTGGTTAGTGGCATAAGGGATTAAAGCTAAGTATGATTGCCAATGACTTATTTCCTAAAATCCAAGAAAATAAGGACCAGAAATAAGCCATTTAACTTTAGAATTAAGAGGTCACCTTCAAAGTGACTTCAGAATACAATAAATCAACAAAACCAGACACTGAAGAATGCATACTATATTTTTCCATTGATACGAAGTTAAGAACAGGGAAAACTAAGCTATTGTGATGAAATTGTAACATTATTTTTGAGGGAAATGAAATAAGGGAAACTTCTGAAGATGTCAAAAGGTCCTGTATCTTTTTTTTTTTAGAGAGTTTTTTGCTATAGGCATGTGCGCTCTCCAGAAAGAGAGAGACAGAGGGATAGAAAGCGAGAAATCACTCCCCCAGGGAGGATGGCCGTGCTGCAATCCCTTCTCCTCCATTCTCCTCTCAGATCTTGGGCATACATGCACATGCGCCTGGCGTGAGTTTAAGCCACCGGATCCGGGACTCTAACCATGGTCGGCTACATGGGAGTCCAGCAACATAGCCATTACACTAACTGCTGGCCCCAAAAGTTTCTGTATATTGACCTAGGTTGTTACATAGGTGTATACTGATGCAACGATTAGTCAAGTTATATGCTTATAATTCTTAGGCAGTGGTTTGGGCAAAAAATACAACAACAAAAAAAAAAGATTCCAGAGTGAGTAAATAATGAAATGTTGCCAATCAGATGAGGGAAGAAGCATTTGAAGCAGAAGATACTAAATTCCTTGTGGTGTAACAACATGTAAATCACACACACACAAAACAGTAATATATTGTGACCGGAGGATAAGGTGCATCTGTGGGGATAGCAGGTGAGAGACATGAAGAGTATTTTGGTGCCAAATCACTAAAAGCCTTTCTGGCTTGGAACACCATGGGGAACTACCACAGATTTTGAAGCGAGTGGTCACAAGACATTGTAATCACGTTGGGTGAGGAATAAATTCCAAGGATGAGTGGGTTGAAAGAGCGGAAGGCCAGAAGCCAACATTGCCATAGCTCATAGAAGGTTATGTGACAGGAATGCAGCAATAGAGTGGAAGTTGAAAGCAAGGTAAGTAGATTAAAGAGATGTTTTTAAATTGAAGCTATTACTTGGTGACTCACCATATGGGGCAAAGGACAAGAGAGCAAGAATATTACTTGAGGTTTCCAACCTGGGTGAGATGTTTTTAATTTGGTCAATGAATTCATTAACATAAAGTAAGCAGATATTGAAAGGACAGATGTTGGATGATGTGAATGGGAAGGGCGTATGATAATTAAATTAAGCTTTGGACTTCAAAAAAAATGTTTTGGGGATGGACCTGTGAAATGTCAAAAGGCAGTCTGAAATATAGTCCCTATAATCACGAAGGAGATACAAATTGGCAACATGTTTTTAGTTTATTTGGACCAAACATTTATTTATTAATTCAGGAAATACTTGAGAGCAAGCATGCCATCCTTGTAAGCAATTTATGTAAGTTTTAACCTATAGTTGTTTACATAAACCTTAAGGAAAATGTATTGAGGCCATAGCAATGCAACAAGTAGCTAAGTAGTATAAAAATAAAAATGATAGCTAAACACAAGGCTGAAGATGCTCCTAGCATTATCTCCAAATTTAGGATGTAATTGAAGAAGAAGCATCAACGCAGTAGAGTGGCAGATTTTGGAAAAGATAATGTTACCAGACAATGTATGGACTTGCCTAACCATTGCTCCCACAGTAAGCTAATTTCTGATAAGAGAATTTGCTTAGAGGAAGGCTTTATTATAAAATATATCAACCAGGAGAGCAGTAGAGTCTAAGAGTTCAAAAGTTTCAACCTAAGAATAAGGGGCAAACAGGGCTCTTAAACACAAGTCAGAAATGTGACAACATGAGGGACTGGGGGCAGGAATGTAGTGGCTTTCCTGATGTTTCTATAATGTCCTCTTAGATGGGTGGCACCATTTTCTTGGTGCCTGACAGTTTTGAGGAGTTACCAAACTGAGGTGCTGTTGTCAGGTTTGTTCTGGGTAAAGAACTCAAGGCAATAACCTATGACACCTGCATCTTCTTAGTCTTCATGTACTACTGTGACTTAGAAAAACTGAACAGTGTGGTCAGTCCAAGACCACAACACAGTATGCAGATAGTTTGGATTAGTCAGGAGGGAAAGACAGCTTGAGCTCCTCTTATTGTGTAAAGCAAATTACCTAGGACTCTGGGGCATAGTTCTTTCTTTCTTTTTCTTTTTTTTCTTTTTTTTTTTTTAATTTAGTATATTATGCTTATGAATAAAGGAAACTTTTTTTTAACTTCTCAGGGGCCCGTATCAATAAAATAATAGAAAATTAAAGCTAAAGTTTCTAAGTTTCAAGAAGCGATGATTAAGGAGTTTGGATGAATTAGAAATAATTAGGTAAATTTCAAATGAAGTCTTTGAGGTCAGTCCCTTAACACAGAGGTTAAGCACAGTGCAGAGAAGGCCAAATCCCACATGGCTGACTAGGATTTGCATCCCAACCTCAGCTTGAAAAACATACTCAATGCATGTGCATGCCCAGAATCCAGACTGAATGGACATTTGAAGAAAAAGGATTGCAGCACCACCAGGCCCCAGTGAGGAGTGAGCTCTCTCTTTCTCTCTCTCTCTCTCTCTCTCTCTCTCTCATATCTGGTGTGCACATTAGCCCACTGGCATAAAAAATAAAGTTAAAAATGTGGATTTTTAATTTAAACAGTTAAATACAAAGTTTAGATATTTCCCATAAATGTGTGATAGTTGACATAATGACATAAATTAGTAAATTTGAAATGAGGAAATTAAAAACTGTCTATATAGACTATACTGCCAAAATGATACATTGAGATATGAAAGAAAGAATAAGACCCTTCATAGAAATTTTAATATAAGGTATACATTGACATATTTGTAGTTTAGAAATGGTGACAGTACAAAAGAAAGGAATAATGCCAAGTCTGTGCAGAAAAAATAGATTATAGATCAATTGAACAAACATGATCAGAACAAGAATTAGAATCTTAAGAAATAAATGGTAGGGGAACTGGCTGGTGGTTTGGTGGTTAGAGCGCTGGACTCCTACATGACCGAACACAGTTCAAGTCCCAAATCTAGCAGCTTGCTTTCTCATGCGCCCTCTCTCTTTTTCTGTGTTTCTCTTGGTCAAGTTAAAGAATAGTAATAATGAATTAATACATTTTTTAAAAGGAAGTAAATGGTAGTTATGAAAGCAGAAAATGTTAGAGTGGTAGGATGAAAGGAGAATCACAGCTAGTACAACTTCAATTTCCAAACCAACCTAAGCAATTAACTAGCAAGTCCTTAACATCAAAATGTTTACTTCCCATATATTATAGCATTTGAAAGGAGCATATAAAATAGATCTTTATAGCTATTAAATTGAGTTTTTAACATATGTTCAAATACGTTTGAAAGTCAAAGACTATTATTCTTTATCTTGTCAGATAAAGTGAAATATTAAAACATTGTCTTAAATCTAGTAGCAAATATAGGTCTTTCAAATATGCTTCAATTTACTACTAATTTATATCCAGGTAAGATTTACTTTAATTAAATGTTCTGTGGAACACAGTGCATAAAATAGAAATAGAATTTGCATAGAATAATATATTCACTCCTTTTAAATATATACAGTTTAAATTATAATTGAGTTGTGGGATATGAGTGAATTGTTTGAAGAAGTCTGTTCATTAAATGATCTTTTGAGACTTAATTGTAGAATTACATCTTTAAAAGTGTATAGAAAAGTAATTTGCATTAGTTTCTTGAATTAGATGATTCAATATACTTATTTAAGTAACTACCTTTAAAGAATGAGATTGAGAAATCCTGCCAAGCTTTGCATTTCAGCAGACTCTAAATCACTCAACAATAACTTCAGAAGTAGGCTGACACTCCACACTCCACTAGAGCACAAAATCATGTTTCTTTGTGCAAGATAAGCATACTTAAAATACTTGGGTAGTAAAAAAACATAAACAGCCTGGAAAAATGTAATAAGAAATGCTTAACATCTGTTGCCAGAAAGTCACTGAAGACAGATCAAGGAGAAATTCTAAACTTACTTCATCACGTTTCATAACACGGTCTGGATTAAGAGTGAAAAATGTGTGTGCTTTCACATAATATATACTGTATAACATTTATGTTGACTTCTTTATGATAACATACTATTCTTAGATTTAAAAGTAAAAAACTAGTAAATTATCAAGATTCCTTTCTAGTCAATATACAGTAAGAAATTCCAAAGTGTACTGTTAGAAAATTTCAATCTAAATATTTATCTCTAATGATTTAGTTGCTCATTTCCAGTCTCTATTTATTAAGTTTTGCTTCATTTAAATGTTGTTCAGTACAGAAAATAATTAAGTATAAGATGAATTATACCTAAGAGACATTAGCAGCTCCATTTCTAATAAAATTCATTTTTTCTCTTCCACTGACATTTTATTTCAATTTCTTTTATACACTTAATCACATAGTCACTTAATTTGTAAAGCAAATAAAATTCATTTTAAGACAATTTATTTCTACAAAATGTCCACACAATTTTCACGAAAATTTCCTGCAAAATTCCTGCTTAACTTCTAAAATGTTCAAAATACTGTGCACACTAAATAATAATAATAATAATAAAGATGATTCCATGCTTTAGAACTGAAAATTTAAACCAGTTGTGCTCTGAATTTTGCATGTGTAAACTCAAGAAAATAAAGACTCTGCCTGCATTAAAAAGTCAAATGATTTTCTGAACTTGGGTTGAGTTTCAAAAGGCAGTATGAACTCAAAATAACTGTTTCTTTTAATGAATTCAGCCAGTCTGTCATTTATAAAGTAGGATGAAGGTTTAATAATAGTTACAATGTGGGGGAAAAATGAAGATACTTGCTTGAATGTTTTTATATTTAACCTATGCTTATATTATTAAAAACATGATGATGCTGGGACCAGCAGTTAGCATAATGGCTATGTCACTAGACTCCCGTGTAGTTGACCGCAGATTGTGTCCCGGACCCAGTGGCTTGAACTCATGCCGGGTACGTGCCCAAGATCCCAAGAGGAGAATGGAGGAGAAGGGATTGCCGTGTGGCCATTCCCCCTGGGGCATGATTTCTCCTTTTCTGTCTCTCTGTCTCTCTCTGTCTGGTGAGCGCACACGCCCAATAGCAAAAACCTCTCAAAAAAAAAAAAAAAAAACATGCTGCTAAATCAAATATATATCTGCTGCTGTCCTATATTTGTTTTCCTTAATTGCCCCTTTAGAAAATGGAAATCATTGACAAGCATGGGAAGGCAATGGCTATGTACTAAGTATGTATTTAGTAGTAACACAAACAACTAACATCATTTATCATTTAAATTCATCATAATATGGAAGTAATATCTGAATTTGAAAACCATACATTCACTAACTACAGGTCTAGCTAAAGTGACTTATCTGTTATTCTCAAGTTAGAGTCCCGATTACACAACTCTGGCTACAATCTCTTGATTGTATATGGATTTTTCTTACAATCTCAATTTCTCACATTCTTTTCTCTAGTTCCTCCCTCTTCAACCAATCCTTCAACATTCAGGTCAAATGTCTGGAAAATCTCCTACAATATTTCACAGAAAGAGTACATTTTATACATGCTATGCTTATATAGCACTTAATTAAAATGTGTTTCTAATAAGATATATGAAAGTGAAGGATATTTAAATATTATAGAATAAATAAGATAAATATTGATCAGATTCTACCTCTCATAGGACACTCATTTGTTTTTACAAAGAGATGACAGCTTGAAACAGAATGCCACACACTCCCTTCCCATAGTTGAAATAAACAAGGTGACAGGCAGGGGAAACTCAACGGTGTCAGATGCTAGTAAATTTTTTGGATACAGTAAAGACACAATCAAAAATAGAAGATTCCCTCAGCTTAAACTTCTCAATTTTTTTTATTGATTGGATTTTATAAAATTGTAAATGAATAATAAACATCTTCCTATAAGAAAAAATAAACTGTGGTATATAAATTGATGTATTAAATTATTCAATCCTAAAAAAGGAGATGTTGCGGGAACCAGCAGTTGGCGTAATGACTATGTCGCTGGACTCCCATGTAGTCGACCGCGGTTCGAGTCCCGGACCCGGTGGCCTAGAACTCACACTGGGCGCGTGTGCGTGTGTGCCCGAGATCCAAAGAGGAGAATGGAGGAGAAGGGATTGCGGCGTGACCATCCCCTCTGGGGGGTGATTTCTCGCTTTCTGTCTCTATGTCTCTCTCTGTCTGTCTGGTGAGTGCACGCGCCCTATAGCAAAAACCTCTCAAAAAAAAAAAAAAGGAGATGTTGCCATTTGCCACAATGTGGGTGAACCTGAAGGACATTATGCTAAGTGTAATAAGGAAGACACAGAAAAAAATACACTGCATTATCTCACTTACATGTGGACTTTAAAAAAGAAAGAAATCAAATATACAGAACAAAACAGTGATTATCACTGGAGGGGTGGTGATTAATGAAGGGGAAAGTAGATATTTGTAGACCAGAAGATACAATAAGCAGATATGTAGGAAGAACGAGTCTAGAGATCTAATGAACAACAAAAGGACTAGAGGTAATAAAATTGCACTGTATTTGAGATTCATGATACATGAATAAATTTTGGCTTCACTAGCCACAAAAAAAAAAAAATAGATAACCATGTGAGGTAATGGCTATGTTAATTTGCCTTGCCTGTTTACTATCTATATGTATCACATTATAATGGTGCATACCTTAAATATTCACAATAAAATATATTAAAAGTAAGCAATAAAAGAACAAAACAGAAAAATGCTTCTAGACATTGGTCCTTGCAATGAGTTCTTAGATATGACACCAAAAGGAAACAAAAGCAAATATATCCAGGTGGAACTAAATCAAACTAAAAAGCTTCTGCATATTAATAGTGCAGATAGATGGGACAAATGACATTGCCAATCTTTGATGCACAGTGTATCTTGAATGTTTTGTTCTTTGTTGAAAATGATTAATATGGTATTATCTTTAATATTATTGTCACACACTGGATGGATGATTTGAAATTCATGTTGTGTTCCACAACAATGTACAATAATTAATGTATATAAGAAACTATAAGTGAAATAGAAAATAAAACAAAATCCAATAGAGTGAAAGGACAGCCTATTAAAAAGGGAAAAAGTATTTGCAAAATATACATCTGATGAGGGTGTAGTGTCCAAAATATATAAGAATCTTAGTGCTATAGCAAAAATAATAAATAAATATATAACCTTGTTAAAAATTGGACAAAGAATCTGAAAAAATATTTCTCAAAAAAAGGGATACAAATGGCTAACAGATATAATGAAAAGATGCTCAATATCACTAATTATCAGAAAAATTCTAGTTAAAATCTCAATGAGCTATCACATCATACATTAGGATGGCTATTATAAAAAAGACAAATGATAAAAAGTGTTGGTGAGTACAGGAAGGAATTGGAACACTTATACACTGCTGGTGAGAAGATAAAATGGTGTAGCCACTGTGGAAAACAGGATAGAGCTGCCTCAAAAAATTAAAAATAGAACTATGACAGAGTGCATAAGCCAGGTATTTCAATTTGGGGTACTGTTTTGAACAGTTGAAATAAGATCTGGGAAAGATATCAGCACTCTCATATTAATTGCCACATTATTCATAATAGCCAAAATGTTGAAACAACCTAAATGTTCAAAAAATGAATGGATAAATAAAATATGCAATGTCTGTACATAAATATATGTGTGTATATAATATACATATAATATTTCATTAATATATGATAAAATAGTATTCATTGATAAAAATTCTGCCACTTATGACAGCACAGATGATCCTGGAAGGCATTATGCTTAGTGAAATAAGCCAGTTACAAAAGGACAAACACTGCATTACAGTACTAATATGAGTTATATAAAATAGTCAAACACATAGAAGAACAGAGTAGAATGGCAGCTTCCAGTGGTGGCTAGAAAGACATATAAATGAGGCATTGCTATTTGTATGTAATATTCTTTTTATCCTATTAACAAAACTATGTAAATAAACTCGGTGGATTATAAACAAATTATTTTTGCATAGTTTTGTGGGCTGAGAATTTCAAAGCACCAGTAATTCAGTGTCTGCTGAAGTCCTGGTTTCTGGCACGTAAATGGTGCTTTCTCACTGTCACCTCACTTAATTGATGTGGTGAAGGGTCTCTTTTTTTTTTTTTATTCTCTTTTTTTTTTTTCCTTTTTTGAGAGGTTTTCGCTATAGGGCGCGTGCGCTCACCAGACAGACATAGAGACAGAAAGCGAGAAATCACCCCCCAGGGGGGATGGCCACGCCGCAATCCCTTCTCTTCCATTCTCCTCTCAGGATCTTGGGCACGCACGCACACGCACCCGGCGTGAGTTCTAAGCCACCAGGTCCGGGATGCGAACCGCGGTCGACTATGTGGGAATCCAGCGACATAGCCATTACGCTAACTGCTGGTTCCCGTGAAGGGTCTCTCTTGGGCCTCATTCATAAAAGCACTGATTCCATTTAGGATTCTCTGACCTAATCACCCCCCAAAGACCCCCATCTCTTTGCATCATCATCCTGGAAATTAAGAGTTTAACAGATCAAACAGGGAGACATAAACACTGTCTATTGCACTGTTCAGCGAGTATAAAGTTTCAGTTATGCAAAATGAGTAAGTTCTAGAGATCTGCTATACAATATTACCTGTAGTTAAGCTACTATATTATAGTTAAAAATTGTTAAAAGGATTGATTTCATGTTGAGTGTTCTTGTCACAATGAAAAATATTTAAAATGAAGGACAAACCCTCAAAATGTAGATGTTTAAATCAAATCACATTTAAAGTAACTTTATTAGAAATAATCTGTGAAATTCCTTAACTCTGATAAAGAGAAAATTTTGGTGCAATTTAGGTGCCTCTTAAATTTTGGTCATTTCTAGTATTCAAACTACAATATATTCATCTGATCCTCTGTTATTCTCACTGAAAAAGCAATTTACTTGCTATAGAATTTGAATTACTGAGACCTTATTTCTTGGCAAGTCATCTTTTGGAAGTGTACTTTTTTCCCTTCTTTTTTTTTTTTTTTTTTTTAATTTGCTGTAGGCCACATGTTCTCACGAGAGAGGGAAAGTGAAAAAGCACCCCCTACAGGGGTGATGGCCACCCCACAATCCCTCTCAAAATTTTAGGCACACATGCACACATGCCCAGCATGTTTTTCAAGCTGCCAATGCTAAGACTTGAACTATGTACACCACTGCCTGGCCTAGTGGTGTATCATCTTTATTTTAGTTTTGATTTCTTCCAAACTGCTGAACATGTGCATGTTTCTAATCTTTGTCTCTAGTTTATGCAGTCTCTGTCTTAGATCATTGGCAGCTGTGCTGTCTCTGCTACATTCAGCATTTTGAAGTCTGCTTGCTGTTGCAATAGGTAGGATAATTTGGCAAGAATTCATGAATTCTGTGATGAGAATGAATTGCCCAAAGTATAGCACTCGGAAACTTCCTGTGTATACTATTAAACAGTCCCTTGGCAGACAAAGCTTACATCATTGCTGTTTAATAACTTTATAGTCAATATCATATGCTGTGGATACTCTTGGCTTCTATCTATTTGAATTAATAAACACCTTCAGGACAATTTGAGAGTTTATGTCTGTAACTAGTCATTCTGGAAAGGTCCAAAGGTTACTTCGGAACTTTCTGCAGTAAAAATAATTCCAAAATCTCAGTGGTTTAAAGTAACAGAACTCTATTTCTTATTTGATGCAGCCATTTTTGAACAAGGGCTCAGACTCCCCCATCTGTAACAGCTCTGATGGCCACTGCAGCCACAAGAGACATCAGTTATACTATTCCCATCGTACACACTTACATAGTATAATACTTATACATTATATTACTGCCGACAGTTTATTGGCCAAACTATGTCACATGGCCATGCTTAACTTCGAAGGAATTCTGAAATACAGCCCTCTCCTGTGCCTGGAAAGAGGATGAACAAGAAATATTGGTGATCATCACCGCTGTCTAGTAGAATGTTCAAGTGCTCATGGAAGAGAGAAATAAGAATCATGTCATACTTTTAAAACACTGTATCAGTCTGCTTAAGTGGTGTGTAGTAGAAAGGAGAACGACTCTGGAAGTTTATGATCAGCCTCTGGAAAATAAACCCCTTAAAACTGTTTTATGCAGCTAAAAAGGAAAGCTCATTTTAAGGAAGCCTTAGGATATTAAATGCTTAAAGAAACAGGTCACCAAATGTAAATTAAAGAGAGATTAGCCGTAGGAGGACAGCCTCCTGATAGCACAGGAAGAAGAGCCAAGATACTTGATGAGGGCAGGCAGGGCAGAGTTTAATGATCATAGACAGAAGTAGGGTTGGAAGTAGTCGACCACATTAGAGACATAAAGATTCTTGCAGTATCATAGATTTTTCAGTATGAAGGAAAAGAGTAGTAGTCTAGTTCTCTGGAAATGTAAATAAGCATTTGATTTTTCTCATAATTGTTGTAACCTTGGAGAAAAAAAAATGATGTACCCAAATTGCAGTCTTTCTCTCTGTATTATTAGTAGGTTTCTATAAAGCACCTGCTAGCCATGTATTATTTTCACTGAAAAGTATGGCTCTTGCATCTGTAACTTATCTATGATAAGTCGATAAATGCATTGAATCTAATGATTCTTTTCTTTGAAGACAGGGACTTACTCTGTTGTTATCCTATAGCCTCATCCTCCCAGGTAGCTGGGGCTAAAGGTGAGTGCCACCACACTTGGCTTTTTGAGTGGACCTCCCATGTGGCCTCAGTCTGTAAAGAGCAGCTGGGCCATGAATTTAATTTTTTCTTTTTTCCACTTTTCTCTCTTCCTTTCTTTTTTTTTTTTCTTTCTTTGTCTTCCTTTTCTTTCTTTTTTCCTTTCTTTCTTTCTATTTCTTTCTCCTTTCTTTCTTTTTCCTTTCTCTTCCTTCCTTCCTTTCTTCCTTCCTTCCTTCCTTTCTCCTTTCTTTCTTTCTCTCTCTCTCTCTCTTTCTTTTTTCTTTCTTTCTCTCTCACTCTCTGTCTCTTTCTTTCTTCTTTCTTTTTTGCCAGAAGATACATGTGCTTACCATTGGAGAAATCACCCCCAATGGCGCACGATTACACTGCAATCCCTTTTATATGTTCCCATCCTATCTATCAGGATTTCAGGCACGCATACATACATGCATCTAGCATGGAGACAGGGCTTGACTTCACTATCTTCCATGTGGGATTTGGCTTCCTTAATCACTAGGCCCTGAAGCCAGTCACAGAGTTTTCTTTAACTACACAAAACTAACCACTATAATGTGTAGTGTGGTCTGAGTATTTGTCTCAACCAAAATGCATGTTGAAATTTAATTGCCATTGTAACAGTATTAAGAGATGTGACCTGTGGGAGGAGATTAAGTCATGAGGACTCTTCCCCATGGATAGGTATAAAACTATTAAAATAAGGTAAGTTTAGCTCTCTTCTTCCTTTTTGCCCTTCTGTCTTTGACCATGTTAAGACTGGCATGCCCCTCTCCAGAACACATAGCAAAAGGACCTTCACTAGGGGGCCAGCAGGTGGTCTGGTAGTTAAGAGCACTGGACTCCCACATGGCTGACCGTGGTTCAAATCCTGAACCTGGGACTTGCTTTCTCCCTTTCTCTCTCTCTCTCTCACTCTGTCTCTCTCTGATTAAATAAAATAAATAAATAAAGTTAAGTAAAATAATTATTTTAAAAAAGAGACCCTCACTGGGCCCATATTTAGTGATACATAGTTAATACACTGCTTGGGAGGCTGAAAGACACAGGAGAGGTCTGGATTTAGCTCCCAAGCAAACCTGAATATGCGGGCTCAGTCATATGTACCCGTTATCCTAGCTAACTGTGAAGCTGGGTCAGAAGCATCATGATAAAACAAGATCCTATCAAAAATATGTCTCTGAAGATATGCAGAAAAACAGATATGAGCCTGGCTACTTTGGTACGGTAGTGATGTAAGTGCCCTGAAAGGGTGGAAACCATATGGCTAATCATGGGCTTAGATCCCAGGGTTGGCTTTGAAATTTGCTGGGCATTCATGTGAGTGCCTAGAATCCTGAGGAGCTGGAAGGTATGGGATCATGGAGTGATGGGACCCTGTCAAGAGTCTCTCTCTTTATATATCTGTCTCTGTCTCTCACATGTGCACATGCTCTTAATCATAAAAAATGATGACAGCATAAAACATAGACACAGGTGAATGTGGTATTAGATGAAATATCTTATAACTATTGGTTCATAGTGTAGTTCAAGTCTCTTATTTCCTTGCCAGCCTTATTCCTAGAGTTATCCTATACATTATTGAAAGTCTACGGTGGGACCAGCAGTTAGTGTAATGGCTATGTTGCTGGACTCCCATATAGTCAACCGCGGTTCGATTCCCAGACTCGGTGGCTTAAACTCATGCCGGGCACATGTGCTTGCGTGACCAAGATCCCAAGAAGCGAATGGAGGAGAAGGGATTGTGGCGTGGCCATCGCCCTTG
Organism: Tupaia belangeri chinensis; assembly: GCF_000334495.1. Lineage (NCBI taxonomy): Eukaryota > Metazoa > Chordata > Mammalia > Scandentia > Tupaiidae > Tupaia > Tupaia belangeri. The sequence goes on from NW_006159624.1 coordinate 2,639,046, forward strand.
GAGGGGAATTTCTCGCTTTCTGTCTCTCTGTCTCTCTCTGTCTCTCTGGTGAGTGCATGCGCCCTGTAGCAAAAAACCTCTCCAAAAAAAAAAAAAAAAGAAAGTCTATGTTGAGCCAACAAGTAGCATGGAGGTTAAGGTGACTGGTGACTGTATCACACATGGCCAGCTGTATGGTTCGAGTCCAGGACCTGAAAATCATGCTGGGTGTATGTGGTATGTGTCCAAAATCCTAAGAGGGGAATGAAGGAGAAAGGACGGTGGTATGGAAATCCTTCTTTCTTCCCAGGGGGTGAGTTCTCAATTTCTCTCGCCCCTCCTTGGCAAGCACATGCACCATATAGCAAAACTAAAAAGATAAAATAAATAAATAAATAAACTCTATGGTAATCTTTACAAACATTATTGTTGAATTGTCTGTTTTCCCTTCAATTCTATAATTTTTTCCTCTTATATTTTACTCATATCTATTAGCAGCATGTATATTTTCACCCTTATAAATTATTCCTGGATTATTCATCTCATTGAGATGGCACTTTCCTGTTTGTTTGGTTGTTTTGTTGTTTGTTTGTTTTTTTTTTTTTTTTTTTTTTTTTTTTG
>NW_006159624.1:2639820-2665567 GCF_000334495.1 Tupaia belangeri chinensis
GCAATCCAGGCTCCATGGGAGTCCAGTGACATAGCCATTACGCTAACTGCTGGTCCCTTGTTTAGTTTTTTTTTTTGAGAGGTTTTTGCTATAGGTCACATGCGCTTGCCAGAAAGACAGAGAGAGACAGAGAGACAAAAAGTAAAAAATCACCCCCTCAGGGAATGGTCAAGCTGCATTCCCTTCTCTTCCATTCTTCTCTTGGGATCTTAGGCATGCACACACAGGCATCCGGCGTGAATTTAAGCCACCGGGCCCAGGACTTAAACCGTGGTTGACTACACGGGAGTCCAGCAACATAGCCATTATACCAACTACTGGTCCCCCTGTTTTTTTATTTTTAATACATTTAAAACAGTTAATTTAAATAAGTCTTTGTCCACTAGGACCAACAACTGTGCCCCAATAGTGACATTTTCTGTGTGTATACTACACATTTTGCAGACAGACAAAACTATTGAAACCTACTCAAGAAAAAAGAAAATTTGAATAAACCTGAAATAGGCATCAATTTCAAACAAGTAATTGAATATTTTTCACAAAGAAAAGCTCAGACCTAGATGATTTTACTGGTTAATTCTACCAAACTTTTTAATAATGTTAGCCTAATCCTTCATAGATACTTCTAAGAAATGCAAAAAGAAGAAAATATTCCCCAAGCTATTACTTGAGCCAGTATTACTCTGTATGAAAACCAGACATGACAAGTCACATAGAGTAAAAAGCTAAAGACTGACATCTAGCACAAACGTAGGTGCAAAAATCCTCAATGTGAGACTAGCAGGTCAAATTCAGCAAGTAGAATGTATCCCAAGAATGAAAAGAAGATTTAAGATTTAAAAAATCAATCAATGTAATGTATCATGTTTATAAAATAAAGAATAAAATCTACATAGTCATTTCAACTGATGCATGTAAAGTTCCTGACATACTCCAACACTATCTCAAAATTGAAGATAAGTCCATTTTTAAAAATGGGTAAAAAGAAATCAGAAGATGGCGTAATGGTTACATCACTGGACTCCCACATAGTTGCCTGCAGTTCAAGTCCTGGACCCAGTGGTTTAAAACTCACACTGGGCACGTATGCATTCATGCCCAAAAATCCTGAGAGGAAAATGGATTGTGGCATGGCCATCTCCCCAGGGGGGTGATTTCTCACTTTCTCTCTCTCTGTCTCTCTAGCAAGCACATGCACCCTCTACCAAAAATATCTCTTAAAACATTTTAAAAAGAATGGGCAGAAAAACTGAATAAATTTCCCTCTGAAGAAGATCTACACATGGCTAGTAAATACATACAAAGACACTTGCATCATTAGTTATTAGGGAAATACTAATCCAAACCACAATGAGGTACCATTTTATTATCATGGGGTATTTAAACAAACAAAAAGTAATGATGCTGACATAAGGTTGATAGCAAGGATGGAAAGAAATGAAAACTTTCATATGTCAGTGGTAGGAATATAAAATAGTACAGCCATATTGGAAAGCAAGTTGTATTTCAACATGTTAAACATAGAGATAACTATGTGACTCAATGTCACCATTCCTAGGTGTATACCTGAGAATAATTATAATATTTTCCCACATAAAAGCATGCACAAAAAAATTCATGCACTACTGTGTATAGCCAAAAAGTAAAAATAATAATAATAATAAAAGACAATATTTTTCAATTGATCCATAAATAAACAAAAACAGATTCCATAAAGTGGAATCTTAATTGATGATTGAAAAGAAAATTTCTACTGACACATGACACCACATTGAAGAAATCTGATGACATTATTCTAAGTGCAAGACTGAAGTCACAAAAATTGTATCCTCTTTAATTCCATTTATACTAAATATATTAAAAAGAAAATGGAAAAAAGTATAGAGTCAGAAAACAGGTAGATATTTGTCTGAGGTAAGTGTGGGATGGAAAAAGAGGGATAACTTCTAATGGGTTCCTTTAGGGATGGTGAAAAAATTCCAAGATTAAATAGGTGCGATGACACCACTGTGAATGTATTTCACCTCTTTAAGATAATATTTTATGAAATTCATGATATGTGCATTATATATCAAATAGTTGTTAATTAAAACCAAGTAATCTGAAATAGAAAAATATTAAAAAATAAATTATTTATTATTTTCTAATTTACATGTAAAAATTTCTGTTTCCATAAAATAATTTTCACAGAAAATTATTCATTATAGTAATTTTGAAGTACTTTATTGACAAAAAGTTTAAAATTTAAGGAAGTCAACTAAATGTAATTTTATGATATTCACAAATTTAGAATTAGTGTGTTGAGGAAACTTATTTTTATGAATAATGACCTACATTTCAAATTGGGCATCCCACATATATCATCAGACTTACAATGTAATTTGTCATGATTTGTATCAATATCACGTTTCTGTATTAATTCATTGGTTAAAATATTTTTGTATGTACCAACAGACTCCTTTCTACTGTTTTGAATTTAATAATGTAGATTGAACTTTTAAATTGCATTTAAGTAAATCACACTGTATGGAAGATGAATATCACCAGCTACCTCTATATAAATTGACTTGATTAAGTGGAAAATATTGAAGTGATACATTCCTTACAGATATTCTAATGTAATAGTGTGAGAGATGGGAAGTGGGGTGTTTACTAAAGTTTGTCCTACTAAATACAGTTTGGTTTATATTACTCTCTTATCAATATTTATATTATATGTAAGGCTTGCTATACACACAAGATGTTTATGCATTTTGAGGCAGACCACATTTTTATTTTGGAGTATTTAATGATAAGTTGCTGTTGGCTAAATTTAATAGGTTCTTGAGAAAATGTGGTTGTATCTCCAGATTCATAATATCACACTAAACCAGATTTAGCATTTTATTACAGAAAGAATGGAGTCAGGAGTCACATATCTGAGACCCCTTTGAAACAGGACAGAAAAAGCCCAGAAGTAAAATGCTGATGGGAAGAGACAATTTATTTTTCTCTGCCTGCCTGCATCTAAAATAAGGGCATATTTAACCCAGAAAAGAACAGATGGACTATATTTATAATAGTCAGAGATAAAATGTTGTATTATTCAATTCTTCTATTAATTTATTTCTATTGCTCCCACTGCCAAAAAGTGCAGTTACACATAGGTGAATTAAATGAAAAGAGAAATGATACTCCATGTATGTGGTATATGATTTATGGAAAGCTGTTTACCACAAGTTAACTTTGAAGTATTAGCTAGTTTGAGTTTTCACTACTGAACTTAGCCTCAGGGTAGAACATAGTATTAGATTTTAATATATTTATAATTTTTGCTATGGTACATTGATTGTCAAAAAGAAGGTCTGCTAAATGTCACCTCCAGGATGTCTTTGAAATAGTAGTGTTGTATGTATCAAACCAATAAGCAAGAGAGAAGTGACTGAGATATATGAGACATAAATCATTAAGAATATAATGATTAATGTGTAAGAATGAGTAGACTAAATTATTCTCCTTTGAAATGTATTCATAAGGTATCTTTCTTCTTTAAGATTGCAAAATTAAAATAAACAAGTAGTAGACATGAATCTGTTTTGAAAAACTCCTCTTTGTTTCCTGTACTGGGTTGTAAAATCTAATTTGTGTTTGTTTTGATTATTTCCATGTCTCCATCACTTAAAATAATATCAGTGACATTAAAGGGCCCTTCATACCACAATAATAAATACTGGTCTAGTAGAAATCATCTATTCCACACTTAGGTTTTTAAAACCAAATAAAGGTAAATTGAGCTATAGATGTTAAAAAAAAATAAAACAGTCTGCATGTACAAACCATACGTAGCAAAGTTACCTATCATAAATCAAATGCATATGTAGGTAAAAGTAATCATTCCAACTTGACCATTGTCACTCTAATTTGTGAGATGGAAACTTGTATTACCAAAGATGATTGTTCTCAAGTCACGACCTTAGCTTGTCAGGCAAATACACAAACAAATTCAATTCAATCAGCAGTTTAGTGGTTTTGCATAAATGAAATGATAAATTAAGGGCAGTCCATGGCTTGAGAGTTAAGGCAGCTGGCTCCCACACGGTCGACTGCACAATTAGAGTCCCAGACCCCGGACTTGTAAAACCATGCTGGGTGCAAAAGGAGAAAGAAATGGAGAAGAGATGGCAGTGTGACCACCCTTTATTGGGGGGAATGAAGGGAGTGCTTTCTTACTTTCTCTCTCTCTCTCTCTGTCTCTCTAGCTAGCAATCTCTCATCCTATCTGGTGAGTACACATTTCCTTTATCAATTTTTTTTCAAATGACAAATTGTCTGGATTTTTATTGTCCCTTTCTTCACCTGATTGTTTTATCATCCATGAGCTTGGCAACTTGAAAGCTCATCACCAGAGAAGTCCTCTTTACATTAAGATAGCACTTTTCTGAATCTGATTTATGCCACTCCTCAGCATATTCTCCAACTATCTCCTGTGCACATTTCACTCACAATGCCCTTGACACCTCAAGTAAAGTATACTGCAGACCACCATCCATCTATTCAATGTGCCATGGGAGCCAGGAAGGTGTCTTACTAAATTCTACCAGAAGGATTTTCAAAGTATAAGTTAATTAGTTGTATAATCCTGAAAAAGATTTACTCTATATTATAGAGAATAATATAAAAGAGACAGGCTCAATATATGCACCTTAAGAATTCTCAGGAAATCACTCAATGTAAGATCAATTTCAGCTTGAAAAGAGGGTGACTCTCCTAATAGTCAATGCTGTCTGAAGATCAAAATCCTGTGAAGAACTGGGTTCCCAGTCACTGGAGAAGCTTGAGTAACTGATTGACATGTACTGTGAAGGGACCGGCAGTTAGCGTAATGGCTATATCACTGGACTCCCATGTAGTCAACTACAGTTCGAGTCCTGACCCCATGGCTTAAACTCACATGGGCGCGTATGCATGCGTGCCCAAGATCCCGAGAGGAGAATAAAGGAGAAGGGATTGTGGAGTGACCATCCCCCCCGGGGGGTGATGTCTCACTTTCTGTCTCTCTGTGTCTCTCTGTCTTTCTGGTGAGCGCATGCACCCTATAGGAAAAAAACTCTTAAAAAATAAAAAAGACATGTACTGTGAAGACTGAACCACTGAATGAGTGCTTTGACTTGATACTCAGAAACATTTTTACTCCAAGAGTGAAATTCTGTGATTTTCAGTTAGCATAATGGCTATGTCGCTGGACTCCCATGTAGCAGGGATTGTGGCATGGCCATCCCCCTGGGGGGTGATTTCTCTCTTTCTGTCTCTCTGTCTCTGTCTTTCTGGTGAGTGCACACACCCTATAGCAAGCATCTCTCCAAAAAAAAAGAAAAAAAAAAAAGAATACCACTGCATATTGGGGTTATGGCACTAAGTCCTATACTTACAGAGTGTTAGTGGTGATATGAAGTAAAAACATCAAATGATGATTATAAACAATTTTGAAGGCACAAAGAGATTTTATGTAATGTTTAGCTACCAAACGCTCTCTGCATGAGAATCGTTATTACTATAATGCTTAGTATGGTTAAGGAAACTGATGCTCAATGAAGTTGACTGACTTGGAGATAATTATCTAATAAAGGCTGAATAAGGGTCATGATACAAAATATGGTCTTTCTGAGTCTCTTGTCTGTACTACTGCAGGATTAAGACCAAGGACAGGTAATTTTTCTTGGAGCATCTTTTTTCTGTTTGCTTTTTGGTTTGCTTTTTTTTTTTTTTTTGCCTTAAAAATGTAGAAAGTATTTTAAAATCAATGAGAATCTATATGAAAGTATTCTAATATCACACCTTGATTTTGTTTCCTTAAAAGTTCCATGCTGTGTGACAATTCCTGGCATTAGCATTAAAGCAAGCTCCTGAGGGAAACAGCAGCCTGTTTATGGTGGTATAATGTGCCATGACATCATGCCCCGATCAGAATCCATCTCTGAAAGTGTCGGTCTCACTTGTGAAGACCTTCAGGGAAACCAAGAGAGCGGGAACTGCTGATCTGCCTGTTTTGCCTTGTTCACACTTATCATCTAAATTAGTAATGCAGGGTCATTTCAAATGTGCTGCTTCAGGACTTCCTGTGGATCAGAGTTGTTACACTCTTTATGAATCTCATTTTGTAGTGAGCTAGTTGGCACCATCCAATGCCAGCTATTCAGCAGGTGAACCAGTGAGACAACAGAGACACTTAGTTGTATAACTTCTCACGAGATCAGGAGCACTAAGCTATCTTTCTCTATCATTTTTCCCATCTTCATTCTATCACCATCCCATTCTTCAGTTTCATGCAGAAAGAATTTGCTTTTTGTTTCATTTTGGTATTTTTTGACTTTTGCCTTAGGCTGAGTATGTTTGCTGGAGAGACAGAGAGATTGTCAAAGGGAAAATGAGAAATCACCCACCCCACCCCTACCTCAATCTCTTCTCCATTCTCCTCCTGAGATTCTGAGTACACACGTACACACACCTGGTGTGATTTCAAGCCAACAGGTCCAGCAACTCTAACTGTGATCTACCATGTGGGAGTCCAGCACCTTAACTACCACACCACCTGTTGGCCCCAAAGATTTTTTTTTAACCTAAAAATATCAATTTTCAGTCTCTTTAAATATGAAAACATTATTTGTTTATTTTTGTTCATTTTTCCATATTAGAGAACTGAAATGCAAAGATACCCTTCTTGCCTTGTTGGGTGCTTTTTCTGTCTGACCTTAAGGAAAGTAAAGTTCTGTGAAGCTCTGAACTTAATGGGCTAATAGGTGGATTATAAAAGAAACAAGAGGACAACAGGGCTATGCTGATTGTTTAGTAGTTTTTATCCTTTTGTTTTGTTTTTCTTCCTGGACATAGACAATTAATGTGGCTATGAAGACCATGAACTCACTAGGTTGGCATCTAGGGTTTCAAATGCAGTAGCAGAAACCTGAAGACCCAGGAGCTCATGCTGGGTAGATTGTCCTAGGATTATACTGGAAGAGTCTACCTTGTAAAGAAACAAGGCAAAAGGAATGGTTACAATTTTCTGAAGACATGAAAAAGATAAATCTTTTTGCTCCAGCCCAGCACTGAGTAAAGAAAGAAAAATTTCCATTTCCTGTGCTCAGTTGAACTCTTTTCTGTTTCAAGAAAACATGACTTCATTAGCGGTGACAATTCACCTACAGATATCTTACATACACAATTTTGTCACAATGTTCCTGATATCTGAAAAAGAGAGCCTGGAGCTCTTGGAAAACCGTGATGAAATGTCCAAACATAGCTCTCTGGAATATTTAATCTAACAAACTGGCGACTCCTACTGGCGACTCCGAGTATAGGACAATCGTTAGTGACACCTGAGCTATATACACATTAAAGTTATATAATTATACATGAAAATAGCAAGAAAATTATTCATCTGTATTTTACCAACTAAAGAATGTAAGGATCTGGGATTCCTAATACTTACAGGCATCCATTTTATTAATTCACTCAAAACCAAGTATTAATGTCAGTCCCTTTTGTGGACTCTATGGATGAATGAATGAAAGAGATGTACAAGCTATTGTAGGTTCCATGGATGGATGAGTCAGTAAGACACACGAGGTACCTGAACTGACAGTATCAACTTCCAAGTGTCTTGAGAGAAAATAAACAAGATAATTCAGAGAATACCATAAAGAAAGTAAAGCAGGATGATTACTATATAGAGATACCAGGTAAAGAGAATGAGCTATTTTACTTTGGTTGTCTCATTCAGGAAGGGATATTTTAATTGCGGCCTAAAAATCAAGACGTCTTTTGTCGTTAGTATCAGAACATTTCTGACTGAGTAACCAGTGAATCCAAATCAGGAACAGGTTTGGCATGTTTAAAAGAAAGGGCAAGGCTCTCAGGTGGCTAAGGAACTGAACTTTCACATAATCTACCAAGATTTGAGTGCCTCACCTGGTGGTCTGAAAATTTTTCTGGCACATGTGGGCAAATGCCAAAATCTCAGGATGAGAATGAAGGAGTAAGGGTAAAAGAGTGGCCTTCTCTCTTTGCTCCCTGCACCAAAAGCTGTGATTTCTCATTTTCTCTCTCATGATCACTCTCTGTCTCTCTCCAGAGAGTTCTGTGCCCTCTGCCAAAAATAAAACACACACACACACAAATATACACATAGAGGTGTGTGTGTATGTACGTATGTATGTATATATATTTATTTATATATAATTTATATATATAATATATATAATAAAATAATATATGATATAAATAAAATATAATATATTATATAATAAAACCATCACCAAAAGAAAAAAAGAAGAAGAAGGAAGGAAAGGAAAGGGCACTGTGACTGAAGTTGGAGGACGAAGAGGAAAGTGGAAAGAAATTAGATCACCAAGAGTAGGCAGAGGTGAGATCATATAGGACTTTGTAGGTCACTAAAAGGAATTTGGATGTTATCATAAATATAATGAAAAGTCATTGGCAGCTTTTAAGCAGGAGGGTAATATAATCTAACATGAGTTGCTGGATTTCTAAAATATATTTGTCTTGCAATAAGGGAAGTAAGTTGTTTTAGGGATAGAGTAGAAGCAGGAAGACCAATAAAAAGGTCATCCCAGTGATCCACACAAAAGATAATAGTGGCTTGCATTGAGACTACAGTTGGCATAATGGCTGTGTCGCTGGACTCCCACATAGTCGACCATTGTTCCAGTCCCAGACCCATTTGCACATGTACATGTGTGTCCAAGATCCAGAGAGGAGAATGGAGTAGAAGGGATTGAGGCATGGCCATCCCCCCAGGGAGTGATTTCTCGCTTTCTGTCTCTCTGTCGTTTCATTTTGGTATTTTTTGACTTTTGCCTTAGGCTGAGTATGTTTGCTGGAGAGACAGAGAGATTGTCAAAGGGAAAATGAGAAATCACCCACCCCACCCCTACCTCAATCTCTTCTCCATTCTCCTCCTGAGATTCTGAGTACACACGTACACACACCTGGTGTGATTTCAAGCCAACAGGTCCAGCAACTCTAACTGTGATCTACCATGTGGGAGTCCAGCACCTTAACTACCACACCACCTGTTGGCCCCAAAGATTTTTTTTTAACCTAAAAATATCAATTTTCAGTCTCTTTAAATATGAAAACATTATTTGTTTATTTTTGTTCATTTTTCCATATTAGAGAACTGAAATGCAAAGATACCCTTCTTGCCTTGTTGGGTGCTTTTTCTGTCTGACCTTAAGGAAAGTAAAGTTCTGTGAAGCTCTGAACTTAATGGGCTAATAGGTGGATTATAAAAGAAACAAGAGGACAACAGGGCTATGCTGATTGTTTAGTAGTTTTTATCCTTTTGTTTTGTTTTTCTTCCTGGACATAGACAATTAATGTGGCTATGAAGACCATGAACTCACTAGGTTGGCATCTAGGGTTTCAAATGCAGTAGCAGAAACCTGAAGACCCAGGAGCTCATGCTGGGTAGATTGTCCTAGGATTATACTGGAAGAGTCTACCTTGTAAAGAAACAAGGCAAAAGGAATGGTTACAATTTTCTGAAGACATGAAAAAGATAAATCTTTTTGCTCCAGCCCAGCACTGAGTAAAGAAAGAAAAATTTCCATTTCCTGTGCTCAGTTGAACTCTTTTCTGTTTCAAGAAAACATGACTTCATTAGCGGTGACAATTCACCTACAGATATCTTACATACACAATTTTGTCACAATGTTCCTGATATCTGAAAAAGAGAGCCTGGAGCTCTTGGAAAACCGTGATGAAATGTCCAAACATAGCTCTCTGGAATATTTAATCTAACAAACTGGCGACTCCTACTGGCGACTCCGAGTATAGGACAATCGTTAGTGACACCTGAGCTATATACACATTAAAGTTATATAATTATACATGAAAATAGCAAGAAAATTATTCATCTGTATTTTACCAACTAAAGAATGTAAGGATCTGGGATTCCTAATACTTACAGGCATCCATTTTATTAATTCACTCAAAACCAAGTATTAATGTCAGTCCCTTTTGTGGACTCTATGGATGAATGAATGAAAGAGATGTACAAGCTATTGTAGGTTCCATGGATGGATGAGTCAGTAAGACACACGAGGTACCTGAACTGACAGTATCAACTTCCAAGTGTCTTGAGAGAAAATAAACAAGATAATTCAGAGAATACCATAAAGAAAGTAAAGCAGGATGATTACTATATAGAGATACCAGGTAAAGAGAATGAGCTATTTTACTTTGGTTGTCTCATTCAGGAAGGGATATTTTAATTGCGGCCTAAAAATCAAGACGTCTTTTGTCGTTAGTATCAGAACATTTCTGACTGAGTAACCAGTGAATCCAAATCAGGAACAGGTTTGGCATGTTTAAAAGAAAGGGCAAGGCTCTCAGGTGGCTAAGGAACTGAACTTTCACATAATCTACCAAGATTTGAGTGCCTCACCTGGTGGTCTGAAAATTTTTCTGGCACATGTGGGCAAATGCCAAAATCTCAGGATGAGAATGAAGGAGTAAGGGTAAAAGAGTGGCCTTCTCTCTTTGCTCCCTGCACCAAAAGCTGTGATTTCTCATTTTCTCTCTCATGATCACTCTCTGTCTCTCTCCAGAGAGTTCTGTGCCCTCTGCCAAAAATAAAACACACACACACACAAATATACACATAGAGGTGTGTGTGTATGTACGTATGTATGTATATATATTTATTTATATATAATTTATATATATAATATATATAATAAAATAATATATGATATAAATAAAATATAATATATTATATAATAAAACCATCACCAAAAGAAAAAAAGAAGAAGAAGGAAGGAAAGGAAAGGGCACTGTGACTGAAGTTGGAGGACGAAGAGGAAAGTGGAAAGAAATTAGATCACCAAGAGTAGGCAGAGGTGAGATCATATAGGACTTTGTAGGTCACTAAAAGGAATTTGGATGTTATCATAAATATAATGAAAAGTCATTGGCAGCTTTTAAGCAGGAGGGTAATATAATCTAACATGAGTTGCTGGATTTCTAAAATATATTTGTCTTGCAATAAGGGAAGTAAGTTGTTTTAGGGATAGAGTAGAAGCAGGAAGACCAATAAAAAGGTCATCCCAGTGATCCACACAAAAGATAATAGTGGCTTGCATTGAGACTACAGTTGGCATAATGGCTGTGTCGCTGGACTCCCACATAGTCGACCATTGTTCCAGTCCCAGACCCATTTGCACATGTACATGTGTGTCCAAGATCCAGAGAGGAGAATGGAGTAGAAGGGATTGAGGCATGGCCATCCCCCCAGGGAGTGATTTCTCGCTTTCTGTCTCTCTGTCTTTCTGGTGAGCACATGTGCCCTATAGCAAAAACCTCTCAAAAAAATAATAATAGTAGTGGCTTGTATTAGCATAAAGACAGAAAAAAAATAGAGAGATGGGTTTGAAATATACTTTGAAATCGAGCCATAAGAATTTGCTCAATGTTTTCCATGTCAGTTATGAAGGAAAGGAAAGAAAAAAGTAGATGAGGTGTAGATTGTATTTAAAGCCATCAGAGTAAATGAATTCCCTTAGTGAGATAATTCCTGGCAAAAATGATATAAAGTCTAATACTGAGCCTTTTAAAAATCAACGTCATGTATTTAAAATCACAAAGAAATTTCTCTTCATTACAGATTCCTAAGTGTTTGGCTTTCAAGACTTGAGCAGTGGCAATATTTACTTAGTGAGATGGTAAATATAACTTTGGCATAGGAGTAATCAAAAGTTCTGTTTTGGTCATGTTAGCTTTGAGATTTCTGTTTGAAATTCTAAAGGAAATTTCAAGTATACCATTGGACATCATCTTGGAATGTGATTCCCTTAGCTATTCACTACAATCCCAGAATGGACTGAGAGAGCATAGTGCACTGTGATAAATTATAGCTCTAACCATAGGGAAGGTGAATAAAGTATCCATAGGTATAAATAGTGCCTACCCTTAAATCATTAGAGTTCTATTACAGGACTGTCAGAAAGAATCACTTACCAATGAGATAGTGCAGGAGTTATCCCAATCTCTCTTAAATGTCTGTGATTTCAGATATTCTACAATGCACCATAACTGACCTGTTAGAAAGAGTTCGGGGCCATTTGTACTGGACTACACATGTATTTAGGCTTGCTATTATTATTTGTTGGTGAAAGTAAACTGTTAGTAGGTATTGTTCTCAGTATGTAGGTTAAATAACTGAATTGTTAAATGTGAACAATTAAAACAATCTTCCTAGCTCTAATACCTTAGTCTGCTCAGATTGCTGTAACAAATGACTATAAACTGAGTAAAGTATAAGCAACAGAAATTGATTTCTCATAGTTCTAAAAACCAGGAGTCCAAGAGCAAGTTGCTGACAAATTCTGTACTTGATGAGGGTGCGCTTTTTCATAGATTGTGCCTTCTTGTGTCCTCACATAGTAGAAGAGACACGACATCTCTCTAAGGCTCATTTGTTTTGTTTGTGTGTTTATTTATTTCTGGGGGAGTGGAGGGTAGGCACCCTTGACATCTTCATGCCACAATCCTCTCCCTAGTCCTACAGCCACTTCAGATTGCAGGTGAACCTGACACAACCTGGTAGACTTGGGATGTGAGTCCAGAGCCTTTCTATACAGCCTCCAGGATTCAGTAGCATTTCCCCTACTGCCTGTGCCACCCCAGTTGGGCTTAGGGTTCCTTTTATAAGAGCAATAATCCTTTATCTAATTGCCTCCCAGAAACCCCACCTCCTGGTATCACTACCCTGTGATTAAGTTTCATCATACGAGGTTTAGAGGCTCACAAACCTTCAGAGCATAGCAGCAAGGTGTCTTATTTTCTAACATACAGAGACCCTCAACAACTGAAATGGCTTAGGCCTCTCTTAGTCTCTGAGAAGACATGAGACCTGACATACTTACAATGGCGAGTAGAAACAATCAATGTCACCAGGATTGATTTTCAGTGTAGATGCTATAAAAAGTGCTTAGAGGATTGCATCATAACTCTAGACCTCATCTTTTTTATCATTTTTAAGAATTTACTATAGGGCATGTGTGCTGATTAACAGGAATAAAGAGAGATGGTGGGGCAGGTAGGAGGAGGAAGGTGAGAAAGTGTGGCCCAGCCACAGTGGTGTGGACTGCTAAGACACTGCTTCCAGGCTGAAACCACAGGGGGTCTCTGAGTCACCTGTAATTCTAGTGACTCCGAGAGGCTGAGGCAGGAAGATTGTGAGTCCCAGGTTAGCCGGGAGTCCAGGGAAGTATAGTGAGGCTCTCAAAAAGACACATAGTTATAGTCCCAGCTGGGAGACTGAGGCAGAAGGACCATAACATGGTAAGATTCTGTCAAAAAAAAAAAAAAAAGAAAAGAAAGAAAGAAAGATAGTAAGAAAAAGAAATAAAAAAGAAGTCAAAGAAAGAAAAGAAAGTAGAAGCAATAATTCCATTTTAAAGCATCTTAAAGTATCCCACTTGTTTAAAAAAAAAAAAAAAGTGTGGGAAGTCAGGGCCTCTTTCCTGTGTAAACTCATTTGGCCACCCCAACACACGCAAAGTACCAGAACAGGGCTCCATGTGCTTGATATTTCCGCAGTTTCTCATTGCCCTCACTCTATCACAAATAACTATTCATATGCATAGCATATGGAGAGGGAAGATGTGACTTATAATTGATGGTCATGAAAGTGCTCATTACTGTAGTAACTTTAAGGAGAGGTCTGGAGGAAATCAGGAACTATATATGTGGTTCTCCAGAGGAGAGTGCCAGGCCAAGGAAGCAGAAGAAACAAAACTACACAAAACTCAGTGAGGCTAGAATAGAATAATCAAAGCAGAAAGTAGACGATGAAAAAACTGTAGATGCCTAATTACTTAGGAACTTGTAACCCTCAACTCCTAGCATGGGAGGATTCTGAGAAAAGGAATGTGGTGAGCTGTTTTAGGCTTTATAGGATCGCTCCAGCAGCTATGATAAAAATCCATTATGGGAAGCCCACAAGTGCAAAACAAGTGCAAGAATACCAGTTAAAAGATTATGAAAAATAATCCCGTTAAGACGGCAGTGTCTTAAACTGGGGGTTTAACTGCCAAGGCAGTTAGAATAGCCAGTTGTGATACAAAAGTCCCCTTTATGCACAGGAAATGCATTCCAAGACCCCCAGTGGATTCCTGAAACCAAGAATAGTAGCTCACCCTATATATACTGTTTGTCTTACACATACACAACTGTAATAAAGTTTAATATATAAATTAGGCTCAGTGGCAGATTATTAATAACAACTACAAATAAAATTGAACAGTTAGGGTCAGCCAGTGGAATGGTTAAGGTGACTGGATCCCACATGGTCAACTGTGCTTTTTGATATCAGATCAGGTGGCTTGAAAAACAGAAGGCATGTGTGCTCAAAATCTGGAGAGGAGAATAAGGAGAAGAAACTGCAGTGTAGCCATCTCCTCTAAGGGATACTTTCTCATTTTTTCTCTCTGGCAAGTATATGAGCCCCAAAGCAAATATTTTAAAAATTGAACAATTGTAACAATATATTCTAATAAAGTTATAACAACGTGGTCTCTCTGTCTCTCAAAATACCTTATTGTACTGTACTCCCATTTCTTCTTGTGGTGATGTTAGATAATAAAATGCCTATGTTAGGAGATGAAGTGGGATGAATGATACTGAGACAGGAATTAGGCCCCACTGACAGGTAGATAGGTTAAGGGCCTCAAAATGAAGTCATTGTCTTATTCTTTTTAATGATATTTCTGGGTTTTTCCTCTGTGCTTAATGTACAGTATATACCCCTGCACATGTACATTATGACTCCTTGTTAATGAGGCAAGAGACAGGGACATTAAACACACAGACAGGGTAAGAGCCCAAGATAGAGTCACTGTAGTTATGTTTTCACAGCCAAAAGATGGCTGCATTGGGACTCAAAGCAACTGTAACTAAGGGCAACAGTTTCTATTTAGTAACTATAGTCTAGCAAGAAGTACAGATCACTATGGTCTGATGACCACACAAAGAATAGGGTAATAAATCACTCAGACTACCATGTAACTGTTTCTAAGTCCCACTCTCTTATCAGAAAGCCAGCCCATTGCTTGGACTGCTAGATACAACCCTTCCCCTAACACACACCTCTAGCTCCCCCCTGGTAACCCATTTAGGACCCCTCCTTGCTAGGGAGCCCTATTATTCCTTCCCTCTCCTAATTAACTCCACCTTGTTATCCCCTCTCTGTGTCCACATCTCTAATTCTTTGTGAGTATGGGACAGGAACCAGCACTGATGTTGGGTCTGATCACCCAGCACTTCCATGTCAATAAAGGCATGGTTAAAATTATAGACATGATTAACACTTATGACTTGTTTACTTCTTGAAATTTTTCATTTTGTATTTTAAGACTGTGGTTGACCATGGATAATTAAAAATTGTAGAAAGCATATCTGCAGATGAGGCACTACCGTATCTTGAGAGTAGACTTAAAGGATTTGCTGATAAATTGAATTTGTCATGTGATAGGAAGAAAGAAATCCAGGATGGCTTTAAGTTTTTGGCCTGAGCAAGTTACTATTTACTAAGATAAGCAAGGATCAAATGGCATAAGACCTGAAATAAATTATTCCAGAGGATTAAGACTAGTAAAATGTATGTTCAAGTAAATTTGTTTTCAGAATTAGAATTCTATACTCTGTTTGGTCACTGAAAACTAAACCAAATTATGTTTAATAATAACTCAGTCTAATTCCTTTTAGTGAGGAATGTTCTATAACTTTTTACATTCCCTCTTTTAATTCTCTGTAACTTTTATTGTGTTGTCCTTTTGTTCTTGTTATAATATTAATTTTCTTCTAAAAAATCTCAAATACATTTTGAAATTAGAGCAATAAAGAAAATAAAAACAATGTTTCCTACAGTCTGACTTTACTAGCAATTTCAATGCCCATATCTCTTTGAAATTCAGTATATTTTTATACTGAAATATAATAGATGAAAGAGAAGATTAAAAATGTATACTATTTCCTAAAAGGTTATAAACCTATGAATAAAATTTTTCACATTTCCAATGCAAAATGAAATTTCTTCATAGTAATAAAATATTACAAGTGAATTATTTTTAGTTAATCATTAATGGTTTCAGAAATAAACCTGATATTTATATTTTAAAATATCTGTGAATTGTTCAAGGATCATACATTCCTGTTGTATGAGATGTTACTCCTATACTTGCCCAGACTACAAACAAGGTGCACAGTAATTAAGTCTCCAGGGATGGTATAGCATCTCCTGATATAATACATACTGCAATTACAGCAAAGATGTCAAATAGGAGTCTGTCAATAAAACAATATTTGAACTACATCTGAATTAAAATATTTCTAATCCTATTATCATAAATAGCAAAAGAAAGAGAGGTAATATGTAGTCTCAATTTATACTTTTGGCAAGCCACACATAGACTTCGCACAATTAGAAACCACCTATACAGCTATACACAGATCTCACAATTGAAAACCACTTATTCAGCCATAGACAAACTTATCATAATTAGAAACTGCTTGAAAACTTCAAGAACAATCTTACAGAAATAATATCAATGTGCCTATTTACACATATACATTTCATTGTAGCAATGTTATGTTAACAACAGGATAAAAGATATCAGACAAAAAATTACATCCTTTTCTATTTATACATAAAAGTAACTGACTTAAATGTTTGCATAGTCTCCTTCGGACTCTATCTATACAAATACATTATTTATATCCTACGGTTATAGTAGATGTGTTTCATATTTCCTTTTTACCTAGCAATATGTTATATGTATATTTACATGTTCTTACATAGTCTTTATAAATTATAATGTAATTACTCCATATTATTTGTTTCCATAGAACCTTCATTATCTCATTTTTAATATTAGATATTGACATTAACTCTATGTTTTGAAAATATGGTAAAAACAATATATACTAAATTATATGTAGGTACATAAGTTATTTCATTCTTTTAATTAAGATTTACACATGAAATATAGTGTATGGATTTCAATTTTTTGTTTTATTTGTATTTTAATTTTATTTTTCATGAACTTTTTGAAGTCCCTAGTATGAATCTTATTTTAAAATAGTTATGCCTTATTGGACCAAAGTCTTTTTTTTTTTTTTTTGGAGAGATTTTCACTGTAGGGCGCGTGCGCTCGCCAGACAGGCAGATAGAGACAGAAAGCGAGAAATCACCCTCCAGGGGGGATGGTCACGCCGCAATCCCTTCTCCTCCATTCTCCTCTCGGGATCTTGGGCATGCACGCACACACGTCCGGCGTGAGTTTTAAGCCACCGGGTCCGGGACACGAACCGCGGTCGACCACGTGGGAATCCAGCGACATAGCCATTACGCTAGCTGCTGGTTCCCGGGACCAAAGTCTTTTTACATATATTAACAACTATCGAATTCTTAAATTACTGTAAGTAAAATATTTTCATGTTGCTTTCCTACTGACTGTCTAATGATAGAAGTTACCATTCCATTATCTTATATACTTTGAATGTTAATGACTTTGGCATTCCCAGTAGATATGTATTTGCCTGTTTCCCAGAGGGCTAAGAATACATGTCAACTTTGGTTTGACATGTGAACATCTTCATCTCACCTTTGCCAACAAGGGTTCCTGGGGCAGTTACCCATTCTAAGTCTCTTTGGCTGAGATTTTATAATAGTTCTTCCTTTAAGTTAAACCATGATTTAAATTCCTGAGAATGAGTGACAGATACCCTGCTGATGCTTAACAGGAACTCACGCTCTTTAATTAAAAGTGAAAAATCTCCTTTCCCCTACCATTTGAACTATAATTACATGTAGGAATTACTACTGTGTTTGCTCAGAACATGCCCAGAAGACATAAATGGGTAAAGTTCTGCACAGGGCACTGGATCTTAAACTAAGACAATGCTCAGTCTGTCATTGAACAGGCCTTTGTTGGGTTCCTGCTGTGTGCAAGGTCGCTTGTTGCTGCTAAATCTCTAATGGCCAGAGGCAGTTTATTTAATATCTTTATATTTCATGTTTTTCATCAGCAAGTGAGGATATTTTTAAATCCTAGTGTCTCTATATATTGTTTCAAAATACCTATGAATGATTTTGCAAAAGTTAGTATAATCTGGCTTGTACAACAGGAATAATATCACTTATACTGTATCTCCAGGTTGTCAAAATTATAGAATGGGGGGCCAACAGGTGGAGTAGTGGTTAAGGCACTGGACTCCCATGTGGCAGACTTCAATACAAGTTCTGGGCCCGGTAGCTTGAAACTCATGCTAGGCACATGTGCATGCATTCCCAAAATCCAAAAAGGAGAATAGAGGAGAAGGAAATGTGGCATGACCATCCTCCCCAGGGAGGTGATTTTCACTCTCTGTCTCTCCTTCTCTCTCAGTCTCTCCAGGGAGCACCCATGCCTTATAGCAAATATCTCTCAAAAAAAACATATATATGTATGTGTGTGTATATATATATATACATATATATATATATGCACGTATATATATATATATATATATATATGTATGTGTATATATATATAAAGGCTTACCAGGGAGAGAGAGAGAAAGAGAAAAAGTAAGTGAGAAATCATCTCCCAAGGAAGACAGTCATAGTGCAATCTCTTATCACCTCTAGGGATTTCACACACACACACACACACACACACACACACACACATGCGTTCATCATGTTTTTCAATCTGCCAGATCCAGGACTTGAACCATGCTGTAAGTCATGTAGGATCCAGTGCCTTTATCACTATGCCACCCACTGCCCCCCAAATAAAGTTTCTTAATGTGGCTAAATGAACATAAATACTTAGAATATGAGAAATGGTAGTGTGGTGGTTAAAGTACTGGACTCCCACATGGCTGACTGTGGTTTGAGTCCCAAACCGGGCAACTTGCTTTCTCACTTTCCCTTTCTCTCTCTCTCAGCCTCTCTCCAGTCAAATTTAAAAATAATAATAATACTGAAAAATAAAATTAAATAATTAAAAAGAAAGAAAGAAATGCTTAAGGCACTGACCATAACAACATTTTTAGGTGTGTTAAGTATACGTACTACATGATATGTCTCTGACAACATATGATCAATACTAAGATAAACAGGTTAAATAGGTAAAGATAAATGTCTCAGCTAGGACAAGTGCCCCAGTATTGAACAAATGACACATGCTATCACTGTGAAGGAAAGAGAAAAATTATGGCCACTCACGATGCCTGGAAAAGCCCAAACATAAGCTTCTATAACCTTGTTGATAAAGGTATTTCATAAAATATTCTTAGGAAGACAGCAAAATTGATATGAAATTTAGTTTCAGGAATTGGGTCAGCAGGTGATATTAGGAAAGTATGCTAGAAACTCTCATCTTCCAGCAAGTTTCTGGCCCTAAGGAAAATAATTGGCATAAACCAAGTAGATGACTCAGCATATGAGTCCCTTGGCAAGGGAATACTTAGATTAAAACTTCAATTTTTATATTAGTGTGTGTGTGTATGTGTGTGTGTGTGTGTGTGTGTGTGTGTGTGTTAATAGACAAAGTAACTGGGCCAGTACTAATAAGAAAGAATCCAGCCATAAACATTTGGGGGAATCATTAAAAGAAGGAGTAGACTTGAACTTCTTGGTAATTTTGTTGTCAACATGAGTTGAAGTTTGGCTGGTATGAAGTTGGGGTGTATTGAGCATAAAGTAGGTTTTATAATAATAGAAAGGAGGTAACAGAGAAATCTTGCAGATGCTGGTCTATGCCATCCTTCAGATTAGAGAAAATAACTTCAAGTCTCAGCTGATTGGAGTTAAGATCAATAATTCACTCATTCATACCTAGCACGTCATCTTGTACATAAGGACATATGAATTAATACTGGTAACACAGAACTGGGGAAACAGGGCCAGGGTCAACACAGCAAGGGTTTAGCTATTTGATATTGACTTTGTGTGTGTGTGTGTGTGTTAATAGACAAAGTAACTGGGCCAGTACTAATAAGAAAGAATCCAGCCATAAACATTTGGGGGAATCATTAAAAGAAGGAGTAGACTTGAACTTCTTGGTAATTTTGTTGTCAACATGAGTTGAAGTTTGGCTGGTATGAAGTTGGGGTGTATTGAGCATAAAGTAGGTTTTATAATAATAGAAAGGAGGTAACAGAGAAATCTTGCAGATGCTGGTCTATGCCATCCTTCAGATTAGAGAAAATAACTTCAAGTCTCAGCTGATTGGAGTTAAGATCAATAATTCACTCATTCATACCTAGCACGTCATCTTGTACATAAGGACATATGAATTAATACTGGTAACACAGAACTGGGGAAACAGGGCCAGGGTCAACACAGCAAGGGTTTAGCTATTTGATATTGACTTATTTAGCTGCTGTTAATAGAAACTATAAATTAGTACATTTGTAACTGTACACATCAGTGGAAGTATATGACACTATCTGAACATGTATAAATATAGTTATGACTCACTCCAGTTTCTAAAAAATAAAATTATAATAAAGTTTCTTAATTTATAACCCTCCATTATGTATAAACAACAGTAATTACTAGTTGAGGCTATATATTTATTTATCAGTTTATTTATTTCTTCTATGAATCAGAGAGCAAGAGAGAGAGAGAGAGAAAATGCATCCCCAATAGCGTTCCAATGCCACGATCCATCCTTAGCCATCAGTCAGCCCTGTGCACATTGTCTGTTCAGGGAAGTGTCCAGACTTGAACCAGGAACCTTCCACGCCTCTCAGAGCATCACATGCGACTGATGTGTCACTATATGGCCCCAAAACTGCTACACCATACTCTTTTTTTAATAAAAATAATCATAACAACAATAACAATAGCTAACACCGAGAGCTTACACTGCCACAGAACTTATTCTAACATGTAACATATTAACCCTAGTATTCCTGAAAACAATGACATGAATTAGAAATTATTATTTTCCCATTTTATAGACAAAGTTGCCAAGTGACTTATCAAAGAACACATCATTTGAGTTAAGGCCAGGACATTAATCCAAAAAAATGGATTCCAGAGTATTGTGGTAAAAAACTGTTTTCCTTAAAAACAAACAAAAATAAAATAAAACATACAATTCAAAAGAAATCTGAGCTCATTTTAAATATTCACTTGCAATAGAATTGATTATTTCACCTGAAACTAAGCCTGTATGTTAGCCAAAGAAAAAAAAAGGAAGAATAAGCAATTGAAACAAGGTATATATTACTAGGTAAATTTTTGTCCAGAAATCACACAAAGAAAGTAAAATGCAAGTGTTTGAGAACAAATATTTTGGATACAGAGTACTGACATGACATTTAAACTATTGTGTATGCCATAGAGTGTGTAAGCATATGCCTGAGAGTGAGAGAGAGGGAAAAAGAGAAAAATTCCCAATGGGGCCTGGTGATGCTGCAATCCACTTTCCTCCAGTTCTTTATCCTGTCAGAATCCTGGGCACATACATGAGCACCCAGTATGAAGTCAATAGGACCTGGAGCTAGACCCCAGTTGGTCACGTGGCGTCCAGTTTCTGCAGTCAATGCCTGCTACACCACAGCACTGGCCTGACAGTCACACTATGTTTTTTTTTTTTTAATTATTTTTCATTTAGTTGACCAATTTGAGTTCTAGACCCAGCAGCTTAAAACTCACACTGGATGTATGTGCGTGGGTGCTAAAGATCCTGAAAGGAAAATGGAGGAAAAGGGATTGTAGCGTGCCATCCCCTGGGAGGGTGATTTCTGGCTTTCTGTCTCTCTGTTTGTCTCTCTGGAGAGCACATGTGCCCGTCAGCAAAAATATCTCTCAAAAAAAAAAAAAAGAAAGAAAGAAAAAGAGAGAGAGAGAGAAAGAAAAAGGAAGGAAGGAAGGAAGGAAGAGAAAGAAAGGAGGAAAGGAAGGAAGGACAGGGAAGAAAGGGAAGAAAGGGAAGAAAGGGAGAAAGAAAGAAAGGAAGAAAGAAAGAAAGAAAGACAGAAAGAAAGAAAGAAATTAATTAATTAATTAATTCCTGGGAGTGCTATGTACAATATGCAAAAATGAGCATGTTTTTCTAAGCAATAAGAGCCCTCTCATCAATAGGAATGTTCATAATTACCTATGAATTCATAGGGACAAACATTTTCAAAGAATCGTTAGCCAGTTATTTATTTACTATCCTGGAGAAGTACAAAAAGAAACTAATTACTTCACATAGTGGTTCTCAAACTCAAGGTGCATCAGAATCACCTAGAAGACTTTGAATCAGAGATGCTGGGACCTCTCAGGGATTTTCTGATTCAGGGAGCTGAGAATCTTCGTTCTAACGAATTCCCAGCTAATGGTAATGATGCTGTTAGTCTGTGTCTATTCTTAGCATCACTGCCCTACAGTCTGTTCTATGACAAGCAGTTCAATCAATTAAAGCAGCAGTCTGAGGAAGCCCAATCATAGGTTTGAGTCTAAAAGTGGCCAGGAGAGCAGCAATTCTTACTCATGTTCTTTAATAGATGTGTGTCATTGGTCTAAGGTTGAGAGAGAGAGAGGGTGGCTGAACGATTACCAGTCAATAGCCATTATTTTTTAAAAGGATTCAGTACACATGCTCTATAATTATGAATCAATTGTATCATCTTCACATAGAAGAGGCTGTACATTATGCTGAATTAACCCCATGGGGCACTAATGCTGAACTGTTAGCTGGACAATTGTGGTTTACCTTTTGATTATTTTTCCCTAATTTCAAAACAAGAAATATGTCCTTTCTCCATTTTTAAATAAAAGGTCTTTGACATTTTTTGGTATTTCTGCATCATTGCTGCTTTTTCCACATTTATGCAATTAGAATAATCTAAAAGTATTATGCATGTTGTGCCTTACAAATTTTTCACAATCGAAAGTATCACTGATATTCTTAGTAGTGGTCAACAACTGTGTATAATTCTTTGGTAAACTGAGTGCTTATTTTTGTCATTATTTAAATAGTGGATTTTATATTGTGCTTGACTTTTTTTAATATGATTGCTACTGAGTTTTGTATTCCTAATAAACAAGCCCAGAGGTCAGTTTAGTTTTATTTATTTTGTAGTCTAGGCTCTTTACAGGTCATTTCTTTCTAATGTCAATCTATTATATTTCACATTTAAAAAAAATTTTTTCTCAAAAACTTTGAACTCTTGTAGAAAACTGTCTATATTGGCACCCTTTTATCCAGATGATGAGTTTAGCAACAAAATAAATATGAAGATAGTGCCAATATTTTAAATGTTCATCCTAAATTTGATCAATTTGGTAGTGAGAAATATCTGTCACATTATTAATTAGTATTATGTAGCAAACAGGATTGTTTGGTGGAGACCATTAATTTTCATCTGCTTTTTATGACCTTGAGAATACCACTTTGATTGAATCAGTCAGTCTGTTTACAAGGGAAATAATGTGTGTGTAGGCAAAAACTTATTCCAGTGCTAAAGCATTGGAACATGCTGTTTTCAATCTTAGTTGTGTGGAATAAACTGTGAGCCCTGACTTCTAAATTCTAAATATTCTTTCAGTACTAGTAACAACTATTTCTAAAATGTGATTTTATAATCAGAAAAGTCTAAAAGCTAGAAATAATTTATATTACCATATATGCATATATATTTGTTTTCTTATCTAAATTTATCTTCATTTTACTGTCCAGCAACCTGCTCAGTGGAAACCAATTTTCATTCATTTATTTTATCATATATAATTGTGTGGTTTTTTTATATGAAATTATTTGGTTTACCTACTCTGTCTATTGAATACTTTATTCCAACACATTTAAAATTAAACTAAAAGATTAGAAAGTTATTTTTAATTGTGTAGTAGGTTATTGCATTTATTTTTATAATTTATTTTGAAATAATTTTAAACTTTTAGAAAGACTTCAAGAGCTGTGCAAATCTGCCCATATGCCCTGATTCTTTCTAAGTTATTTAAATTATTTGCTTATTTATTTTTGGCCATAGAGTGTGTGCACTAGCCTAAGAGAGACTAGCATATACACTAACCTGAGAGAGGAAGAGAGAAAGTGAGAAATCACCCCCCGGGGAGGGGGGGATAGCCAAGCTGCAATGCATTCTCCTGGGATTTGGGGTATGCAAGCATACATGCCTGGTATAATTTTCAAGCTACCAGGTCCAGCACCCCACCCTGGTTGGCCATGTGGAAGTCCAGTGCCTCAACCACCAGCTGGTCCTACCCTGATTCTTAATTATGAACATTTTACTCTCTCTCCTTGCTCATACACAAGATATTAAGATAGTCCCCATTATTTCCAACACACTAATATGTAGTTCCCACAAACAAAGACATTCATATTTTATTATGCCTTTAGTCCTCCCAATCAGGAAAAAAACATTAACAGCATAATTCTATGCAGATCACAGAACACAAATCAAATATATCAACAGTCAATTACATCTTCTTATCTTTTCTGATTCAAACCAATCTAGGAATTAGGTATTGCACCAGGTTGTTATGTCACCTCATGCCCTATCAGTTTTGAATAGTTTCTCGGTTTTTTGTTTGTTTTGTCTTTCATCATACAGACAGTTGTAATGAATACAGACATTTCATTGTGTTAAATAATCATCATCCAGGGTCCATCTGATGTTTTCTTATGACCAGGCTATATATCCAGAGCTGGAATATCACTGGAGTGAAGTACTCTCCTCAGGGCATCAGGAGACAAATGATGTTGGTTATGTTAAACATGGTAATCTGGTCAAGTTATTATCTGCCAAATTTCTATATCAGAGAGTGAGTGTATTTTCTTTTTTAATTATTTTTTGGAATGATACTACAAACTATGCTAATATGCTGTCCCTAATTAAACTCATCTTCTAGCTTTAAAATACATTAGAAATTCCTAAATATGTTATTACTTTCATAGCTGGTGGTATTGATTGGATTATGGTTTGGTCCTAAGGTTTCGCATGTAAAAGTTGGCCATTAATATAATGACACTGGTAGGTAGCAGGACCTTTTAGAAGACCAACTTTTAATGTGGGTAGACAAACTTGCCTTGCCAGATAAGACTGGCATGTGTCAGTGAATTGAAATGTGGGTAGGCACCTCCAATCACCAGGGAGCCTCGGAAGGACAACAGAGGAGCAGAGAAGTCGGTTTCATCTTTCTCCCTCTCTGTGCACATGGCCACTGACCTGTTTATCTTGGCCATGCTGTCATAGTGCCAGAAGCTGGCCAGATGGCAGACCCATGCTCTTAGGCTTTCCAGGCCCCAGAATCATGAGTTAAATAAACCTCTACTTTTACAAATCACTCATTTTCAGATATTTCTGTTTAGCAAGACAGTAATAAACTAAAACAGCTGACAAACAGTACAACATATTCTGATAGTTAAATTTTCCCAGATTTCCCTGGACACCCAAAATTATTCCTGTATGCTTTTGCTATGTTCTCATCTTTTTGAGCATTTTCTTATTTTGGCACAAGATGTTCCAAGCAGATGCATTTTATACTTTCCCTGACCCAGCCCTAGAATCAACCACTTGTCAAAAGGAGCCCTGGTTTCTCTCAAATGAGAAGGGTATTTGGAAATGAAGATTTTATTACTCAGCGTGCTCATGGCTGCTGGGACACCATTACTTCTAGGTCTTCTCAAGAGAGACAGAGATAAGAAAAAATAAACAAATAAATTGCATATTATATATATATATA
>NW_006159624.1:2666393-2673511 GCF_000334495.1 Tupaia belangeri chinensis
TATATATATATATGAATTCTATCTATGGATATATACTAAAAACCCTCTAGTAGCACTTATATTTTCAATTACAATTCAAGACAGTCAAGTAATTTCTGTATTTGTAAATCCCTTTCTAGCATACATTATTCATTATTCTCAGTATACTTACTAGTTTATTTTCTGCCACCTCATTGCCACCTTCTTCCTTGTCAGTCGCTCTGTAGCCTCTCTTGACACCAACATACCACCACCTTCACAGCCATTAGACCTGCAGCCACCTCTGGCACCATTTCCTCCTCTATGGGACATGCTGCCAGCTCCCCTAATAGCCATTCACCGCCTCACCCCTCCCCGGCTTCCTCAGCCATTAGACATGCTGTCACCTCTGTGCACTCTTCCTCCTCACTCCTTTTGGACACTTGACAGCCACTGTATTTTAATCTTCTGTATACCAAAGAATGATAACTTACAGTGAAAGATGACCTTACATTGTGAATAGTGCCAAAGCAAAAGGTATTTCTGTAGGTTGAGAAATTAAAGATGATTTGAAGATGATAAAAACAGCTAGAGTTCAAGTGAGGTTAGAAACAATGCGACCTTGGGTTTCTGTCCTTACCATCTCTAAAGTAGCAATTATCTTCTGTTACTCTATTCCACATGTACGTCTCATCAATTGTCAACAGTGTTCAGTACTGCTAACCACTCCTTCTTGGGAAAACTGCTTTCCATTGCCTTCTACACCCATACTTTTGAAGAGTAAAGAAATTAGAATTTTTTTTCCAGTATACCACAATATTGTGAGTTAGGTGACAGCATAAAGACAGATCTTGAAATTATCATAAATTGCCCTAAAATACTTTATTTCTTCAAAACAATGCAAGAACCTTGTATCAGTACATTTTTAAATACCATCTTTTGACCCTCATCTTATTGTCATGTATTTTGCATCTAAGTACACTATAACTTTCCCACTACATTCTTAGTATTTTAAATTTAAATTGTTAAGAGATAAATTTACATACACACACACAGAATTTTTTTTTTTAATTCTATATATGGGACCAGCAGTTAGCATAATGGCTATGTCGCAGGACTCCCATGTAGTCAACCACGGTTTGCATCCTGGACTTGGTGGTTTAAAACTCACACCGGGTGTATGTGTGTGTGCATGCCCAAGATCCCGAGAGGAGAATGGAGGAGAAGGGATTGTGGCGTGGCCATATCCCTCCTGGGGGGTGATTTCTCACTTTCTGTTTCTTTGTCTCTCTCTGTCTGGTGAGCGCACGCACCCTATAGGAAAAACCTCTCAAAAAAAAAAAAAATTCTATATATTTCATACTACTTTTGCCTGTCCTGAGGTTCTTCATTCTTGCCTAAAATTTCTGACTTTTATAGGTATAATTTCCTCTTATATTAAGGAATTTCTTATTTTGTAATTTTGTAATATGTATCTTTTAGAGATAAAATCCATTATTGTGGTTGGTCTAGAAATAGCTTTCTATTACCTCCTATTTTTGTTTGTTTGTTTGGTTTTTTTGGAGAGGTTTTCGCTATAGGGCGCATGCACTCGCCAGACAGACAGATAGAGACATAGAGACAGAAAGCGAGAAATCACCCCCCCGGGGGGATGGTCACACCGCAATCCCTTCTCCTCCATTCTCCTCTCGGGATCTTGTCTCTGTCTGGTGAGCGCACGCACCCTATAGGAAAAACCTCTCAAAAAAAAAAAAAATTCTATATATTTCATACTACTTTTGCCTGTCCTGAGGTTCTTCATTCTTGCCTAAAATTTCTGACTTTTATAGGTATAATTTCCTCTTATATTAAGGAATTTCTTATTTTGTAATTTTGTAATATGTATCTTTTAGAGATAAAATCCATTATTGTGGTTGGTCTAGAAATAGCTTTCTATTACCTCCTATTTTTGTTTGTTTGTTTGGTTTTTTTGGAGAGGTTTTCGCTATAGGGCGCATGCACTCGCCAGACAGACAGATAGAGACATAGAGACAGAAAGCAAGAAATCACCCCCCCGGGGGGATGGTCACACCGCAATCCCTTCTCCTCCATTCTCCTCTCGGGATCTTGGGCACGCATGCACACGCGCCTGGCATGAGTTTTAAGCCACTGGGTCCGGGACACAAACTGCGGTCAACTACGTGGGAGTCCAACGACATAGCCATGACGCTAACTGCAGGTTTCCTTACCTCCATTTTTGAAGATTATTCTGCTTCATATGAAATTATGGGTCAATAGTTAGGGATTTTTCTTTTCCCTTTAACACATTGGAGATGTGGTTCTATTGTCCTCAAGCATTCATTTGTTCTCATAAGAAGTCAGTCATAATTGATACTGTTGTTCCCAGTATAGACTGGCTTTCTGCTCTATCTGCTTTCAAAGCTGTGTCTTCATCTTTATTTACACCAATTTCTTACAATGTCTCTCATTACAGTTTGTTTTTACATTTACCCCATTTGGGATTTTGGAAACCCCTTGAATCTACAGCTGATATTATAAGTTCTGAAAAATTCTTAGCCACTACAGGGACCAGCAGTTAGCTTAATGGCTATGTCGCTGGACTCCCATGTAGTTGACCACAGTTTGAGTCCCAGAACCGGTGGGTTAAACTTATGCTGGGCACATGTGCATGCCCAAGATTCTGAGAGGAGAAAGGAGGAGAAGAGATTGTGGCGTGGCCATCTCCCCTGGGAGGTGATTTCTCACTTTCTGTCTCCCTGTCTCTCTCTGTCTTTCTGGTGAGTGCACATGTTCTATAGCAAAAATTCTCCAAAAAGAAATTCTTAGCCAATATGCATTCAGAGAGTTCTTTTCTTTTAAAGAATTATATTTTAATTAATTTTTTAAAAATTTTTTAAAGTGCTGATTCTGTCATTCTTTCTATTTTCTCTCCTGGAATACCAATTGCATGCACATTAGAATGTTTGATAGCAATTCCTGCAGATATCAGATGCACTATCTACACATTAACTTTGTCTTTTACATTGGATCATTTCTCTTGGCCTGTCAAGTTCACTGATTATTTCTTCTGCTGTATTCAATCTATCGATGAACCTAGCAACATTCATATCATTTTTATATTTCTTACATCTTGCATATTTATTGGCATTGCTATTGCTTCTCTGCTGTTTCCATGTATGATATCCTCTGTGTCTACCAGATCCTTTTTCATAGTTAGGCTAAGGTAACCTGATAATTCTTACATTTATTCCATTTCTGAGTCTGTCTCTATTAATGTTTTAACTTTAACAAAGCATTAGGCTTAATGGTAAATTTAGTTAAATTCAATTTACTACAGACTTCAAATTATTTGATAATGGAGTCAGACTCTCCTCCTAGACAGGGGGCTTTCGTTCTGGATACCCTGAGAGCCTTTAACTTTGCCTACCTTTCCTTAGCCTTCAAAAGATCTGTGTGCTTGTTCCTCAGGGAGATCTTGATCTGTTACATTGACTCAGCTCTACCCTCCACTTTCCCATAAATAGACAGCTGCCTCATACTTGGTGTAACATATGGAATGCCTGGAGGATTTCTCTAAACTTTGTCTTACACTCAACATTCTTCATATCTTCATTTGTTTAATGTTGTTGCTATAACAAACTATCATAAACCCAGGTGATTTAAAATAATATAAATTTATTATTTTAGTTGTGTAGATCACAGATCTGAAAATAGGTCACCCTGGGGTAAAATTATTTAAGAAACTAAAATTCCTTATTAAGGGGCACTAGAGGAAATCTGTTTTTATATTCACTGGCTTTGAGAGGCCACCTATAGTCCTTGGTTCATAGTCTCCTTCTATCCTCAAACTCAGCAACTGTTTTCATCCAAACCTCTGCTTGTCCCATCTCCTTCTCACACTTGGACACACCTACTTTTCTCTTTCCTTTATAAGGACCCTAGTGATGACAATGGACAGATCTGGCTAATCCAAGATATTCTTCCCACCTCCGGATCCTTCACTTGATACATCTACAAAGTTCCTTTAACTAACTAAGGTAACACACCCATGGATTATGAGGATCAGGACTTGGACATCTTTGGGAAACCATTATTCTGTCAACCACATACATTCTAACTAAAAGCTGGTTTTCCACTTTAAATGGAACCTTGAATGGCAAGGTAACTCCATCTGACATACAGGTTACAAACAGTGCTGGTCCAAGATTATTATAAACTCTGGTATTAAACCCGTCTGTACCTCAGACTAAATTACTACCTAATAATTGATCCAATATTTTATCCTAATAAATGGATGCTAAATTATGTGATTAGAGTTGAAGGAAAGGTGAAGGAAAGAGTAATTTTTACAGTATTGATTGTACTAATCCATTGCATAACACCTAAAAACTAAAGAAACTTTTAGCTTTCCTGGCTCAGCTTTAAAGCCCTTATTGTCAGTATCCTTGATTGCAAGTGCCAGAGAAAAAGCCTAGCAGTATTTATAGCTGCTGAAAGTAATTGTAATTAGTTCCCAAATTTTTCTAAAATAGATAAAAGAACCTTGGGATGTGGAATAAAAGCATTATCAATTTACATAAACTTTCTTTTAAAGTCCGAATTTTCGCAGAAAAGTGATAAAAATATTTGATTGAGATATTAGGACTGTTCAGAGAAGTATATTTTACTTTATCTAAGAGGGAATACTTGGAGTGCAGACTTCTATTAGAGATAATGGGTTGGAGCATTCCTGAGCCTGCCACATACTATTGAAAACAGAATAATCTTAGCAACAGCATTGACAGCTTATGACTGAACACACCACAGAGATGTCATACTATTGGGAGGACTATAGGGTAGAATATTGAAAACACTCTGCCAAGAATAATCTCAAGCTTTAGAATTTATTTGCAGCTTAAAAAAGCAAATGTTTCAGGGAATGGGACTGGCTGCTGAGCAGCACCATATGAGTACAACATGACATGGAAATGCACTCTTTTTTAAGTTTTATTTATTTATTTTGTTGAGAGAAAGTGTTTATCCAGTGGAGAAAGATAGAAAGAAAGAGAGAGAGGCCACCTCCACATGTCGTCCATCACCTCACAACCCCCTCCCTAAGCCCACCACTCCTGAGGATCTTGGATGCATGCCCACCCAGTGTGTTTTTAGGTCACCTCAGAATTTGAACCCATGATCCCACTTCTAGCACTACAGTTCGGCACATCACACCTGCATCACAAAGGCTGGGCCCAGGACACACAATTTAACAAACAGAAAAAAAGAAAAATCTTCTTCGTGTGTGTTAAAAATATGAGAAAGTTATATAAAGAGCTGTATACCAAGCTGCCACTTTGCAGCAACAGAAAAATCAGGTTTCATCAGATAACATTAATTGGACCATTTATAATAAAACTTTTAGAAAACCTCATTCTGCACAGAATAATAAAAATTCTCCTAACCTCCTCTAATTCTCCTTTTTTGTTTAAAAAGACTAGGGGCAAACCAGATCCAGCCGGTCAGCAGTTCCAGACACCAGGCAGCCTGAGACTGCAGGCCTGACCGCTCCGAACTTTCACGCATCCCCACCTTTCCTCCTCCTTGGACCCCAGGTTGGCTGCATGGGACTTTAAGCCAAACTCGCACCCCACCCCACCCGCAAACTGGATCGAACCAGCCAGCAGTTCCGGACACCAGGAAGCCTGAGGCTGCAGGCCCAATGGACCAGGTCCTTTCACTTATCCTGTGACCCTTCCCCACTAGACTTCGGACTCTTTGAATTTTGGTAATTTGAATAGCACGTGGGCATTGCGCTCTCCTCAATTTCCTTTTTTTTTTTCCCCTTGAGGTGTTGCTTATTAGATCAGTTGGAGGCTCACCACACCTTAGAAACAGCGAGGGCGGGGGTCCATCCAGGACTAGTGGCAACACTTAATGGTAATTGTGAGCAACAGGTAGGACAACCATAAGAGAATTCATCAATTTTCTTTTTTCTTTTTTTAAAATTAATTTATTTTATTTACATTTTTTAATGCAGTCAATCACATTATTTAGCTTACAAGGTGATCAATCCAATATGTGAACATTTCTCCCCGGTCGAGTTGATCAAAATATAACAATACTACCTCCCTGTCTCAGCAATGCTATCTTTCAAACCCTCCTCCAAATGTTTTTCCCCAGGCCCCACTCCTTCAAACACACCACATCTGGCATTCACATCCATCTCTTGTGTTTGTACATCCTTTAGCCCATCAGTTTCAGTTATAGAGTGTGAACATTCAGCATATATTAAGTGGGGACATACAGTGTCACACCTTCATAGCCTAGCTTGCCTCACTCAGTGGTAAATCTTCCATATTCTTCCACTTTCTGTCAAAAGCCAGGGTTTTGCTGTTCTTAATGGCTGAATAGTATTCCATAGAGTATATGTGCCACAGTTTTTCAATCCATTCAGCCATACGGGGAAATTTGGGTTGGTGCCATGTCTTAGCAATCATGAAAAGTGCCGCAATAAACATCGATGTGCAAGCACTTTTCCAATGAGGAATTCTTCTGTCCTTTGGGTAGATGCCAATTCATCAATTTTCTAATCCTGCACAACTTTTAGCACTCAGTTACCTTAAATAAGTTAGGAAGCAATATATAGATTACCTTATGACTAGGAACAATTGCAGAAGCTCAAGAAATATAAGCAACCAACAAAAGGCCTCTCCCTCAAGAGAAATCATCACACCTACATCACCCACAGTCAATATAATGGACATCATGGACATGTCTGATAAGGAATTCAGACTATTTGTAGTGACCAAACTAACTGAGATGGAAGAGAAAAGAGACGAGGAGCTCCAGGAGATGAGGAAGTCCTTTCATGACTTGAGAAAATAAATGAATACCTTAAACAAGAACCAGATAGAACTTCTAGGGTTGAAGAATGTGATATAGAAAATCAAAACCTCCCTCAAAAGTATTAAAAGTAGGTTAGACCAGGCAGAATATTGAATCTTTAACATAGAATATAAAATATCTGACCTAGAAAAAAGTATCAAGAAGATTGAGAAAACAACCATGAAAAATGACCATAATATACAAGGAATACTGGATAACATCAAGTGCCCCAACATCCAGATAATTGGTATTCCAGAAGAGGAAGAAAATAATAAGGGCCTAGATAATTTATTCCATGA
>NW_006159624.1:2677432-2691723 GCF_000334495.1 Tupaia belangeri chinensis
AAAAAAAAAAAAAAAAACCACCATTTTTTTTCAAAATATTACTGTTCCTTGACAAAATAGCTATTCATCCAAGAGCTCTGATGATCTACCCAAAGGACAGGAGAATGCTCAGTCAGAAAAGTGCTTGCACATCAATGTTTATTGCAGCATTATTCACAAGTGCCAAGACATGGAACCAACCTAAATGTACGCAAACTGATGAATAGATTGAAAAAGTGTGGTATATATACTCTATGAAATACTACTCGGCCATAAAAAATAACAAGACCCTGGCATTTGATAGAAAGTGGTCAGATATGGAGAATCTATTGCTGAAGTAAGCCAGGCTATGAAAGAAAGATATTGTATGTATCCACTTAATATATACCGACTATCCGCACTTTATGGTAGAGAGCGAAATATTAGAGGATATAAAAGCAGTGAAAGTACTTAACGAGAATAAGACAGTGTAGAATGGGGGTGGGTTGTGAAGAGAAGAGGACAGAGAAAGATAGCAAGAGAACAAATAAGCAGGATGTTAGTGAGAAACAGATATGACTTATTATCTGTTGATGAGGACATGTATAGTATTCTCAACTGGATTGGTCTGAGAAGTATTTCATGACGGGTAAAGTCTTTTTATAAGAAAAATGAGAAATAGTAATTGACTGTTTAAAAAATAATTAAAATAATAATAATAATGATTGGGAAAAACATTGAAAAGATATTGAATGATGAAGTGGGGAGATTAATGTCTCTGGATTGACTGACATGCATGGCATTCTCTTTTGAAAAAGCAATGTAATACACTGTAAAGTCATATGTAATCCAATGTAATATAAAGAAGATTATGATGATAATAAATAAACAAATAAATAAGAAAGAAAAAATAGAAGCTAGCATTGGCTACTCTTAAGGAACAGTCCAAGACAGAAGAATCCATTGGTAGACCCAATTCAGTGTGGGAGTTGACACTCATATGATATAATTCAAATTCATTATTATTTTATTTTCAGACTTTTTTTTTTTCTATAGGGTATGAGTGCTTGCCAGAGAGACAGAAAGACAGAAAGTGGGAAATCACCACCCAGGGAAGAAGACCATGCAACTGTCCCTTTTCCTCCATTCTTCTTTCAGGATTTTGGGCACATAGGCACTCATGCCCCACATGAATTTTAAGCCACCAAGTCTGGCACTTGAACTGTGGTTGACTAAATGGAAGTCCAGTGAAATAACTATTATGCCATTTGCTGGTCCCCAAATTCATTATTCTTAAAGCTTCAGAGGATCCAAGATAGTTAGGAACCTCCCTCTTAAAAATACTCTCAGAGGAGACTCACAGACCTGACAGAAAATTAATTCTACTAATGTGCTACTAAGGTAGCAGATGGTCACAAACAAGATAGCTGTGACAAATCAACAAATTACCTCCTGGGACATAACAAATTAGCATGCCTGAAGCTGACCTAGGAAAAGTTCTAGCAATGTGGCTCTTTACGTCGCCAAGGACAGAATGATGGGAGCATGCTCCCAGATACAGCTGAGGCTATTTCTCAGCAGAGACGTTAGCAAGCACTGATGCAAAATGCTCACGAGACAATTCTGCAACTTGATGAAGCTTTGCTTATGGGAAGGATGAATACTACTTGGCAAACTTGGTTATTGAGAGTTAAGATGCAATGATGGGCTAAGTAGCCTTGCTTGGGAGGGATCGAAAAAAATAAAGAGTAATCAGACATAAACCTCAAACATAAATTGCTCACAGGTTAAGGCAGAGACTTCTGAATGAGACGATGAGTGAGGGTACACTGTCCACCCTGTGGGATTAAGGAAACTAACTCTGACTAGGATTTAGAAGATGGAAACACTGAGTTAGAGCAGTGATTCTCAAACCATACTGTTTATGTGAATCACCTAAGGATCTAGTTAGAAATGCAGATTCTGATTCTATATTTCTCACATGCTTTGCAGAGAATGCTATTCAGGGACGATGTTGTAAGTAATACAGGGATGGAAGTTCAGACAGGGAAAATAATCTCACATTCCTAGATAGCCCTACACATCAGACAGTTAGTTTTCAGTTTTGTTTAATTTCTAAAGAAGACAACATCTCTAAAGTTCATGACTTACTTGTGGTTTATTTTCTGCTGCCATTGTCTCTCTGCTGTAGCTGGTGCCCTTGAAGCACAAACAGCCAGGCCCCTACATGCTCCTAAGGCATGTCAGGTATTCAACATTCCCTGAGACTGCAACACAGGCTGATATGGAGTCTTGAACAGGAATAAATGAGACTTTAACCTCTCTGCTATTATTATCGGGTTGGGCCAAAAGTATTGCATTTCTGGTGCTAAGTTGGGAGTTTTTGCATACAAATGATATAGATAAATATAATTTGCTAAAATGTTTAACCTAACTTTTACTGAATTCACTATACCATTTCTTCCTAGATAGTGACAAGTTTAAAATGAAAAATTAATCACAAAAACAGCATATAAGAATTATGATAAATTTCTCCAAAAGATTGAATTTGTATAAATTGGGAATGTTGCTGCTGACCTTACATGTGATTTAGACATAAGCTAACCTGTCATAGATGCCAACACTCACCTTAATGTAAAGGTGGGCTCCTCCAGATGCTACCTTCAGCAGGTGTATCAAAGAAGCTGCATGTTTTCTCCAGACTGCTCCTTGAGCAGGTGTTTC
Source organism: Tupaia belangeri chinensis (assembly GCF_000334495.1). Taxonomy (NCBI): domain Eukaryota; kingdom Metazoa; phylum Chordata; class Mammalia; order Scandentia; family Tupaiidae; genus Tupaia; species Tupaia belangeri. The sequence continues at coordinate 2,680,115 of NW_006159624.1, forward strand.
AGACAACATCTGCTTTTTCCTGCTCATAAAACCTTAATTGAAGTCCTCTCTACACTAACAGTTTAGTTATTCGATGCTCATTTGGGTCAGGTTTATTTGAAGCTCTACAAAATGAGTCATATACCAGTTTAAGATTAAAAGCCATTCCTGTTGAGAAATAGTGAATAACAAGTCACCTATCATAATTACAATCTTTCCAGAAAATGTTCTGTTTTAGATTTCTTTTTGGCAATCAGATAATCTTTTGTAAACTGACATTCTCTGCAAAAATGATAGGCAATCTTTGTGCTATAATATAGTCTGAAAAATTAATGATATCTTTACATCCACTTTTAAAATTATGTGCACTTCAGGTTAGAGGAGAATTTCTAGATTTTAGAGTTCAGGAATCAATACAATTTAAAAGATATTTTGAAGAACTGGCATAGGTTGCCAGCTTTAATTTTCTAATTAATTATTTTTAAATGAAAAGGTATTCTCAACCACTAGCTCTGTCACCATAATTTCATAAAAGAAACAATAAGTTAATGGTAAAAGATAGAAAATTAGAATAATACCATTTCAGATAGAAGAAGTTTTGTATGCTGAATAAATTTAACTTTTCAGTAACCTTACTGTTTATTGTTTTTCTCCTTTTCATATTGGATCCTTCACTGATATTAACTTTTCCCCCTCTTTTGCCTCCTTGCCCATCTATATCACCCATAATTTAAGATTCAAGCATTTTACCACCTAACGGCAGCTAATAGTGGTGAATTCAAATCTAGACCTCTGATTTTTACTTTTCCATGCAACCTCCTGGTAGCAACCTTAATGAAAATTTTCTTCTTTTTTGTAGTTATTTTCTTTCAACAAATAGGAAGATTTTGGCCTCTAACCTGAAAAATATTGGCAAACTCTTGCCTCTTGATTATTCCAACTTAAGTCAAATACTTATCACCCCTAATATGTTTTCTTGAATTGTCCCTTAATTTCTACCCATAAGTTCTGTTTTGTTTTAGTCTGTATTAGTCAAAGTTCTCTAGAGAAATAAATCAGATAGATAGATAGGTAAATAGAGATAAAAATATATAAAGACATTTATAATAAGATAATAATGGGCTTACCAATTATGGAGGCCCAGAAGTGCCATAATAAATCATCTATAAGATGGAAATCTGGGAAAGTTGAGGGTGTCATTCACTCACAAGGGCTGAGGACCAGGAGCTCCAATATCTAAAGTCAGGAGAAGATTAATATCTCAGGTTATAAAGATAAAACAAGAGAGTATGACCCTTCCTCTACCATTTTGTTCTATTCTGGCAACCTCCAATTAATTAGATAATGCCTCCTTTCTGTGGTGAGGGCTGATATTCTTTATTAGGTTCACCAAATCAAATGCTAATCTCTTCCAGAAACACTTTCAGAGGCAAACCCAGAAAGAATGTTTTCCCAACTATCTGAGTATCCTTTAACCAAGTAAAGATGACACATAAAATAAACCATCACATGAAACCAGCAGATGGCGTTATGGTTACGTCGCTGGACTCCTATGTAGTCGACCACAGTTTGAATTCTGGACCTGGTGGTTTAAAACTCAGGTTAGTCGTGTGTGCATGTGTGTTCAAAATCCTGAGAGGAAAAAGGAGAAGGGATCGCGGCATGGCCATCCCCCTAGAAGAGGGGAGTGATTTCTCACTTTCTATCTCTTTGTCTCTGTCTTTCTGGTAAGTGCATGCACCCTATAACAAAAATATCTCAGAAAAGAAAAAAAATAAAATAAAACAGAGTTTAAAACTGAAAATTTAGGAGACCAGCAGTTAGTGTAATGGTGGACTCCCATGTAGTCCACCGTGTTTCGAGTCCCAGACCCGTGGCTTAAACTCACACCAAGTACGTATGCATGCATGTCCAAAATCCTGAGAAAAGAATGGAGGAGAAGGGATTGTGGCGTGACCAACCCCCCGGGGGGTAGTGACTTCTCACTTTCTATCTCTCTCTCTCTCTCTGTCTTTCTGGCGAGCACACGTGCCCTATAGCAAAAACCTTTCCCCCACCAAAAAAAAAAAAAAACCTGAAAATTTAGATTTCATAGCAATCTCTGTCTTTAAAAATAATTTGAAAGTTGGGGCCAGCAGGTAGCATGGTGGTTAAGATGCTGGACTCCACAACGGACAAGCCTTGGACTCAAAGGCTTGAGAATCACACCAGACGCATGGGCTTTCAAGTCAAAAATCCTGAGGAAAGAATGGAGGAGAAAGGATTGTGGTATGGCCATCCCCCCTGGGGGTTGACTTCTCAATTTTCCTTTCTTTGTCTTTCTCCCAGGGCAAAACAAACAAACAAACAAACAAACAAAATCTGAAAGCTTCTCTTTGCCTTCAGATGATGTGCATTTTTCACAGATGACCTGCTCTATATACCCACAAATTTGTACTCACTTCCTCATTTCTGCTCTTGTCCACATTCTCTGAACTTTGTTCCTCCATGCACCTGAGGCTTTACATTAGTAAAACTATCGGTTTGCAAATATCCATTTTTACATTTTAGATAGATAATCCTGCTTATCTTTTAAGACTCAGTTCATCTTGTATCTCCCCAGGAATAGTTTGTTTTGTTTTAATATATTGCCAGACAAGTGTTCCTTTGTGGTCCCCTATACAACATAGATAGGCGGTGTGGACAGAAAAGGTTGCTGGACATCTGAATCAGTAAATTTGATTGATATTTCAATTCTATCATTTTATTAATTGGTCACCTGGGTAAGTTATTTAAACTGGATGAAACTGCCTATTGTTATTTATAAAATGGTAACAATAATATCAACCACACAGAGTTTATTGAGATCATCTATAAGAATCTCACATGCAGTACCTGGCACAAAGCAAACATTCAATGGTTGTTAAGTTTTAATAGTAAATTTAACTGTGAATTTAAAAAATGTTGATGACTTTCACTTATCTCATTCAACCAGAAATGCTCTGTTTTTTGTCTACGTTCCCTACTAGACAGAAAATTCTTTGAAGTAGAGACTGCGTTATTTATATATCTCTAGGGAACAGTCCAACAAATTGCATTATGTTGATTAAATTAATGAACACTCCTGTACCCCAAAATACTGTGACTTATAGGAAATTAAAAAGACACCTGAAACAGAGCCAGTAGTCATTGTATACATTTTTGGTTGTCTCTAAGGATCAACTCTGAAAGGGGAAACTTCATAGTCTGTGAATGCTCTCTGGGGCACACTCCCTTCTCAAATCAAGGTCTTAAATTAATCTGTTGTTTTGTGATGTCACATCCAAGTATACTTTTCTAGGATCCTACAAAAGACTTAATACAATTTTTCACTTTGCTTCAAGGCCACAAAAAGTACAGCTCAATATTTTTATTGGGCATCATTTCTGATCATCTTGCTAAATGTAAAACTGTAACCGTTAGGAAAATATTTTGCTTTTAAATATTTGATAACAATAAGGCTTAAGCATAACCTATTATTTCTGAGTTGTTTCTCAATAGAGATTTAAACCTAAAATAAGATATGATATCTCAACATGGCACACTAGTAACAACGAAAATATTTCAAGACCATAGTGCAGCTGCAGTGTGAATAAAATATTATTAGACATGTCCTTGATCTTTAGCTTTATTATAGGTTGGAGACTTCTAATTTTTAATAAAATTCATTGCAATGACAGATAAGATAGATTGTTCCCAATGGTGGTTCACATCAAAGAAATGATATTACATGTCTGACTACTAAACATAATGGTTTGATTAATTCATTGAATTAATTACTTTTTTGTTGCATATTCATGCATTTTATTGAGAAAAAATTCCCTGAAGATTACTTCTTTAGGAAGAAACATAATGAATATAAAATGAACAAGATGTTTAAAATTACAAAAAGAAAGAAATTAGAAGACGGTAGTACATGCCCACCCAGATAATACCATTTGGTTAGTTTGGGGGATGGTGATGGCAGAGAACAGCATCACTGCAAATGAGCCCAATAGGATGGAGATGCTACAAGCCACCTGTCCATCTGGTTTGTCTTCCCATATTTTCCTACTGAACTACTGATGAAAACAATTGATGGGAAATCACAAATAAAATAACAGACCCCCTTGGGACCAGTGGATGATGTAAAGGTCATGTTGCTGGACTTCCATGTAGTAACCACAGTTTGAGTCCCAGACCTGGCAGCTTAAAACTCATATTGGGTGCATGTGTATACATGCCCAAAATCCTGAGAGGAGATTGGAGGAGAAGGGATAGCAATGTGACCATCCCCCTGGGGGGATGATTTCTCACTTTCTGTCTCTCTGTCTCTTTCTGTGTATCTGGTGAGTGCATGTGCCCAATAGCAAAAATCTCAAATAAATGAATGAATGAATGAATGAATAAATGAAACAGACTCCTGAGGATGATACCTAATTTCCCATCTCTCTATAATAGGCCACCCCAAGAATGATTTCTCTCAATCTCTCTCTCTTTCTCCAGTGAGCACACTTGGCCTATAGCAAAAAAATAAATAAAATTTTTTTAAAAATAAAAAAATAAATAAAACAAGATGTTTCTGGCATTTTTGTGCCATTCTTTTTGTAGCTTCTATTGCTATGTCTTGAAGTATTTATTGCAAACATTTTTTAAACAGAAGAAAATTAAAAATTCATGTCACAAATAAGATTTTAGTGAATGCTTCTATACTTTTAAATGAAAACAAACACTGAAGGAGAAAGGAAATTTAAAAGTGAAACGAGAACATGAAAATAATACATCAGCCAAACTAAGAATGTCAAAGAAAGAGTTGAACAAAAGTCTAAATAATGAATAAATTCAAATCAGAGGGAAGAGTACAAACCTTAGAAGATAGAGACATCAGGAACTGATCAGGAAGAATAAACTGAGTCAGATAATGGCATGGTGGTTAAGACAGCTGGATCCTACATAGCCGACTATGCATTTCAAGTCCTAGATGTCTCTGGCATGAACTACACATTGCATCCCAACAGGACGGAGAAATGGAGAAGGAATAGCAATGTGACCATGCCCCATGAAGAGTGAAACTTTGTCTTTCTCTCTAGCTCTCTCTCTCTAGCTCTGCCTTTCAACATGAATACACGTGCACTCTGGCAAAATTTTCAAAAAGCAAAAGAAGAAAGAAAAGAAAGAAGAAGGAAGAAGATGAAGAGGAGAAGGAGGAAAAATTATAAGGAGGAGATGCATACCGTTATAAAATAATATGAGGTGAAGATAGAATTCCTGATTATGGCTTATGTTTCACCCGTCATGGTCATGGTGCTGTAAACACATGAGTTTGTTTAGATTGATTAATTAGATTACTTAATCCTCTGGTGGGTACAGAATTATCCACCAGCAATTAGATTAATTCTCACAACCACCCTGGTGTTGGGGGCTATGACTGTCATCTGTATTTACAGAAAGAAAAACAAAGCAACTGCCTCAAATCAAGTGTCTCAGATCACAGGTCCTATGTGATAGAGCCAGGATGAAAATCTGAGATGGTTAGGCTCTGAGTTTTGTGCACTTCCAGCTTAGTATATCATCTTCTCCAAAGAAAGAGGAATATCCATAATTAAGCACATGGCTGAATTAATTTAAACACAACTATACTTAATATACACTTGATTTAAGCAAAACATATGCCCAATAGCATACAAAAAAGTGCATGTACTATGTGTGTATATACATATATGTGTGTATGTATATGTATGGGTGCATATATATTTATATAAATATACATATTTTATAGAGAGAGAAAATTCAGGAAGGAAAAGTAGAATATCTACACAAAAATGTGTACATATCTTGAAAGATCTCCATAGCAACACTCAAATCCAAACGATAATAAATGCTTTTCTATAGATATTTTTACATTTATTTTTACCAGTATATCTACAACAGAATCAAACTAACCTTTATTTACAAGTTACACCAGAAAAACATTTTCAGGTATATAAGTCATTAAAAAGCACACAGTCAAGAAATTATTCAACACAGCATAAACACTAACAAGACAGACGAATCAAAATTAGGAATTTTTAAATTGAAGGATTACAGTAGAAGTGACAGCCTCAAATAATTTTTAATATATTAACTTGTTCTCTCATTTGTGACCAGTTAAAATAGAGATGTAAGACACTTGTGGGACACAGATAAAATTTATTATCTGTCGATGAGAATGTGTATGGTGGTCTCAACTAGGCTGGACTGAGGTGTATATCATGCTGGATAAAGTCTCTTTACAATTTAAATGACGTATAGCAATTTAATGTATGAATAATAATAAAAAATAAAGAAAAAAGGTGTCATATTTATTAATGTAGCATGTCTGTTTATATGCATACACCAGTGTCTGTATACATACACGGATACGTAGCATATATATTCAATCATAGGAAGTTATGAATTTTTCTGTTTTTCTAAGGAAAAATGTGTCATGACTTTTCTGACTACCCAACATACATGCAAGTAGATTATATATATTCTTAATTATATATATATGTGTATATATATTCACACACACACACTATATTGTCTTATTTAGTAATCAAACTATTGTTATCTTATTTACTATGTAAATATCTTGTGACAAAGCTTCTTTTTGATTGATTATCATGGCCTAACTGTCCATGCCTGTCCAGCTACTGCCTGGGAGACCCATTCTGTACCCACCAGAGAAAGGACAACCAGAAATGTTTGACAGATTTACTTTTTTCTGACTGAAAAATTAATGAATTATTACATCTTAAAATATGTCTTGCAAAAATTTTAAATAAATTATAAATTATTATGTGTTTATAAAAATTAACATAAAAGTTCAATTTATATAAGCTCTCTGCTGAATGCTTTGCAAAGCCCCAATAAATGTAATTCAAAAAATATTGTAAACAATATTTATATTGAATGCATATTGTAAGGCATCTTTTGTTTCTTTTTTTAGGTTTTTGCCACAGGGCACCTGTGCTTACCAGAGAGAGACATAAAGGTGGAAATCACCTAGGTGTGAAGTCACCCCCTGGGGCGATGGCTATGCCATAATTCCTTCCACTTAACTCTTTTTGGGGGATTTGGGGCATACACATTCATGTGCTCAAAATGATTTTCAAATTGCAAGGTTTGAGATTTGAGATTTGTACCATGGTCGGCCATATGGGGATCAGTGCTTAACCACCACATCACCTGCTGGTCCTTTACAGATATCTTTCAAAGATAAGCAAAAATAATAAAAACTTGGGCTCTAGGGTGCTACACTCATATTGTTTTATAAAATATTTTAGACTTTTCTCTCCATCTTAAAATATAAAATTGGGGACCAGCAGTTGACGTAATGGCTATGTCACTAGACTTCCATGTAGTTGACTACGGTTCAAGTCCCAGACCTGGTGGTTTAAACTCATGTCAGACGTGTGTGCGTGCATGCCCAAGATCTCAAGAGGAGAATGGAGGAGAAGGGATTGCAGCGTGGCCATCCTCCCTGGGGAGTGATTTCTTCCTTTCTGTCTCTCTCTGTCTTTCTGACAAGCACATATGCCCTATAGCCAAAAAAAAAAAAAAAAACCCTCTTTAAAAAAATGTAAAATTGGGATTCTAAAACTGCAATGTGAACTTGGTTTATGGAAGAACAGAATGACATTTTACCTTATTAACTCACATTTTATGACTATTCCTTGGATCTACATCAAAATGTAGCCAAATTGATGAATATGCATGTCTAAATTCAATTAAAGTAAATAATGTATTTTTATAATTCCCTGATAAAACCACCTTTTTAAAATTTGGCTATTTAAAGCTGGTTCCAATAATACAAGAAAAAGAACACCTTTGTCTTCTTTTGTTACCAAACTATCCAAGGTATGAACTGGGAATCAGTTACTTGCCACTAAAAGAATCAGATTTAATCACAGGCAACAACTGAGGAACACAAAACTAGCTTGCTCAAAAGATTGCATCCCTGTAATAATAATAAATAAAGTCAAATAAAATAATCCTTTGAAAAATAGTGAGGGTCAGCAGGTGACACTGTATAAACACGCTTAATCATAGAAAATACAGTGTTTAAAAAATCATAGCTTTGTATAAGTCCCTCAATAAAATTATCTTCCATGTCTATGATAAGTCATTTATAAATCTGAAAAATTTCTTGTTTTTTAAAACATTTTCTTATAGTAACATAATCAATTTTAAAGTAATACCTAAAATATTGGAAAGAAAGTAATTTTAAAACCTCATTGTAAATAATGCAATAGTTTAAATGTATTCACAATTTAACCACTATGAGAAAAGTCAACTTTGTGTCAATCTTGGAAAACAGCCTTAAAGTATTTAAAGTTGTTTTGGTTATTAAATCTGACAGAGTTATCCAACCTTCTCGTTATAGTATTTACAGTATTTCATATTTAAAATGTATCATGGTAAATCACTAATAAACGGAATGGAAAAGAGCATTAACATTCACTGGACTAAAAGGATACAATACAAAATATTGGAATTTTCATTACTACAGAGGAAAATAATACTTCTGGCATAATCTATTATTTTCAAATATTGTATTAAGTATTTTTAAATATGTTAGTCTTGGGACCAGCGGATGGCATAATGGCTATGTCACTTGACTCCCATGTAGTCAACAGTGGTTCAAGTCACAGACCACGAGGCTTAAAACTCACACCAGGTGCATGTGTGTGGGTACCCAAGATCCCGAGAGGAAAATGGAGAAGGGATTATGGCATGGCCATCATCCCTGGGAAGTGATTTGTCACTTTCTGTCTCTCTGGTGACTGTACACACCCTGTAGCAAAGTCTCTCTAAAAAGTAATAAATAACATTAAAAATAAGTAAATATATCAGTCTAACATTAACTTCATTGCACTTCTTAGGGCCAGCATACGGCCTAGTGGGTATGCTGCTGGATTCCCACATGGCCAACCCGGGTTAGAGTTCCAGACCCAGTGGCTTGAACCTCATTCTGGGCGTGTGTGTGTGTGTGTGTGTGTGTGTGTGTGCCCAAGATATCAGAAATATGGAGGAAAAGGGCTTGGACACCCCCTCTCCCTCGAGAGGGTGATTTCTCACTTTCCTTCTTACTGTCTTTATGTCTCTGTCTCTCTCTGGTAAGTACAAGAGCCCTAACGTAGAAACCACTAAAAAAACAAGAATAGCACAAATCATAGCACTTCTTTGTTGGCATTATTTTCTCCTTTTCACAAATGAGGTACACATAGATTTGGTATCTAATAGTCCACATATTTTTCTGTACTTATTAGGGGTGGAATTAGATTTTTAACTTACTACTTTCCACCCTTGAAAGTAGCTTTTGCTTCAGTGATCCACAAAGTGACATTCCTGAACTAGTAGCATCTGCATCAATTGTGAACTTTTTAGAAATGCATATTCTTTGCCCAGCCCTAGATTATCTGAAATCAGAAACTCTTGGCATGGGGCTCATCAGTGCTTTAACAAACTCTCCAGGTGTTTCTAAAGCACGCTGTAGTTTGAAAACCAATGTGCTACATCAAACCTTGGATTCTACATTGATGAGAACAGAACCAGAGATTTTCAGAATTATTTAAAATATGCAAGTCTATTTTGTTTCCTACATCTTGTTTGCTTAAAATTCACAGAACTCTGGAGAATATAAACGAAAACGTTGAATGTGATATGTAAGGTATAGTAATCACAAAATTACCAGTTACTAAGGAAGTCTTTTTATTCTGTAAGCTTCTTTTTGCATTCATCTTCTTCTGAGCTAGAGAAGTCTTTCATTTTTGATGACCTACAATTATGATTGTAATTCTTAACATTTGATTTTTGAAAAAGTAGCACTGGGAAGGTGGGAAAGAAAAAGAAAAGAAGAATATCCAGAAGCTGATATTTGTTTTCATGTCTTACTGAGTCCCATAGAGATTATGCTTTAGAGATACAGTAATATTAATCATATGATATCAATGTCCTCCATTAAATCTACAGTCTCTGTTGAGTTGTTTGAAGTTGCCATTGTTTATTTATTTGTAATGTTATCTACTCATTCCTCCGTGTATAAATCCAGGTCTTCAGCATGATCTCTGAGTAAGTCTCCCCAGAAAACAGAAAGGATGGGTGTGTTGTAGAGATTCCTTCATGTTCAGTAGATGTGCTATCTTTAGTCTAAAGTTAGCAGGGATCAAGAGGAAAAACAAGAATTTATCAGCACGCGCTAAATTCTATCTTCCAACCACCTGGGGTTTCTGATAGCAGAAGTGCTCTGAACTTTATGGAGGCAAAACAATCAACCATTTTCTTTTCTTTTTTTTTCTTTTTTTTTTTTTTTTTTTGGGGTTTTTTTCTTCATCAAAATGTAGCCAAATTGATGAATATGCATGTCTAAATTCAATTAAAGTAAATAATGTATTTTTATAATTCCCTGATAAAACCACCTTTTTAAAATTTGGCTATTTAAAGCTGGTTCCAATAATACAAGAAAAAGAACACCTTTGTCTTCTTTTGTTACCAAACTATCCAAGGTATGAACTGGGAATCAGTTACTTGCCACTAAAAGAATCAGATTTAATCACAGGCAACAACTGAGGAACACAAAACTAGCTTGCTCAAAAGATTGCATCCCTGTAATAATAATAAATAAAGTCAAATAAAATAATCCTTTGAAAAATAGTGAGGGTCAGCAGGTGACACTGTATAAACACGCTTAATCATAGAAAATACAGTGTTTAAAAAATCATAGCTTTGTATAAGTCCCTCAATAAAATTATCTTCCATGTCTATGATAAGTCATTTATAAATCTGAAAAATTTCTTGTTTTTTAAAACATTTTCTTATAGTAACATAATCAATTTTAAAGTAATACCTAAAATATTGGAAAGAAAGTAATTTTAAAACCTCATTGTAAATAATGCAATAGTTTAAATGTATTCACAATTTAACCACTATGAGAAAAGTCAACTTTGTGTCAATCTTGGAAAACAGCCTTAAAGTATTTAAAGTTGTTTTGGTTATTAAATCTGACAGAGTTATCCAACCTTCTCGTTATAGTATTTACAGTATTTCATATTTAAAATGTATCATGGTAAATCACTAATAAACGGAATGGAAAAGAGCATTAACATTCACTGGACTAAAAGGATACAATACAAAATATTGGAATTTTCATTACTACAGAGGAAAATAATACTTCTGGCATAATCTATTATTTTCAAATATTGTATTAAGTATTTTTAAATATGTTAGTCTTGGGACCAGCGGATGGCATAATGGCTATGTCACTTGAATCCCATGTAGTCAACAGTGGTTCAAGTCACAGACCACGAGGCTTAAAACTCACACCAGGTGCATGTGTGTGGGTACCCAAGATCCCGAGAGGAAAATGGAGAAGGGATTATGGCATGGCCATCATCCCTGGGAAGTGATTTGTCACTTTCTGTCTCTCTGGTGACTGTACACACCCTGTAGCAAAGTCTCTCTAAAAAGTAATAAATAACATTAAAAATAAGTAAATATATCAGTCTAACATTAACTTCATTGCACTTCTTAGGGCCAGCATACGGCCTAGTGGGTATGCTGCTGGATTCCCACATGGCCAACCCGGGTTAGAGTTCCAGACCCAGTGGCTT